>NC_086230.1:14932500-15266875 GCF_036321145.2 Pelmatolapia mariae
CATAATGGATTGTAAGAAATGAGAATTTACAATAACTATGATCAACAAAAGTAGCAAAAGTACATTTTTACTCAAATTACAGAGTACATGAAGTCTGCTTTGGTTCATCTCTGTGGCTGGGCCCACACAGATGTAGCTCAATACAACCTACTTTCAATAAAAAGAGTAACGCCCCAGGGCAGTGGTACATTTTATTAACATCCTCTAATATCGTGTTATTTTGTTGTGATGTTAGGAAGGATTTTGCATGTGTAATGATTCAAGTGTCAGTGTGGCAGAAACTTTAGACAGGAAGTAAACAACTCACTGCCTGCTTAGCCCCTTAAAAACTAGCTCTGCTATGATGGTGGACAGGAGTTGTCTCTCACATGAATTAAGCCTGTTAACAGTTGTTTTTGTTATTTAAACAAGTCCAGCTGATTATAATGTCACTGGTTTTATTAATCATGCATATTTTTGTTGGATCCTTACAGCACTTGGGTTTTATTTTTGTTTGTGTGAGAGAAGGCTTTTAGGCAGGGCTCTAGACTAACTTTTTGACATGGGCGCACCGGTGCGCCTAACTTTAAAAATTTAGGCGCACTGGCACAAAAGTTAGGCGCACTCAAATTTTTCAACTGCATTGCTTAACACCGCAGTTTTACATGTGCACTTTTTTTTTGGGGGGGGGGGAGTTACAGTCCATACAGACAATATTCATTTCTAAATTATTAACTAACAATCTTGTGCTTAAAGTGCTTTGTCAATATTGTAGAAAATGTTAAACTTGATCATCATCTTGGCCTCCTCTGACGACCTGTTTGCTGTTGCATGCTGCTGAAAGGCAGTGGGGAGAGGGGACACTTGGGCAGTGCATTTATTGCAGCATATAATGTGTTTTCTGGATACACTGTGCTTTTTCAGCATTCAAAGATTGATGGCACCGTGTCAGAGCTGGCTATGAATTTCAGACGGATCAGGCCTTAACTTAACAAAAAAGTTATCAATCGTTCTTTTCATCTTTTCTTATTACCCACAGCTACATCCACTTCTGTCGGGCCTAGGCTGCTTACTAGGGCTGGGTATCATCACTGATTTCTATAATCCATTCGATTCCGGTTCTCAAAGTCCTGATTCGATTCAACTTAGCCTCAGACAGTCAGAAATATTATAATTCTGATCATTTATCAGCACTGATACGTGTGAGACTTCATCAGAATTGTGAACATCACAGCAGATGCCTTTGTGTGAAAGTAACTGAGAATAAAACACAGAAACACATGAAGGGGATTTTCCTGGTCTGGCGTTTTATAGCAGATAAGCTTAAAAATATTCTGCAATTTTTGAGTATTGAACAGCAGAAAATAGGCTTTCTTGTCCGAGGTCATTTAAGTGAAAAAAAGAAAAGAAAAAGACAGCGGCCGACAGCGCTGTAAACAATGATAGACTGGTGGGTAATAAGTGAATGGATAATGCAGAAAACAGATTTGAGACGGGAAACTGTTCTTGAAGTACACTGAGAGAGAGAGAGAGCTGTGCATGAAGTGTGATTTTTATCGTGGTGGAAGCAAAACAGCAAAACTCAGAGGGAATTCATGACGAAATTGAGCAAATGTGAAGCGTAGTTTGCTGCTTCTTTTGCTGCTGGCTCGGTGAATTTTGGTTGGAGAGAGACAAAACCTGCAGCTCAGAATCAGCGCAAAAAGACGTAAACTCAGAGCGGACCCGACGCATCAGAATCGCTGAGCTCCGACAGCGTGACCGTGTACGTGCTGTCGGGTGAGAAAGCCGAGAAAGACAAAGCTGATTCCAATGCGTCGGGTCCGCTCTGTGTTTACGTCTTTGTGTGGAATCCGTGTGCCTGCTCTCATTTGCTGTTTGGTGGTTGTTGAAATAGTTTTGTGAGCTTTAATCTGAGAATCTGCCGTTTCTGGCAAAACACAGTTATATTTAAAAGTCAATTCAGGATTTAATGAATCGATATCGCTTTATTCAAGCTACTCACCTCTCTCTTCCACCTGCACTTTCAACTGGACCACGGCCAATCAGAGAGGTCCCGCCCCTGACTATCTCTGATTGGTTTAGTCCACGATAGGGGCATAATGTGTGTCTGTTGTTGACCACACGGAGAGTTGCAGAGATTTTTTTTTTTTTTTTTGTTACCGGAACAGTTGGTCGCACCGGTGCGACCAAATATTTTTTTTTAGTCGCACCACTGAAAAATTTGGTCGCAAAAATTGGTCGCACTCTAGAGCCCTGCTTTTAGGTCTACATAAGGATCTACATTTTGACAAGCTTTTCTTGCTTTTATCTTCATCTAACCTTTAGTTCCCTGGGTGTTAAAGTTTGCAACTACAATACGTTCTTAAAGAAGTACCATATTAGGACTTATTAATTTGTTGGAAACATGTTATTTTATTACCTATTTAAAACATACAGCAGTTAGTTGGCCAGTGATTTAGTTGAAGTTTTGTTTCTGGTTGTGTCCCTTTGGCTTTACCAGCTTCATAACAGGAATCTTAAGGGCTCTTACTTAATAGATACCAATATTTCCAATGGCTTCTGATGCACATAAACAGTTTGAGCAAAGTGCTCTCTGGATGATGCCCATGACATTGTGCCAGTGGGAGCATACAGTGTCTGTAAAGATTATCAGCAGGCACAACAAATGAAGTACAACAGGCAGAGCACAGCGGCCAGAGAAACATACATTTTGGGCCATTCACTCAACTGAGGGGTTAGCACAGCACATGCTGCTTTCAAAGGGGCCACTGCTTAATACATCACACTGCTCATCAGCTACAGTGATCACCATTAAATCAGGATCATTTTCTCCTCTTTCAGGTATTCTTTGCTGAGGAGGAGGAGTCGATGCAAAACTAATTTCAATATAAATATATATGGTCAAGAGTAAACGTTGGGATTCAATCTAACAGACACACTGTTGGCTGTTCAAAGACATTCTGACTTTAACAATGACCAGATCAGTTTATTTAGTTGTTTTACAGTTTCTGCTTTATTTCTCAGCTGACAGACAATCAGTTGACTGATATAAAGAAATGTGATTACACTAATGATTTACTAACATTTCAGTAGGTAGTGAGGGTCAAACACTGACCTGTGCATACTCAGGGTTTAGCAGAAAGTATGTGTATCAGCACATGAATGATGATTCTGCTGTTTATTTTTATGCTCAAAAGCCACAGTGCACAAAAACTCAGCACATCAAATCAACAAGTTAAATTAAGTGTTCATATTTATATAAATGAACCGCTATTATCAATTGACCAATCGAATCAGAAAATAATAATAAACGAGTTTAAAAGATCAGTTTTAATTCCTGTTGATTTATTCATCATAACCCTTAATGACTTATCAAGTATGATTTGGTGACCAAAGAGTAAATAAATACAAAGAAAGTGTGGATTTACAAGGTTTGTCTGATCAGAATGCAATTAATGTAACAATAGTTAAGTCAATAAATTCTAGTATCCTGAAATTGGCTTTAGTGTGATTCTCTTTGAGAGGGAGGAGCTGATGCAAAACTATGTTTTTGTTCATTTTTACATAAATGCTAAAGAGTTTAAGACAGAGAGTAAAACATTGTACCAACTGTAGACTGAACAGAGATACAGCAAATAGTTTTCATCATGTTCAGACTCCATATTTGGTTCACTTTTCTCATTCTTTTAATGAACTGGTCAGATAAGGATGATAGATTTACTTTCACTGGTGAAAGGACAAATAAAATGTCTGCATCATTGTATCCAATGGGCTGCTTATTTGAAGGTACTGAGGACTGTACTTTTTTGTGGAGGTTTAGATGTCTGATAAAATGGTTTACTCGTTTAGTGCTGGTTTTGAAGCAACAGCTGTTGTTTGTGAAACTTTTTCAGAGATGCCATCAACATGATCTGCAACAGTAACAAGTCATATTGTTCCCACAGTAATATTAATTTCATAGAACACGTGTTTAATAATTATTACATATGGAGATTTTTACTAATGTATCAGAAATTCATACGGTTTGAGAAAAAATTATTATATATTATGTAATAAACAATAAGCATAATTTGTGCATTTACCTGATAAGATTTACCTGAGTGGTGTGCAGAAGTTTGTGTGACATGACATGTGTCTTTGTGGAGAAGAAACTGATGCAAATTCATAAGTGTAGCCAAATATAACAAAGTGACTGCAAGACTGGTTTTCATGACTGTAGACTGAGCAGAGAGACATGACTTTTACAATGAACTGTCCTGGGTTTACCTTTGTTTTTCTTATACTGTCAGTTTACTGGGCTGGTAAGGACAACACATTTCTTCTGCAAACATTAAGATATGTTTGATATAAAGAAGCTAATTATGTTTTTGACTGTAGGTACTGACAGTCAAACACTGACTGAGTCTGAACCAGTGATTAAAAGGCCTGGAGAGTCCCACAGACTGACCTGTACATACTCAGGGTTCAGTGATGATATTCATGCTGCTTGGATCAGACAGGCTGCTGGAAAAGGACTGGAGTGGATTGCCTTCATCTGGGGTGACAGTAGTGACATCTCTTACTCTCAGTCATTCAGAGGCAGATTTACTATCTCCATAGACAACAGCAGAAAGCAGGTGTATCTGCAGATGAACAGCTTGACAGCTGACGATTCAGCTGTTTATTATTGTGCTTGAGAGCCACAGTGACACAAGAGGAAGAAACTCTGTACAAAAACTCAATTCATGAAAAAAAAGAAAAAAAAGAAAATCCAAAATTTTCTTTCTGCAATTCAAGGCTACTTTATTCATTCCTGTAGTTAATTTTGCTTTGCAAAATGAGAGGATTCACCTTTACAAATTAGTACACATCAACACACTGACAACAACATTGTGCTCATCTCTGTGTAATTGTAATTGTTTTCTTTTGCTTTATCTAAATGTTTTAAATTTCATCAGTGATATAAAAAAGGTCCAACATCTCTGAGCTAGTGTTGTGAATTACATTGTTTTGTGTATGCACCAAAGAATTTTTGCACCATGACTGCAATCTCTAATTATTAGTCGCAGGAGAACTCATATCACTTTTATAATTTGTCATTGCCAGTCTGTATCCAAAGGAAACTTCCTCACAGACTCTTATAAAGAGTGATGTTAGTGCTGTGAACAGAAGAAGCTCCCGTCAGTCCACCTGTAGCTCTGCTGATGATGTTGGTTGCTGAATACTGGGAGTCTGACTGAGGCAGTGACACTGCTATTACATTTCTCCAAAACAAGTGCTTTAAATACTAAATGAATTCCCCTTGCTCCTCCTACACAGCATTTATTTGTGTTTTCAAACTATTTAACTTGACATGTATTCATGGTGAGACTCTGACAGAATCTGAACCAGTCATTCAAAAGTCTGGAGAATCCCACAGACTGATCCGTACAGGCTCTGGATTCTTATTCAGGGACTACCCTATGAACAGGCTGCCTTTATAAACACAGGACGTTCTTATATCTATTACTTCCAGTTAATCAAAGGTAGATTCAAATCAACAAAGATGACCCACTTTAATAATAATAATAATAATAATAATGAAATCTACACTCTTTTTCTTTCTATTATTGTGCTCCAGAGCCACAGTGACAATTGAGAAATAAATGTTGTCCAAGTACATGGAAAACTTGCTTTCTGCAGATTACATCAACATAAATTAATTCATTGCTGTACAACATCAACAACATTGTGAAGAAACACCATCTGTAATGCATTAATCAGCATTAATTCAGGTCAGACTAAATAGAATTAATTTTGGTGTTTTTAATATATATACTTTGTTCTGTTCTATATTTTGTTCCACCATGGTATGTACAATAAATCACACAGATACAGTCAGGTGGTGAATTACAAAATTGTTGTAGTACACAGAGATGATTCAAAAACAAATAATATGGTATTAATATATAAGTATAATGTTTATGAATATCTGAATATATAAAAATAACAATATATAAGAATTGCCTTTCAGCAGTGTCAGTGCTGCATATATCAGCCCTTTAGTATCAAAACACTAAATTACAGTTATTTGCTTGCATTAATAAAGAGAAAAAATTCAAGCATTTTTGATATGCTGCTTAGAGATGGTGGTGACTCTCAAAGTAGAGCCAATAACAACCAAATGAGAATCGATAAGTAATATCAATAATGGAATCAGCGTTGATAAATTCTTATCATTTCCCATTCTTGTCTGACCAATCGATATTTCTCTAATAATCTATCAGTGTCTCTATATGCAAAGTAAGCCTCACCCAGACTAAGATAAAAACTTGATTTATTGCTGCTGGTTGCAACAAAAAACAAGAAGCTGATCACTTTCAGTATCAACATGTTCTCTTTAGCTCTACGTCTACTGGCTGCTGGATCCTGTGAGTCTCACTGAACAGAAACACTGACAGCATGGACACTACACACCGTTACTTTTGTAAGAATTATATTCAACATGTTTTCTCCACTGGTGTGAAGTGTGAGCAGCTGACACAGCCAGGTCAGCGTCTCACCATCACCTGTCAGGTCTCTTATTCTGTGGGCTGGTACACAACTTGGGTCAGACAGCCTGCAGGGAAAGGACTGGAGTGGATTGGGATGAAACATACTTCAACTTCATACTACAAAGATTCACTAAAGAACAAATTCAGCATTGACTTGGACACTTCAAGCAACACAGTAACTCTAAATGGACAGAATATGCAGCCTGAAGACACTGCTGTGTATTACTGTGCCAGAGAGTCACAGTAACACAAAACATCAGCAGACCTGAACAAAAACCCCTCAGTGCATGAACACATTTGTAACATGAAGCCACCAGAGGAGGAGCTCTAAGACGAATTTTAAGGTGTGTTAAGGAAAAAAAGGGAAATTGTTTTAAGGGGTCGCTATTCTTGATAGAGGGAGTGTTAGACAGAAATATTAATCGCAGCGGTTCAGCACGAGTTTACCATCTCCAGAGAAAACAGCAGAAAGCAACTGAATCTGCAGACGACATCAGAGGATTCTGCTGTTTATTGTTTTCCTCAAGAGTCATAGTGACACCTTGAAATCTAAATCATAAACATCATAATGCCAAGATCAAATAGTCTAATTATGAATTCTTGTTTTTGCTTGTCTGTGGGCAAACACGCTGTTGTTCCTTATTCTGTCAGTGGTGTTTGGTTCCTTTTTTATATAATTGTTTTTTGTGTGGAAAACCCTTTTTGATACGTCCATCATTCACCATGCTGAGGATTAGTGTTAGTTCCTGTTTTTAAGCAACAGCTGATGTTGTAGTGAATCCACTTTCATCAACTTGAGCTTTCATAATGTTCCTATTGTTAATTACTGTATTACTTCATGGAGCACACATTTAATAATGAATATATATGGAGTTTTTCACTGATGTATCAGCAATAGATTGGTGTATAAATTTTGAGAGAATATTTTTCTTTATTAAGTAACTAAAATAATAATCATTTGTAAATAAAATATAATATTTGCTTAAATATTTTATTATAAGTGGTGTCAGATGTTTGTATGAGATGAAGTGTTTCTCTTTAAGGAGGAGTTTATGCAAATTCAGATTTTTACACATGTGTAGCCAAATATAACAAAGTGACTGCAAGACTGGTTTTCATGACTGTAGACTGAGCAGAGAGACGTGACTTTTACAATGTTCTCTCCTGGGTTTACCTTTGTTTTTCTTATAGTGTCATTTTACTGGGCTGGTAAGAACAGCACATTTCTTCTGCAAACATTAAGATATGTTTGATATAAAGAAGCTAATTATGTTTTTGTCTGTAGGTACTGAGGGTCAAACACTGACTGAGTCTGAACCAGTGATTAAAAGGCCTGGAGACTCCCACAGACTGACCTGCACATACTCAGGGTTCAGTGATGATATTCATGCTGGTTGGATCAGACAGGCTGCTGGAAAAGGACTGGAGTGGATTGCTTGGATCCAGGGTGATAGCAGCAATATCTTCTACTCTCAGTCAGTCAGAGGCCGCTTCACCATCTCCAGAGACAACAGCAGAAAGCAGGTGTATCTGCAGATGAACAGCTTGACGACTGAGGATTCAGCTGTTTATTATTGTGCCAGAGAACCACAGTATCACAAGCCATCAGCAGAGCTGAACAAAAACCTCTCAGTGCCTGAACAGTTATAACATGAAACACCCAGAGGAGGAGCTCTAAGACCATGAATGAATTGTAGATTATTTTTATTCAGTCATATTATAAGACTTTTAGTGTCTTTACTGTTCATGTTATTGTCAGTTTAAATTATGCCCCATGAATTAAAAGGTGTTGAAAAGAGGAGGAGACAATGCAAAACTGCTATCTTTACTGTCTTCATATATGTCGCAGAACAAAACACAAAGACTCAACATACACTCTGCAGACGGGACAACAACAACAACAACAACAACTGGTACAATGATCAGACCTTTTTATTTAGCATTTTTTCTTTTTCCGTTTTATTTCTCAGCTGGTATGGACAAGCTAATTATTTGGACAAATAAAACAATGTGAAGAAAATTTGATTACACTAATGAACTCTTAACACTTTTTAGGTACTGAAGGTCAAACACTGACTGAGTCTGAATCAGTGATTAAAAGGCCTGGAGACTCCCACAGACTGACCTGTACATACTCAGGGTCCAGCAGTGATATTGATGCAGCTTGGATCAGACAGGCTGCTGGAAAAGGACTGGAGTGGATTGCTTAGATCTACAGTAGCAGTAGCTCCCACAATTCTCAGTCATTCAGAGGCAACAGCAGAAAGCAGGTGTATCTGCAGATGAGCAGCTTGACCAGTGAGGATTCTGCTGTTTATTACTGTGATCGAGAGTCACAGTGACACAAGAGGAAGAAACACTGTACAAAACTCACCACATCAAAACAAGTCAGAATTTGCTTTCAACCTTTTAGAAATGAACTGAAGATTAATGTGTGACCATCACCTGTCAGCTCCTGGACAGCTGATCAGTCACCCTGCAGGCAAAAAAAACCCCCAAAAAACCCCCGGAAAAGTAGTGGGAGCTCTCACTATAAAGACTCACCGAAGAAAAAGTTCAGCATTGACTCAGACACTTCAAGTATTCTTGCATTTAAAAACTCAGTGAGACACACAGAGAAGTCCAGCAGGGAAAGGAGGAGGAGGAGAAGGAGGATTGCTGGCCCCAGAATCATATCCTCAATAGAGACTCCACACTTTCCACAATGTCTTCTAATTCTTCCCTGTTGTTCATTTTAATGACAGATGAGGCTTTAAGTGGTGTTCTTGTTTGAACTTGTCCAGAAGACCCTGGGACTCTGTGGCACAAAATCAAAGGAAGATTTGATCCTCTTTCTGTATGACATTTTATATCATACAGAAATAAACTAAGAACAAGTATCATGTGGAATTATTGTATCTAATGAAAATATGACAAATACCTATAAAAGTGCTACAATTCCAGTTTGGACCAAACTGAAAAATATGAAAATTAAAACTAAATAATGCCCCAAAGTGTTAACTCTTATTGTTTGTAATATAATGCACAATTATAAATGCAGTTACCGAGTTATACACACAACTGGACTGGCCATTGGGCATACAGAGCATTTGCCCAGTGGGCCGATGGTGATTTTTGGTTTTTATGGGCCGATGTTTTGTTTCTCTTTTTGTTTTCTTGTAACGCACTAAACAACAGCAGCACGTTTAAGCTTAATAATCTGTTGTTAGAATTTTTTTAATATTACTTTCTAGTATTATTATTCTAGTATTATTCTAGTATTATTCTAGTATTTTGACTCTGTGAAACACTGATATTGTTTGCTGAGGAGGAGTCAGTGCAAAACTAATTTCAATATAAATATCTATGGTCCAGAGACAACAACAGAAAGCAAGTGTTTCTGCAGGTCAGAGGCTTGACAACAGGAGGATTCTGTTGTTTATTGTTTTGCCTGAGAGCCACAGTGAACCAAGGTGAAGAAACACACAGTATTTAAAATTAGCAATTTACATTCACAAAATGACTTCCAACTCATAATAAACAAGCAATAGAACTAAACTCATCTCTAATAAGTTCATTCATTTATTCATTTTGGTTGTAATGAATAGAATCCATTTTGATTTACCTTGTTCATACTTTCACAGTAATGTGTATGATAAACATAAAACACTCAACAGGTCATGAAGCCTAAAAAACATAAACTAATGTTTCATTCTTATTAAAATAAATCTGTTTTTAAAGTTACATTTCAGTTTCTCACCTCTCCAAACTCTCTTTTAGCAAAGCGGTAACGCATGTTTCTGTTATAACCTGACAGTTTCCATGTGTATGCAAAGTGAACTTCCTCTCAGTTTGAAATAAAGACTTGAAATCAGTCCGTCAGTTTCATCAGATGAGAAGCTCCCGTCAGATCACCTTCAGCACCATCATGTTCTCTGTAGCTCTGCTGCTGCTGCTGCTGCTGCTGGATCCTGTGAGTCTCACTGAACACAAACACTGACAGCATGGACACCACACACTGTTACTTCTATAGAACTGCATTCAACATGTTTTCTCTACAGGTGTGAAGTGTGCACAGCTGACACAGCCAGCCTCTGTGATTGTGCAGCCAAGTCAGCGTCTGACCATCACCTGTCAGGTCTCTTATTCTGTGGGCAGCTACTGCACAGCTTGGATCAGACAGCCTGCAGGGAAAGGACTGGAGTGGATTGGGATGCGATATACTTCGGGCACTCACTATAAAGATTCACTGAAGAGCAAGTTTAGCATTGACTTAGACTCTTCCAGCAATAGAGTGACTCTAAATGGACAGAATATGCAGCCTGAAGACACTGCTGTGTATTACTGTGCCAGAGAGTCACAGTAGCACAAAACATCCACAGAGCTGAACAAAAACCTCTCTGTGGCTGAGCAGTTGTAGCATGAAGACACCAGAGGAGGAGCTCTAAGACCAGCAATGTAGTCAGAAGTGTTTCTGTGGGAAGGAGATTCAGATTTATTTTCACTAAGTCTGTAAGACTGATTTATACAGAACTGAAACCAGAGCTGGAGAAGAACAACATAAGCATGGGCAGAGTAGAGCCCACCCCAAGTTTGAACCCTGAACTCTTGTAAGGCAAAGGTAGTAAACGCTGAGCACATGTTGCTGGAGACAGGAATTCAATAAATTGAATGTGTCCAGAGTTTAGTAATTACAAAAGCACATGCTTCAGTAACTGGGCCCATGTTTGGAAGCAAAAATGATAAAGAAAAAAAAAGAATGAATAGTGCAATATTATGCTTTTTATTGTAAGCTAAAGATCCCACACTAACAGAGAGAAAACCCCAACAATCAAACAGCACCCTCTGAGCAAACACTTGGCCAGTAATGTATCATGTCCTAAGTCTGTGCTGCCTGGTATTAATCAATGACTAATAAGTGATTAATAATTGACACACATCATACTTTACATGATCAAAAATACTTAAGTTGTTGAATTTCATCTTTGCTTCTGACTTAATCTCTCAGGGATTTTCTTCTTATACTAATTTCAGTAATTAACATCATTAGTTGTGAGTTGTTCCAGTAGTTTAATTTTTCTCAGTCTTTAGTGATTTGTTGCCCCTCTCTTATCTTTTTTGAAATGGTATAGTCTTTGACCACGTATAATAATGAATAATATATTTTGAATGAGTAAATTGCATTTTAATTTTAAACGAAAATAAAAATTGGAGAAAGAAAATCTGTTATAACCCAAAACTCAGCCTCACAGTGTGGATGGATGTGATAACTAAAGATTTTTCTGATTAATTCATGAAATATACAAAGGGCAGTTGAAGATCTAAAATATAATGAAAAAAATTACTAACTATATTCTCAAAAGATTACTCAGACTCATACTTTTTTTTTTTACAAGTAAAAAGTAAAAAAGAGAGTTTCATGCTTTCTATGTATTTATCTTTTGATGGCTTAGCAGACCTTATGCAGTAATATTAGTAACTGCTAGCTGTGAGAGCGGCCATGTTGGTCTTGTTCTAGTTACACAAAATATATGAATTTAAATGAAAAACTGAAAAAATGGATATCCAACTATATAATATCCAATTTTTGAATGTTTTACAAAGAGAGAAAATCAGCTAGGTTACAAAATGAAGGCAACATTAGATTCAGTTATAAGGGGTAACAGCACAAGAGCCACACCTTCTTCATTAAATCCTGATGCAAATGCAGCTGTGTGAAGTGTACTTCTGTCCTGCTGACCCTTCTTGTACTTTGTGTTGATCATCAGAGCAGCAGTGGAGAATCAGGATGACAAACACACTCACTGTGCTGCTGGTTGCTTTCTTTCTGCCATGTGAGTGCTTCTGCTTTTTTTTTTTTTTGACCAGGAAACACTGTGTCAGTCAGTCATAACAGAAAATCTTTTCTGTTTTCATTTCCTCAGGTGTTACAGGTCAGAGTATGGAGTCCATTCCTTCCAGTCCTGTAGTGAAACAGCCTGGAGAGACTCTCAGTCTGTCCTGCAGGGGATCTGGTTTCACATTTACCTGCTGTGGTATGCCCTGGATAAGACAACAACCAGGAAAAGGACTGGAATGGATAGGGATTGGCTTCTCATCTTCCAGCAGCAACAGTTATGCAAGCAGTTTGAGAGGACGCATAGAAATCAGTAGAGATGACAGCAACAGCATGACATATCTGAGGCTTTCCAACCTAAAGCCAGAGGACTCTGCTGTGTATTACTGTGCCAGAGACACAGTGGTTTAAGTAATGAGAGAGGCTTTACAAAAACCTTCAGCTATACAGTTTCACAGGAACCTACAGGGGGCAGTAGATGATCAAGAATATGATTTTCAACTCACTGTCACAATAACTCCTGTGATATATGTGAACGCATATTTAAACAAAAATCTAAAATGATTTTATGATAATAATAAAAAAATATTATGAAAAAAATAATGTATGTAAACTGTGAGATAGAGAAGTTAATGCAAATATTTTACTTTTTTCTTTGTATTCCAGAGTAAAGGACTTTAAAACAACAAGTAAAACCAAAGACATTTGAAGTATTTACAACATGCTTTTTTAAACACAAGTTTACCATCTCAAGAGACAATAGCAGGGTCGAACAATCAAAAAGTTACATCTTATGTCTTTTTCCAAACACTTTTCTTGAAACTGTTACAAACTGAATCAAACTCCACTTACTCTGGGCTACTGTGTTTGTTGCCTTCATGAACGCTGTTGATGTGCTGTTGATGTGGGTCTACTGTGGTGAATATAATATAGATTTGAAATGTGACTTAAAGGTGTTTCACATATTTCTTCATCAGAGTCAATATAAGAGAACATGACACTAAAAGAATCCCAAACTGGACTCTGCTGAAACAGCAAAGATGATTGTAGTAGTAAAACTTTCAGCTGATGATCCAGGCCTGGTGCAATACATGCCTGGATCATCATCTGAAAGACACGTAGTCAACTTGATTTCATGGCCAACTTTTTCCTTCCCTTTGAGAGGATGAAACATTCAGCAGAACCAGATTCAGAGACGACAGCTCTCTGCCATGGCTGAGTGGAGTGAGCAAAAAGCAAAGAGAGAAAAGAAGCCAAACATTCAGTGGGTTGGTAGGGCCGGATCACAAATATGCAGCCCTGGAGCAAGAGACACCTGACGAAATGTAAATGGAGAAAGATGACAGAGAGGAGAATGATGGACACGCTGGAGAAAAGTCATACAATTTATTCTATAATAGTACAACATTCTGTCAAGACAAGTCATAAAACAATGATTATAGAAAATAAAAGTCTTGCAGGTTGATGGCAAACTGAAATGGACGTCATGCTTATTCTCATGTGTAAAGAAACAGCTGGTGTCACACTAACATGTAGCTGCTGTGGGTGGCAACTGTTTGACATAATAAACAATTAGGGAAGAAAATTTAAAAGTGTTGCAGAGATTAGCAGTTAGAACATGCTTTTGAATAATATTTGAATATATTTGAGATATTTTTGCTCCTTCTTAATAAAATAGGGATGCCACACTTATGTCCTCTCACTAACTATCTGAAGCACTTCCTTCACTTTCAAGATGATGCTGAGACTGTCTGTTCTGATGACAGTGCTCTGTCTGCCCTGTGAGTCCTTTTATGCTATAATACAATAATAGTGATTTTTTCATTACTATGATTTTATTCAATTATTTTTTAACTGTTTATACTTCTGGTACTTTGGCAGGTCTGAATGGTCAGGCTATGGAGTCCATTCCCTCTACTCCAGTGTTGAAAAAGCCTGATGAAACTCTCAGTCTTTACTGCAGAGGATCTGGTTTCAATTTTGGCAGCTATGGCATGCACTGGATCAGACAACCTGCAGGAAAAGGCCTAGAATGGTTTGGAACTATTTGGAGTGACGCAAGTAGAACTGAATATATTGCCAGTGTGCAAGGACGTATAGAAATCACCAGAGACAACAGCAACAGGATGACATATCTGAGACTGTCCAATCTAAAGCCAGAGGACTCTGCTGTGTATTACTGTGCGACAAACACACAGTGGTTTCTGATATGAGAGAAGCTTTACAAAAACCTTCAGCTATATATTTTCATAACAACCTGTATGGGGCAGTAGATGATTACAAATATTACAACATTTTAAAGAAGACATGACAAGAGTGAGAATATTTATAAAACATTTGTTTTTAAAGATAAGGTGATTCATGAAGAAAATCAATATGAAAAAGTATATAAGCATTAAAACTGAGGGCATGAATAAGTTTAAATTAATCAGTAATTGAAATATGCACATGAGCACATATATCACCATATATGTAATCCATTTAATCATAATCATCAGAATGCTGCTCATTCTCCTGACCATTTATATTTGACTTACTGCTGAAGAGATTATTCAGAATATGATACATGTTCTTCTACGTCTCACTGCATGTTTATGAAATGTACTTCTAGATACACAACAGTGAAAACTAATGATAAAAAAACTCAGTATGAAAAAATATGTCAACACTCAAGCAAGCACTCTCTGATCACTGTAACATTGCAGGTTTTACAGCTGTGTTCGTCTAGCATAGTTCTCCCTAACCAGGAAAATAGCACTGCTAATATCTGTACCACATTACTGGAAAATAGAGAAGGAACTCAAAATGCTTCAGCTTAAAGTTTAGAAGTTACAAACGACCATCTCCCATAGAAAGTGAATCTAAGGGAATAAAACCAGTGCTAAACAACTCTGAAAAACAAAACCATACAATTTGATGCAACATATTTTGTTTTTAGATTCATTTGAATGATACGTGAAACAGACAGTTCAGGCCATTCGTTGTAATATCCATCTATCAGCCATCCACAATGATGAATCGACTAAGAAGTACAGAATAGATAGATGGATGGTTGGAGTTTTAATTCCAGTTGTAATGATTTAAATAGTTAATTTAATTGTCAGCGAAATAGATTGAAATGATTCATGAGTTAGCAATCGTCAGCATGAAATCTTTTATTCTAATTTCTTTGATATTCCATTAAATCCATTTTTATTCATATATTATTACTTTAAAGCAAATATCATCTAATCATACTTTATATTGTAAGGTAAAGTCCTAACAATATTACAAAGAAAAACCATGACAGTGGGGAGAAAAAGAGAAAAAGGACCTCTTGGAAAGCCCGATTCAAGAGGTGCCATCATGTGCAATAACTGGAAAGGATGAAAAAGAAAAACCAAGAGGTTATGAGCATTATAAAAAGAGCACTGCAGATTGGGAAAGTCAAATCAGAAGCATAGAGCCCTGGAGCAAGAGCAACCCACTGAAAGGTAAGGCCAAAGAGGAGAGTGGCCAAACTAGAAGAAAGAGGAGAAATACAAAAATATTACAAAACAACAAAATGTTGATCATGAAAAAATCCTTTTGTTGCAAGAGCCATCATATGTCTTGTGAATAAAAGTTTTAAAGTATTTTCTGTGCACTTCATGTTGTAAAATAAATACCCAATATTTTTTTTCAAGAGAATCTAAGTTGACTGAAAGTACAGTAGGGAGAGAATCAAGCTTCCTTTAGTTGAATGAAACCTCCAGGACACCCAGGCTCAGGGAGGGCATCAATCTACTGTGATCAGGTGGGGTGAGTAAAAAGTCAAGAGAGAAATGAAAATGTTAAAGAGACAATAATTAATACAACCATAAATAGTCAGCAGGTTGGTAGGATGAGATTCAGATGAGATCAGAAACATGCATCTGTGGGCAAGAGATTCCTGGAAAACGATACCCAGAAAAAGAGTGAGTACGATGTCTTTTAATGCTAAAAACTATTCCCATCAACAAGTGAGTCCATGTTTGGAAGAAAAACTAATGCAGAAGTAAAAGAGTGAATCAAATGCAATGTTTTTATTTTGAGATGCATTTGAATTTTAAGTGACCCAGATAGTTTAGCCCCTCCCTATTGAAATTCACATGGCACACTCAGCTTCTTTTAATGACTGGCTCTCAAAGTATTTGCTTCACACCTTCTCTTTCAAGATGTTGCTCAGTTTGTCTGCTCTGCTGACAGTGCTCTGTCTGCCCTGTAAGTCACTAGAATTTATAATACAGCAGGTGGAAATTGATTCCATGTACTTGAATTTGTTTCTCACATTACTGATCTTTTTTATTTATAATTTTCATGTTTTTGGCAGGTCTGAATGGTCAGGCTATGGAGTCCATTCCCTCTACTCCAGTGTTGAAAAATCCTCAGGAAGCCCTCAGTCTTTCCTGGAGAGGAACTGGTTTCAATTTTAGCCAAGCAGGAATGCACTGGATAAGACAGCCTGCAGGAAAAACATTAGAATGGCTGGGGGTTATATGGTATGATGCAAGTAAAACAGTGTATGCGAGCAGTGTGGAAGGACGTATAGAAATCACCAGAGACAACAGCAACAGCATGGTGTATCTGAGACTGTCCAACTTAAAGCCAGAGGACTCTGCTGTGTATTACTGTGCCAAACACACACAGTGGTGTAAGTAATGAGGGAGGCTTTACAAAAACCTTCAGCCATACAGTTTCACAGGAACCTACAGGGGGCAGCAGATGATCAAAAATATGATGATCAGCTCACTGACACAAAAACACTTGCGATATTACAATATATAAAAGCACATTTTCTGATACTAATAAAATAATATGAAAAAATGTATGTAAACTTTTAAGGATAATTTCAGAAGAATACATAGTCAAGATATGTAGTCAAGATTTTAGATTTAAATAAAAAACAAATGTCCAGTAGTTTTTACATGAGCACACTGATGTTTGTTAAATAATATATAATGAAATAATATATGTTTATATATGTTTATGTATTTTCTGAGCTAACACAAGGTATGGCAAACACAGTAAACGCAAACACATTTCATCATTATTTATACCATACTCTTTCAGTTATCTAAAGTGTGGTTCACCATCTGTAGAGATAATAGAAAGGTGGAGGTCAACCTGTCAAAAAAGTATCATTTTGTTTTGTCAGTGGCTGATGTCATGAGGTCAAGGAAAGACGTGAAGGAACGACAACTGGGATGCTCAGAAAACCCAACTGCACTAATTTGTACTGATGAATGTTGTCAGATCTACTTTGGTTGTGAGTTAAACTTCTAGGAAATAAATACATTTATAAATAAATGAAAACATTTTTTTATTTTACTTTGGGGTAAAATCAGGAAAAACTAAAATAATGATCTTTGTATTACTAATGAGTGATCAAACCCTGCTGAGTAAAACATGAATGAACATACATATTACTTGTATATCTGTTTGTTTGTTTTCTTTTGATAAACTGATTGATGAGGAGGAGGAGCTGATGCAAACAGGCTGTTTCCATCTTTGATTATGTGCTGCAGAATATCAAAATGGGCACGACAAGATTGAGCTGCAAAACTGAAGACTGGCAGAAAAATGGCTTTGATGATAAATTCTCATGAGTTTATGGTTGTTTTTCTTTTCTTGTCAATTTACAATCCGAATAAGAACAGTTTTTTTTTTTCAAAAATAAAAGATAAATGTTTTAATTACAGAAGATTGTTTCTGTTTTTTCAATTGACTGGCAAGGACATACACTTTGTTAAACAAAGGGAAAAAAACAAGCACAAAATTATGAGGACAAATGCTTGGATTAATGAGCCTTTAACATCTCTGTACAGGTTCTGAGGGTCAAACACTGACTGAGTCTGAACCAGTGGTTAAAAGGCCTGGAGACTCCCACAGACTGACCTGTACATACTCAGGGTTCAGTGGTGATGATCATTATGTTTGGATCAGACAGGCTGCTGGAAAAGGACTGGAATGGATCGCTTATATCAGTGGTGGCTGCAGCTATATCTACTACTCTCAGTCAGTCAGAGGCAGATTTACCATCTCCAGAGACAACAGCAGAAAGCAGGTGTATCTGCAGATGAACAGCTTGACGACTGAGGATTCTGATATTATTACATTTCTGTAGACTTACAGTATACACTCTGTACTACTTATGGACATTTCCTTCACCTAAAATGGAAAAATCAGATATTTTCCTATAATGATTCTGTTTATATTACCAGGCACTTCTTTTCACTCTAACTAGTTCCTTTTACTCTCTTCAAGTCAAAAACTGTACAAAAATATAATTACAGCATCCATCTTGTCATAAAATGACTAAACAGACTTATACCTGAACAAAATAACTTAAAATTTGAGCATTTTTATTTTCCTTGAAATATGTACTCTTGTAAATGCTTTCATATACATTCAAGTAGCTTCAAAGTGTTTCCTTCAAACAGGATGCCTGACAAACAGAATTCTTAACAATGTTTGCACATTTATCAATATTCGTACCTTTACGTTAGAATGAATGCTGTGGCTGTTTTGCCTCAGGCGAGCAGTTAAGTTGTGGTTTACATCCATGTGTGTCCAGTCATGACACAGTATACAAATCTAGTCAGTTATAGCCAAAAACTCACCTTTGATTACCGACTTCACTTCGTTAATAATTCAAACATTTGTCCTAGATTATCACTGTAGGGTCTTTACCTTACAACATAATGTGCATTGCGACATGAATTATTTGTTAAGTTGTGCTATATGAATAAAACTGAACAGATTTACAGAAGGTCTTCCTAAAATTTAGGTTTATTAGAACAAAACAGATGGATGAACACGTCCCTCTCAGCACAGGGCTGACAGGACTTTCCCCCCATATAATAAATAAATAAACAGGATAAAAATAAATATAATAGATGAAGATAAATTATTATGATTACCTGCATTTATCTAGTGTAAGTACAAGAATTCCTAGCTTTTGACTGGCTCATGCAGTCACATGGGGAGAAAAGGAGGTTGTGTTGAAGTGTAAGAAGAGTAAAGGTGCTCCTAAGTAAACTGTCTCCATCTTGATGTTCATACGAGTTATGAGAGATTTAGTGTCATTGGAAAACTTTTAATCTAGCTTTTACTGACACTTAGTGAACACTGACAGATGTGTCTCATAATGAATGTGTTTGAAAAGAAAACAAAAGAGCTAAATAAATTTTGCAGTGTTAAAAGTAACTGTTTTGTTAGGATCAGTACAAGGAACAACTATCAATAAAATAAGCTGTATAACATTCATTGAACACTAAATATAATTTTGTTCTTCTATACTCTCCCTATCTGTTGTACTAACTGACAGAAGCCTCCTTTGTTTATTTTTTTATTTATTGACTCACATCAAGTGGAGAGGCCAAAATAACACTGTTTAATTCAATTCAGTTCAATTTAATTCACTTCAATTGTAGGTAAAGACCCAACAACAATAAAGAGAAAACCAAAAAAACCCTAAAACCCAACAATCAGATGACCCCGTATGAGCAAGTCCTTTTGGCGACAGTGGGAAGGAAAAAACTCCCTTTTAACAGGAAGAAACCTCTGGCAGAACCAGACTCGGGGAGGGCTGGTCATCTGCTGTAATTGGCTGGGTGTGAGAGGAGGAAGACCGGACGAAGTCATGCTGTGGAAGAGAACCAGAGATTAAAGTTAGAATTAAATGCAACAGCAATCTTTAAAAAAATGCAAATAATCTTAAAAGCAGAGAGCATGTCAATCCCAAATCCAGTCTGGGGACTGGCTCACAAAAGAGAAGCCTTGAAGCTGATGGCTCTGCTGTCATGGTCCGGGTGAGCGGCTGCTGCTTTTTCTCTGCCTGTTGTGTTTCTCCTGGATCGGCCCAAGGGCAGAGCTCTGGCCTCTTCCACTCAACTGTCTCTCATCTGCAGTAATCAACCAGGCTGCAGTCTATCTTTCTTTCGCAAGTCCATTAGCTAACATGCTGGTACCAGGCCTCATGCTCCTTGTGAATTTCAATGCTTTTGATTGTGAACTTAGGTTGTTTCCTTCTGTCTATAGCTGTTACCAAGCCACCATTCAACCTATCAGCAGTTTGCAGACTCGCGCCGGATATTCCACCACTGTTTGACCTGTCTCACTGCCTCTCTACAAGAATTCAAATGTGTCCTCCTGCCCATCGCCTGTTCTGGTTCTACATAATAGCAGATGAAGAAAACATTAGCCATTACTAATCGGCTGCTCATTCGACCCGAGGACCAAAGGAAGCATCTGCCTGAGGAAAGGAGGGTTGTAGAGGCTGTGAAACAAAGGGTGGTGGTCCAAGGTCGTCAAGCAGTGACAGCATATTTGATTTCACAGAAAAAGTGGGCGTTGGCTTGGATTTCATAGGTGAAACAGAGGAGGACAGCAAGTTGTATGGAATTGTCATGATCTTTGTGCAGCAGGCAGGAGAGCTCAGTCCTCATCATCCTCATAAACAGCAGGGCTGCTCAGATTTAGCTGATGACCGTGGTCTGCACATGGAGAGGAGAGCTGCTGAGACTGTTTGTAAGTGACAGGGTCAAATTCTTCCAGGAGTGACAGCAGCTCTTCAAGATCCTTTACGGTCTGGAGCTGAATGAGTGCTGAAGATGAGGCTAAGGACGAGGATTTGGATGGAGAAGTAGGGCCGGTGTGATTCAGTTGTAGATCATGATATGCATGTTGAGAGGAAAGCTGCTGAGCCTGGGTAGGTGCAAATTGGTGAGGCAGGCTGAAAACATTTGGCTGTGGCTGATGATGTTACTGCTTTACAAATGAAGAAGAAGAACATGGCTCTTTCTCAGGTTCTCTTCCTCTTTTTGCCCTAAAAACAAACACATAAATATAAACACATTAGAATTTTCATGAGGTGATACAAACTCTCTGCAGTGACTGCTTCATCCTTTACTGCAGCGACTGGCACATGTATGAACTGCATGTTGGCAGTTTGGACATACATAGTTTTCTTTAGTGGACCACTCTGAGTTTTCATTGGCATGACGCCTTCTTTCTGTTGTTTTGTTTCGGCCTTATCAAAATATTTGCTCTGTTCGTCCTTTGAGAGCGACTTCCACTGTAGTCAGAAGTTCACAAGAACACATTGTTAGCACATATAAATACTAGGGGTGGGACTTGATTTAAAAAAAATAATCTAATTAATTAGAAGCTTAGAATCACATTTAATCGCACAAGAGAATTTGCCCCAAAGTGCAAATGTTTATTTAATTTAAAAGGGTTTTAGTGGGGGACAGAATCAAATAATAGACATGGACATGAATATTATAAACTCAAGCTCTTTTAATTTCTGGGAAAAAAGGCATTTAAACTGCATTTCAATCCAAAACAGAAAAACAAAAATAATATCCCTGGCCAAAACTGGGCAGACATAAAAATAAAGTGCTATTTTAAGTACTTTCAAAATGGTATTGTCTTTAAATAATAATAATAAAAAATTCAACATAAGGTGGAGTTTTTCTTCTTAAAAAAATAGGGAAGAAACATAAAAGGTTATTTGACCAGCTTCACCTTTAAACTCTGAGTAACCTTAGTCAACATTATTTTGTACATCAGGCTAAAACAGTGTGATCATTGAACATTTTAGTGCAACAAATAACAAACACACTGGACTCCTTGGACAGTTTACACAAAACTAGGCTTAACATCATTTTAATGAGATTAACACTGACAGCACTAATTTTAATATTTCAAAAATATTATTTCCTTTAAAACTTAAAAGCAAAGAAAAATGCATTCTGTACATTTTTTATAAGTTTTCAACCTTTTCACTTTGTGTAACAGTGGTATTTTTTTCCTGAATGGGAGACGTTATTGCACCCTAAAGTTATTATTATTATTATTATGTCTCATAAAAATTCAGTCTGTACCCATGGCTGACTCTTTAATCCATATTTCTTTTTATTTTGTCAGTGTTTATCTGTATGCAAAGTAAACTTCCTCCCAGGCTAATATAAAGACCTGATATACTGCAGGAGGTTTCAGAAGAAGAGAAGATACTAGCTTCAGTATCAACATGTTCTCTGTAGCTCTGCTGCTGCTGCTGGATCTTGTGAGTCTCACTGAACAGAAACACTGACAGCATGAACACCACAAACTGTTATTTTTAATTGAACTGCATTCAACATGTTGCCTCCACAGGGGTAAAGTGTGAACAGCTGACACAGCCAGCCTCTGTGATTAAGCAGCCAGGTCAACGCCTGACCATCACCTGTCAGGTCTCTTATTCTCTGAGCTAGTCGACAGCTTGGATCAGACAGCCTGCAGGGAAAGGACTGGAGTGGATTGGGCTGAAACATACTTCAACTTCATATTACAAAGATTCACTAAAGAACAAATTCAGCTTTGACTTGGACACTTCAAGCAACACAGTAACTCTAAATGGACAGAATATGCAGCCCAAAAAGACTGCTGTGTATTACTGTGCCAGAGTTGCACAGTATCACAAAGCATTAGGAGATCTGAATAGAAACCTTCAAACAGTGGTAGCATGAAACTACCAAAGGAGGCACTCTGAAATCAATCCTGAATTCAAGGGTGTTTGTATTTAAGAAGCAAAGCAGTAAAAAAAATATTACAGTTTACCCCCCAGTTTACCATCTGCTGAGAACACAACAGAAAGCAGCTGAGAGAGACACGCACGGAGACTCAAACCATTAGGAAACCTGAACAAAAACGCCAGTAACTCCACACTAACATGAAGAGAGGCTCTCACTCCACTTATGCTTACAAGACCAACACGAAATAACTTATCCAACACTTACTTCCATGAGATAATAGAAAATGTTCTGTAATGTAATCTTTACTCATTTGTAAAAACAAAAAACAAACAAACAACAAAAAATGTTTTTAAAATGCAATACTCCTAAGCAATGTTCCCTCTAAGCTGGCACGGTCTCTGCGCACAGAAAATCTGCGTTGCGCACAAAGAAAAAAAAAATCTAACCTGAATTGAAATTAAAATTAAAACTTTAACAATTCTGTTTTGCAGTGTTAGTCAGTAAGTGACTGACTGCTCCCGTATGGGATTAGAACGATGCCACCTTATCCCATAGTCCAGCCAATGATGCGATTCACATTCATATATACACAAGTAATCAACGTGGTTGACAGGCTATGACAGCGTCCTTATGTACCGACACCGGTGTTTTAGCGAGCAAAGCGGCGTGGCTGATGTGGAGTGAAGCCACGTTAATGACAACGTGTACAACCATTGGAGATGTGAGCAGGACAGACGGAACAATTGACGGAAAAAAAGTGTACTTTATACCAGTTTTTAAATTGTGTTGATAGGCCACGTAAAACCAGAGTTATGATAAAAAATATATGCAATGTTTGGTTTTCTTCCTGAATACTATTGTTGTTTATATTTACTGCGGGAAGAAACGGTAAAAACGGCGTTTTATAAGGAAAACGCTCGAAAACACTCTCCGCCTGTGATCGAAAACACCCCCCCTCCCTTCACCCTTTCCTATCGGTCGAAAAAAGTACCATGTCGACCGATCAAAAATGATATGGCAACTTGGCATCTAGTTGTTAAGAAACGGGGGGAAGTTTTAGGAGTGACGGTGGTGTTTTGAGATGTGAGAGATTTGCGACGTTTAGCGCAAATCTTGTGTAGTTAGTGTGTAGTGTAGTCAATAGTTTTGTTGTGTGTGTCAGAACAATGAGGCAACTGCTGAATGTTACAGGTGTTACAGGAGTGATACATCTCCTGTTGTCAGGCCTGCAGGTATCAGGCTGTTGTTCTCGTGGACAGAAATTATTTTTTGGTGTGGCACAAATAATTTGTGTGGCATCAAATTTGATGCAGAACAGCTGATTGTTCTGTAAATAGTTTGAAATGTTTATTTAAAAACGCCTTGGCTGCATTAAAAAAAAAATAGCTGCAAAAAACTTTGTTGTTTGCCAAACTGAGTGTCATGGTCTGGGTGAGCAGCTGGGATTTTCCATCAGTGCCAGAGCACCCTTGGCTCCGCCCGTGGGCAGGACTTCCTCAGCTTCACGCATCTGGAGCTAATTGGGGCAATCAGGCCAAAGAGGGATTTAAGCTCTGCGCTGTCATCTCCTCCCTGCCAGTTCGTCAGCTACCTGATGTTGGTAACCGGCTCTCACGTTCATGCTGCTAATCTCAAGTTGTTTGACTCACGCTGTTTCTTGTGCTTCAGGACCTATTCTCCAGTGTCGACTGCTGCTCACCACTTGGATCTCAGCTCCTTTCCACTTCACTGGGAAATATCTCCAAACCTCACCTGCCTGCCCTCCTGCTCACCCACCACTTTGGATCCACTGAACCCCAGGTCAGCCGTTTCACCTCCCCTTCGATACCACACCTCCACCTCCTGCAAGTAAGCTGAAAAGACTCTCATACTTACCCTCTTTGGCAATCCACTTCAACCCAGCTCTAACTCCGCTCTCCTCTCTCCCCAGTGTGACCAATACTTACCTGCCTAGATCCAGTTGTCCTCACGTTTATGCCACGCTAATAATTCCACGGCTACGTTTCCACACCGCAGTTTGCCACGTCCTTGTGTTTTCACCCATTTTATATATTCACCAATAAATTGTGTTAAAACGCCCTCTTGCCTCCGCTCTGTGTGTCTGCGCTTGGGTTCTGTTTAAGTTGCTGGCCTCCGTCCAGCGTGACACTGAGTTACTTTTTTGAAGAAGTAACTATATAATTAATTGCCCAACATTGGTCATTATATACTGTATTTTGCAGACAGAGTTACAGGACTCTCTCCCAGACCACAGACTCATACTCATAATACAAGTCAGAGCTTTATGAAGAAAATAAAAAGAAAGAAAGTTGTGTTTTCAAAATTGGAGTTCAAGTTATTTTTACTTCCAATAGTGTTAACATGCTACACAGGTCAAGAACAAGATTTTTTTTAAATTTTCATTGTAAGTGGGCTAAAGCAGTTAATTAAAAGTAGTCGAACATAAATGTAAATGCTGTAATTTGATTATTTTAATAAACCATGTAACTTGGATGGATTAGATGCTGGCGACCACAGTGCACACGTCTGATGTCGCTCACAGTGGTCCAAGGGATCGCTCAGGAGGTTTGTGTTCGCTCACACACATGAAAAATTAGAGGGAACATTGCTCCTAAACCATGCATAAGTCCTGGTCTTAGAATTTTGTGCTGATTTTGAGTTTTGAATCTTAAACATATCTGAGTTTGAAATTTTGTTTGAGTTTATTTAGGTTTTATTTAATTTTAGCCTTTAGAGTTTAGATTTTTATGTTAAGTTGAATGTCATTCATCATTCATGCTGAGTGACAGTTTAAATGTATTTTATTTTTTTGTGGAGGTTTAGATGTCTGGTAAATGGTTTCCTGATTTAGTGCTGTTTTTTAAGCAACAGCTGTTGTTTGTGAAACTTTTTTTCAGAGATGCCATCAACATGAGCTTTAACAGTAACAAGTCATATTTTTCCCACAGTATTAAAATCTTCATAGAAGATGTGTTTAATAATTAGCACTTATGGAGATTTTTTACTAATGTATCAGAATTTCACACATTTTGAGAGAAAATTATTATCTATTATTTCATAAATAATAAACATAATTTGTGCATTTATAAGATTTACCTGACTAATATAAGTGATGTGCAGATTTTTGTGTGCCATGACATGTGTTCCTCTTTGAGGAGAAGAAACTGATGCAAATTCAGATTTTTACATAAGTGTTGCCAAATATAACACAAGGTCTACACGGTTGGTCTACATGGTTGATGTACACGACTGTAGACTGAGCAGAGGGACATGACTTTTACAATGAACTGTCCTGGGTTTACCTTTGTTTTTCTGATAATGTCAGTTTACTGGGCTGGTAAGGACAGCACATTTCTGTTGCAAACATTATGAAATGTTTGAAATAAAGAAGCTAATTTTGTTTTTGTCTGTAGGTACTGAAGGTCAAACACTGAGTCTGAATCAGTGATTAAAAGGCCTGGAGACTCCCACAGACTGACCTGTACATACTCAGGGTTCAGTGGTGATATTCATGCTGCTTGGGTTAGACAGGCTGCTGGAAAAGGACTGGAGTGGGTTGCTTGGATCCGCCACGATGGTAATGAGATCTCGTACTCTCAGTCATTCAGAGGCCGGTTTACCATCTCCAGAGACAACAGCAGAAAGCAGGTGTATCTGCAGATGAACAGCCTGACAACTGAAGATTCAGCTGTTTATTATTGTGCCAAAGAGCCACAGTGACACAAACCATCAGCAGAGCTGAACAAAAACCTCTCAGTGCCTGAACAGATATAACATGAAACTACCAGAGGAGGAGCTCTAACATAACTGATTATTATTATTATTCAAAGGAAAGAAATGATAGAGGTAGTGGCTGAGCAAATACAAATTCTGATACATAGTCTTATACTTATGGGTTATGTAACTATAACACTGGGACTATGTGGTGGATTTACTGCTCTGTAGACTGGACAGAGAGACATGACTTTTACAGTGAACAGTTCTGGATTTGTGTTTGTTTTTCCTATCCTGTCAGTTTATTGGGCTGGTAAGGACAAAGTATTCTTTTGCAAACATTATGAATTCATATGCTTGAAATAAGAAGCTAATTATTTGTTTATCAGGTACTGAGGGTCAAACACTGACTCAGTTTGAATCAGCGGTTAAAAGGCCACAGACTGATCTGTACATACTCAGGGTTCAGTAATTATAGTAATGTTTGGATCAGACAGGCTGCTTGAAAAGGACTCTAGTGGATTGCTTAATTTGCTTATAATAGTAGTAGCACCCACTGCTCTCAGTCATTCAGAGGACGATTTAACATGTCCAGAGACAACTCTTCTGTCACTGGTCCACCTTGTCAGAAGAGGAAGCAATGCCGTATAAAAACTCAAAAACACAGACACAAAAAACACATTTAGAGAAATAAACTGCACTTTGACATCATCAACACGCTGAAAGAAACAAAAGTGCAAAGGCATGAAAAACACCTAGCATCAGAGGAGTAACCATTTTGATGATACTTTGCTCATAATTACATGTACTGTATGTAACCCAAGTACACCTTACTACTCTAGGTTAGGGGAGCAGCTGGATATGTGTAAAAATAATCAAAACACAGGAATTTCAGTTAACTGTGACTTTAGTTATCAACAGTAAAAGGTTCATAACAGAAATTACAACCTGGGCCTTTCATAAAATGAAATAAAATTAAAAGTCATTGTCCTTAATTATTTGAATTGTCCCTTTAAAGGGTATTTGGTTAGGTTGGAACCTTATCTTCAGTTTATTCCTCAGAGTTATAGAAGGTCGATAGTCAGTCAAGTCAGAGAACAGATCAGCTGATCTGTCAGTCAGCAATTTATACACTGCCCCCAAAAATATAAAAATCAAAGTCAGCAACGTCACAAGTAGAGAGGTTACAGCCTAGAGCAGTTTCACACCTGCTGGAGTGCACTCTTGTTGTGTGTCCACTGTTGCCAGTCAGGATGACTGGTGGAATCCTACCAGAAACCAGACAAATCATTTGCCGTCTTACTGGTTGTGCAGATCTGGATCCTGGAGATCACACTGGGAGGCTCGCCATCAAATGGAATCACTGGACTACAGCATTTGACATCTAATTCATATATTTAAAATTTATATGTGAAGTATTTCAGCTTAAGTTCAACATCAATTTACCATCAACATAGAGAATGTTCAGTTGTTGTGTGTTTTTAAATAAAGATCCTTTTGTAGGATTTATCTTTTTTTCCCTTTTTTTTGTTTAAACACAGATTCAGTATTGAATGTGTTTTCTCCACAGGTGTAAAGTGTGAGCAGTCGACACAGCCAGCCTCTGTTTGTGCAGTCAGGTCACCATAACATGACCATCAAGAAGTGGAGTGGATTGAAGGTGTGGATTATGGATGCAGCACATAAGACATCAGGGTTTTGCATTTGGCAACATGTAACACTGGAGATGTAGAATTAATAATATAACAATAATTAAATTTAGACTGCAATTAAGTGAAAATCAAATATGACATCTCATTAAGAAGACATTAAGTGTATAAGTGAAGCATTTCAACTAAACTTCTGCAACTTTAGAAATGATTTTGTTTTGTTATTTCCAAAGAAATCAGAGCAATATTCCTGGAACATACACATTGAAGGAGAGGATGTGTGTTTGTCTTTGAGGAGGAGGAGCTGATGCAAACTATGATCTCTATCATGTTTGAAGACATGATGCAGAATATAAGACAGGGAATACATGATTAACCACCACTGAGCACGGAGCAGAGACAAATGGCCTTTGCAATGAATCATCCTGAGTTTCTGGTTGTTTTTCTAATCCTTTCAATTTACTGGGCTGGTAAGGAAAGTGCAGTCGTTTTACTAACATTGTTGTGAAAGTGAACTGATATACTTGGAAAACAGTCACTAATTATTCTTTTTGTCTGTAGGTACTGAGAGTCAAACACTGACTGAGTCTGAATCAGTGATTAAAAGGCCTGGAGACTCCCACAGACTGACCTGTACATACTCAGGGTTTGGTGGTGATTATAATAATGCTTGGATCAGACAGGCTGCTGGGAAGGGACCGGAGTGGATTGCTTTCATCTGGCATGACAGTAGTGGCAGCTTCTACTCTCAGTCAGTCAGAGGTCGGTTTACCATCTCCAGAGACAACAGCAGAAAGCAGGTGTATCTGCAGATGAACAGCCTGACAACTGAGGATTCAGCTGTTTATTATTGTGCTCGAGAGTCACAGTGACACAAGAGGAAGAAACTCTGTACAAAAACTGACTTTCACAGTCACGTAACTTAAATACAACATAGCAATCATACTCCATAAATCTACTTAAAAACACAATAAAACTACCTTATTGCAAAATTATGTTTGCGAAGCTGTCATGTTTATACGTATTTATGGCTATGAAGAATAAAGTGACATGTGTAAATCTATGTACATAATCTTAAAATTTTCATCCTTCTTCTCAATGATGTTTTTCACCCTAATATACGAGTTCTTTTAAACATCATCAGTTTAATCTTTTTTAATCCCCTTATATTAAGGGGATCAGAGGGGCTGATGTGGAGATCGTTGAGGACTACCGGTACCTGGGGGTACACTTGGACTGTAAACTGGACTGGACCAAGAACACCAATGCTATCTTCAAAAAAGGGCAGAGTCGGCTTTTCCTACTGAGGCGACTCAGGTTCTTCAATGTTGGTAGGAAAATGCTGACCATGTTCTATCACTCGGTGTTGGAGAGCGTCGTGTTCTTTGCGGCTGTGTGCTGGGGCAGTGGGTTGAAGACAGCTGATGCCAACAGGCTGAACAAACTGATTAAAAAGGCTGGTTCTGTCCTGGGTGTCAGACTTGAGAACCTGGAGGAAGTGTCTGAGAGGAGAATGCTAAAAAAGCTTCTTTCTATCATGGACAACCCCTCCCACCCCATGCACGGCCCCATGTTGGACCATCGGAGCAAACGTAGCAAAGACTCAATGCCCCGAAATGCAGAACTGACCGCCACAGTAAATCCTTTGTGCCGGTGGCAATAAGACTTTTTAACTCTTCCTCACTCTGTAGGTGATTCTCCTGAGACGATTACCTATGTTATTCTGTTCCCTCCCAGACTGTGCAATATTACCTAAGAGTACTTATTGAATATTTGTTTTCATCCCCCCATCATACGCTGCTACTCCCTGTATTCTATTGCACAATACTTTGTCACTTTCTAGAATCGCCTGCACTGATAGTTAAGTTATTTATTCACCAGGATATAGTTATGTATATTACTTCGTTAGAGTTATCCGATACTATGTCTTGCACTTTCCTTCTGTATATTACTGTACACTATTCTTATTGTATATATTGTATATCTTATATCTTATTCATCTGTTCCTGTGTCTCTCCTGCTGCTTTGAGCATGTACATGACAAAAGAATTTCCCTCGGGATAAATAAAGTTGTTCTTATTCTTATTCTTATATATTTGTGTTTGTTTAAGACAAACAAACTGTGAGCAATAAATTGCACAAAAATGCTGGATGTACACATTGACTGGTCCTTATATAACACTTTTCTCCTCTGCTTGAACTCTTAAAGTGGACTATACTACATTATTATTTTTTAGGTCAGTAAAGCACCCCTCTGACAGCCAAACATATTTGTTCTCTGATTGGATTGTTAAATTTGTTATTGATGTGACATTGCCCAATCAGCTGAAAGGAAGAAAAATTGGGTCAAATCTTTTTTACACAGACACACAAATTTTCATCTATAGATGCACAAACATAAAATTTTCAGATATTTTGGTTTACAAGGTTACAAAACTCAGTTCACCACTACACATTTGATTTACAAGTACAAAATATTTGTGAAAACAATTTGAGCCCATAGAGAAGCTCCCATCAGCATCAGCATCTGTTTTTTCTTCAGGTTGTTCAGCAGGTTTGAATGGTCAGGCTTTGGAGTCCATTCCCTCCACTCCAGTGTTAAAAAAGCCCCAAGAAGCCCTCAGTCTTTCCTGTAGAGGAACCGGTTTCAATTTCGGCCAAGCAGGAATGCACTGGATCAGACACCCTGCAGGAAAAACACTAGAGTGGATGGTTATTTGGTGCTGTGTGTTACTGTGCCCGATACACACAATGGCAGAAGAATATGGTTTGCATATTTAGGAGACGGCATAAACATACACATACAAATACACATTAAAAGGTGAGCAGTTGCTTTTGCAGTCTTTGATTTTCTGTTTAACTTTTTGTCAAAAATGTTAGAAAACATTTTTACATTGCAATATAAACACTGAAAATACTGAAATGGGGCATAAATGAGTCATATCTAATTGGATTTACTGCTGAGCAGGACAAATATCAGCATGATGATATGAGCAGGCTCATTATTAAATCTTTTATCATTTGTTTAAACAAGTACTTCTGAAGTATTCTGTCTCACGAGTTCATAAAGGGGACTAAAAGGAGCTGTTAAATGCATCAAGCTCACCAGTTGGACACTTTGTGCTAATCACTGTTAGGTTTCAGATCTTTCCCACTGAAAACAACTGACTGCAAAATATGAACATTGCTGCATGAAAGCAGTGCAGTAAATGAGTGTCAGTAATTTTCTATTAATTATGCTGAAACTCTTAACTACTTAATGCCACAGTGTGATCTGTTTTCTCTCATAATCTATCAGAATCCATCTGTATACAAATCAGATTTCCTCACAGGCTGATATAAAGTCTGATATCATGCTGTCAGTCACAGAAGAAGATGAGAAGTTCCCATCAGATCATACTGAGCACCAACGTGTTCTCTGTAGCTCTGCTGCTGCTGCTGGTTCCTGTGAGTCTCACTGAACACAAACACTATGATCACAGCACAGTGATTCTTACTGTTACTACATTCAACATGTTTTGTCCACATGTGTGAACAGCTGACACAGCCACTCTCTGTGATTGTGCAGCCAGGTCAGCGTCTGACCATCACCTGTCAGGTCTCTTATTCTCTTGGCTACTTCACAGCTTGGATCAGACAGCCTGCAAAGAAAGGACTGGAGTGGATTGGGGTGAAAGTTATTGGATTTTCATACTACAAAGATTCACTGAAGAACAAATTCAGCATTGACTTGGACACTTCAACAACACAGCAACTTTAAATGGACAGAATATGCAGCCTGAAGACACTGCTGTGTATTACTGTGCCAGAGAGTCACGGTAACACAAAACATCAACAGACCTGAACAAAAAACCTCTCAGTGCATGAACACATTTGTAACATGAAGCCACCAGAGGAGGAGCTCTAAGACAAATAATGAATTTAAGGTATATTTAAGAAAAAAAAGGGGGAAAGGTTGTTAAGGGGTTACTATTCTTGATAGATGGAGTGTTAGACAGAAATATTACTTGCAGCAGTTCAGCACCAGTTTACCATCTCCTGAGAAAACAGCAGAAAGCAGCTGAATCTGCAGATGACATCAGAGGATTCTGCTGTTTATTGTTGTCCTCAATAGTCACAGTGACACCGTGATACTAAATCTTTTTTTTTTTTTTTTAAACCTGTCCCGTTTGGTTCTTTTGCCATCAGAATTGTTGTCTAAAGGCGAAGAAAGATGCCCAACGGATTTACTTTACCAAATGGACCATCCCAGCCTTGCCGTAATGGTCCATTTGATTTACCTTTTATTGTTTATTTTATTTATTTATTTATTTTAACTTGCTAGATACGGGACAGGGGAAAAGAAAAGGGAGAAAGAAAGAGGGGGGAAAAAACAAAACAAAACAAAACAAAAAAAAAAACAGCGGAGAAGAGGGACGGGGATAAAGGGCAAAAAACAAAAACCAACAAAATAAGCAGACAAAAAATACATATATCGATCACCTGGATCACCTGTTGAGAAAGAAAAAAGAAAACAAGCAGAAGAAAACGAGAGTAATAGAATAAACAACATCACAATGATATATGGGAATATAACACTAAATACTTAATATTAAACATTATTGTGCAGCACGTAAGATCGACAGCGCACAGTGTGCTTTGAGGTAGGAGCCAAAAAGGGTGTAGTTTGTGTGTGTGATCACCTGTGTGTACACCTGTGAGCATGAGCGCGCTTGTATTTAAAAGGTTCCTTAATGTAATGATCTGCTAGAGGGTGTGGGGGGCCACAGTCCCATCCTCCAGGGCATGAAGCAGGTATGGAGGAGATCAAAACTCCAGACATCCAGAGGCCCCCAGAACACAAGAGACCAAGGAAGACCAACAGAGGGGCAGCCGCGCCACTGTCCCAGAAAGAGCTGAGGAGAGTCCCAGATGAGGGATCACTCAGCAGCCGCGGAGCAGAAGCCAGGGGGGGTTGCAGTGACGTGCCCGTGAGCTCCGCCGGCAGCCAGCTGTGCCTGAGTGACCGAGCTCCAGGCCGAGAGGCCGAGGGCACCCCACCCCCGAAGTGGCCCGAGCGAGCCCCAGGTTCCAGGCCCCGATAAGCAGCCACCAAGGAGTGAGCCGGTGTGTACCCGGACGCCCACCCCCGGACACAAAGAACCACCAACGCATCGATGTCTGAGGGCGTCTGCCACCGGCAGGGGAAGTGGTGGGGGGAGATAGGCCTCCAAACCTTGGAGGGCCTGAGATGTCCCCAGAGAGGTGGCGTCTGATACCCAACCTGACATATAGACACAGACATACAGGCACACTCAAATACAAACATCCATTCCCACCCTCATGCTCTCATAGGCAATTACTCCACACTCAACCAACGTGGAGACAGACATAAAGAGACGCTGTACACACAATCACACTCCCCAAGCGTACTCTAAGAACCGGGTCTAGGTACCCTTGCCCCTGGAGGGGGAAACTGCACCCAGACCCAGGTGGTGTTACCCTTTTCCCTGCAGTGGGGAGAAGCAGACTGCCCCGACTCCGCAGCAGCAGGGAGGCCCCACACACCAGACCCCAGTCGGACGGCCAACTCCTCCTCCTCCTAGCCCCCCCGCTCCAGCAGGCCGCAGAGACCGGGGGTGTGAGAAGACTCCAAACCTCCCTCTACCCGCTCATATGTAGTGTTGATGTAAGGTGCAATTAAAACCCAGGAGGGCATGGAGCTACCCCCCCCAGCTGCCTCCCTCTTCCCGCTCCACCACAATCACCCACACATGCAGGGCCTTGGGGTAGGGGTGTGTCACCAGGGTGCAGAGGAGGCATCCCCCCCCTCTGTCCCCTTCTGGCTGCCTCTGCCTCAATTTTATCTCACAACTTAGACATTCACATTACTCACACTCTCATAACACATACATATAGGATCTTGGGGGTGGGCTCACAACACGGACTCCAAATTACCATCAGGGTGTACACCGCACCCCTGGCGTCGTTGCCCACCTCTCAATTTTAAATACACGTAGACATTGAGGGCTATCAGGAGGGGCTATGCGCTTACCTGCTGCTCTCTGGCAGGTAGCTCCGTGATACTAAATCAAGAGAAGGGTTTGTTTTGTCTTCAGTATATGTTCTTGTTTTTGCTTGTCTTTTGGCAAACACCCCATCATTCGATATTCTGTATGTGGTGTTTTTTTTTTTTTTTTTTCTTTAAATGGTAAACCATTTTTGATATGTCCATCATTCACTATGCTGAGGATTAGTTTTATTGGAGTTTAGTTTTGTTTTATGGAGTTTTGGATGCCTCATAAAATGTCACTGCTCTGGTTCCTGTTTTTAAGCAACAGCTGATGTTGTAGTGAATCCACTTTTTCAGAACTGCCATCAAAATGAGCTTTAACAGTAAAGAGTCATAATATTCCTATGATTAATGACTGTATTACATTAATGAGCCCACATTTAATAATGAATATATATGGAGTTTTTTGCTCATGTATCATAAATCAATTGGTGACTAAATTTTGAGAGAAAATGAGTATTTATTAAGTAACAAATAATAATAATCATTTGTAAATATATATAATATTTGCTTAAATATTTTATTATAAGTCGTGCGCAGTTCTTTATATGAGACGAAGTTTTTCTTTAAGGAGGAGTTTATGCAAATTCAGATTTTTACACATGTGTTGGCAAATATAACAAAGGGACTACATGGCAGATTTCATGACTGTAGACTGAGCAGAGAGACATGACTTTTACAATGAAGTGTCCTGAGTTTACCTTTTTTTTTCTTATAGTGTCAGTTTACTGGGCTGGTAAGGACAGCACATTTCTTCTGCAAACATTAAGATATGTTTGATATAAAGAAGCTAATTATGTTTTTGTCTGTAGGTACTGAGGGTCAAACACTGACTGAGTCTGAACCAGTGATTAAAAGGCCTGGAGACTCCCACAGACTGACCTGTACATACTCAGGGTTCAGCAGTGATATTGATGGTGCTTGGATCAGACAGGCTGCTGGAAAAGGACCAGAGTGGATTGCTTGGATCCGGAGTAATAGTAATGAAATCTACCACTCTCAGTCAGTCAGAGGCCGCTTCACCATTTCCAGAGACAACAGCAGAAAGCAGGTGTATCTGCAGATGAACAGCTTGACGACTGAGCTGTTTATTATTGTGCCGAAGGGCCACAGTAACACATACCATCAGCAGAGCTGAACAAAAACCTCTCAGTCTCTGAACAGTTATAACATGAAACTACCAGAGGAGGAGCTCTAAGATAACTGATTATTATTTTTATTATTGAAGGGAAAGAAATGGGAGAAATTGAACTAAGGGGGTTCTTATTCTTGATAGAGGTAGTGGTTGAGCAAATGAAAATTCTGATACATAGTCTGACACATATGTATTATGTAACAGTGGCCAACCCACACAGAAGAGGAAGCACCTCTGTACAAAAACTCAGCACATCACAAAATCAAGATTTGCTTTCAGAGTTCACATTTAGAGAAATGAACTCCACTTGAACATCACACACACTGAAAGAAACAATAACATGCAATAACATGCAAAACAATTAACATCAGAGGAGTTACTATTTTGATGATACTCAGTTACATGTACTGTACATTTAATACATAACCTGCATGCACATGTACTAATATATTTACATATACAAATTGCAATCAGCTTTCAGACCAAATTACCTCTTGTAGTAATCTTTTTAATACTTAAGACAGTTTGCAGGGAAGGACTGGAGTTTACATCAAATTCTCATTTAATGTAAAATTACCACCAGAATACAATAAAGTCATGGAAAATTATATGTTGTTCATTTCGGTTCCATTTTCTAATTTTTCAGTTTGTTACTTTGTAAACAGAGATTTATTTTGCTGAGGAGGAGGAGTCAATGCAAAACTGATGTCTTCAGCAACTTTATATGTGTTTGAGAGTAAGACTCAGGGACTCAACCTAATATACACACAGCAGACTGGACAAAGACAACTGATGTTTAGAATGATGAGAACTTTTTATTTAGTTGTTGTCCTTATTCTGTTTTGTTTTTTGACTGGTAAGGACATATATTTCTGGTATAGAAATAAACATATGAAGAAATATGACTGGACTAATGAGCTGTTAACATTTCTGTAGGTACTGAGGGTCAAACACTGAGTGAGTCTGAACCAGTGGTTAAAAGGCCTGGACAATCCCACAGACTGACCTGTACATACTCAGGGTTCAGTGATAATAGACATGCTGCTTGGATCAGACAGGCTGCTGGGAAAGGAGTGGAGTGGATTGCCATAATCTGGAGAGACAGTAGTGGCAGTGTCTACTCTCAGTCAGTCAGAGGCCGGTTTACCATCTCCAGAGACAACAGCAGAAAGCAGGTGTATCTGCAGATGAACAGCTTGGCGACTGAGGATTCAGCTGTTTATTATTGTGCCACAGAGCCACAGTGACACAAGAGGAAGAAACGCTGTACAAAAACCAAACACACAACAATCAAACACTGATTTTTGTTTTTTCCCCCAAATTAAAGAAAAATACATTTAATTGACTCACACCCAAAACAACAATAGAGTTGGTTTTGTATAGTTTTGCAATAAAGAGGTTTTTGTAGGTGTTTAAATATAAATGTTTTCATCTGCCATGTCAGAATTGAAAAGATTTTTCCAACACTACAAACAAATCCAACAATATATTTGTTTTTTACATAATATTTCCTTTTATTTGTACTTTGTGTGTCTGTGTGTGTGTGTGAGAGAGAGAGAGAGAGAGAGAGAGAGATGTACAGTAAGAGTGCCACATTTTAGTTTTTTCCTCCCATCCTCTCACTCCGGGGCGTAGCATACCGACGTTTTGTCACATCCCTTGGCGTTCGTGAGGAACGCGAAAGGTGACCTTCTGCGTTCTGATGGTACGCGCCGGGTTATGGCTGAATTCCAATGGAATGACGGTCCCGTGGTAATATACGTTCCAGCCATGTATTCCAGCCCTAAACTTAACCTTATCCCTAACCTTAACCATAACCCTATTCCTAACCTTAACCAGCACAGAAATGACATGAAATAGTGTTTTCCAAAGCGATTTGAAGAAAATGAACGAACATGTGTAGATTGAGTCCAAATGGTTCTCATGTTTTCTCATTTTTCCGATCTCGTCATTTAGGAACGTGTTGGGTATCCGAAAGCGTAAAATGTTGACGATTTGTCACATAGCGTAATATTTTACGCTTAGGGAGTGAGAACGTGTTGCTCACTGACTGGATTGCTTCATATTACTTCTTCTGCTTCTCTAAATTGTTTATTGGCGGTTTGTAAACAGCAAAATTGTGCATTACCGCCACCGACTGGTGTGGAGTGTTGACAGAAGTGTAAAAAAATATATGAATGAATGAATACATCTCCCACATACAGACACATGTATGCTCATTAGTGATGGACAGTGTACTCAATGTACAACTGAAGCCTAAACTTCTTTGGTGGGCTGTACTACACAGCAAGCCACTGTCAATTAATTTAATTAAAAATTCAAGACAGCCTGACAGAACAAACACAGTTGAGTGGTCCAGTTCAGTGACTCAGTGAGGCCTTGCAGATAGCTGTCAGCCAGCAATTAAACAACAAAAAAACAATATTAAACAAATGCTAAACTTTTCTGTTAATGAGCTCAGTGTTTGTTAGTAATCCCTGTGAGCCAAAACCACAATTAAAGCTCAGGAGCTGATTTTTTTTCAATTCTTTTTTATTTTTATTTTTTTTTTAACTTCATCAAAGTCCAATAATATAAGTATGCAGCTGGAAATGAAGACAGCAGATGCACTTTGAAACTGAAATGACAAGTGGAACCCACTGAACCAAGAACAAACACACTGGCTTAATCTCGCATATTCAGAGCTATAAATTTATTTGCATTCTGTTACAGTATGTTTCATTGGCATTTCAGAAAAGGTCCTCAAAATACACATATGTAATCTGAAAATGTGTTGTGTTCTTTTCTGCGTCATATTTGACTGTGACTGTTCAGATGGATTTTAGATCCACGAGTTTGGGTCAAACAAAGGAAAAGTGCATTTTTAAGGAATCTTTTATTATTTTATTATTTTATTATGCGACACCAGTGATAGAGTTATAAAGTTATAAATAAAAAAACAAATAAAAAATAAGATAATTTGGTTTTATTTAATATATTTTTTTAATATGTTAAGGAGACGTAGCCACATAAAAGACAATCAAAAAATAACTGCTTTAATTGGGTTTTCTGCATTTGATGCAAGATTAATGCTGTCTAACACACACCCTTAGAAGGGATCACTGATTTCAAGACTTTCCTTTCCTCTTTGAGTCAAAATATTAAAAATTGTATGAATGGGTGACCTGAGGAAAAAAGTCAATACATATTATTTTTACCACATTCAGAAGGTTTTCCTGAATAATTCAAAATGTATTATGTTAACTTAAAGGAGAGGGTGTGTGTTTGTATTTGAGGAGGAGGAGCTGATGCAAACTATGATCTCTACCATGTTTGAAGACATGATGCAGAATATAAGACAGGGAATACATGATTAACCACCACTGTACTCGAAACAGAGACAGGTGGCCTTGACAATGAATCATCCTGAATTCATGGTTGTTTTTCCCATCCTTTCAATTTATTGGGCTGGCAAGGAAAGTGCAGTCGTTTTACTAACATTGTTATGAAAGTGAAATCATATACTTGGAAAACAGTCACTAATTATTCTTGTTTGTCTGCAGGTACTGAGGGTCAAACACTGACGGAGTCTGAATCAATGTTAAAAGGCCTGGAGACTCCCACAGACTGACTTGTACATACTCAGGGTTCAGTGGTAATTATGAAACTGCTTGGATCAGACAGGCTGCTGGAAAAGGACTGGAGTGGATTGCTTACATCAGTGGTGGCAGCAGCTACATCCACTACTCTCAGTCTCTCAGTCATTCAGAGGCTGGTTTACCATCTCCAGAGACAACAGCAGAAAGCAGGTGTATTTACAAATGAACAGCTTGATGAGTGAGGATTCAGCTGTTTATTATTGTGCTCGAGAGCCACAGTGACTTAAGAGGGAGAAACACTGTAAAAAAACTCACCACATCCAACCAAGTCAGAATTTGCTTTAAAAGTTTTAGAAATGAACTGAAGATTAATGTCTGACCATCACCAGTCAGTTCCTGGACGGCTGATCAGTCAGCCTGCAGGCAAAGGGAGGAAAAGTAGTGAGAGCTCTCACTATGAAGACTCACTGAAGAAAAAGTTCAGCATTGACTCAGACACTTCAAGCATTCTTGCATTTAAAAACTCAGTGAGTCACAAAGAAGCTTAAAGACTGTTTAATTTAGTAATTCAGAAACTGTGCCTATTTTTGTGATCTGTCCATAAGATGAATGTAATTCTCAACAATACACATTCAGAGGTAGCATTAACATATTAATTCAAATCAAATTAATTTTTGCCTAGCTTATTTATGCAAAGGATTTATATTAATTATATATATCTATATATCATGTATTACAACTATGTGGCAGCTATTTGTATGGAGGGGAATCCTCCATAGAAGCAGGACGTGTTACATTTAGTGCCTGAGTAGTACACATGTCTGAATGAGGAGAGCAGAGCAAACCAGGGTGTGGCATGAAGCGGTGGTCAAAAAGTGACCACATGTCTTGTTGAATGTCAGGAAAACAGATGGACTCTTTTGGTACTTCAAAGAATGTAACTGTGGAGGCAGATGAAGTGGATGGAGCAGAATCAACATCAGGGCTGCTCAGATTTAGTTGATGACCGTCGTCTGCACCTGGAGAGGAGAGCTGCTGGGACTGTTTGTAAGTGACAGGGCCAACTTCTTCCAGGAGTGACAGCAGTTCTCTACGGTCTGGAGCTGAATGGGTGCTGAAGACGACGCCAAGGACGAGGATATGAATGGAGAAGTTGGGCTGGTGTGATTTAGTTGTAGATCGTGATATGCATGTTGAGAGGAGGGCTGCTGAGCTTGCAGTGATGGGCACATGTATGAACTGCATGTTGGCACTTTGGACATACGTAGTTTTCTTTAAAGGACCACTCTGGGTTTTCATTGGCGTGATGCCTTCTTTCTGTTTCGGCCTCATCAAAATATTTGCTCTGTTCATCCTTTGAGAGCGACTTCCACTGTGGACAGAAGATCACAACAACACACTGTCAGCACATATAAATACACAGTTAAAGTCCTACTACACATAACTGCAGTATGCGTGCACAAACATGGCCATGAAACATTAAATGCATAAATATGACTTACTCTCACTCCCATGACTGCATTTACAGCTGCACTCCCAGTAATGTTCAATTCAGCTTTGGTTTTTGCTCCTTAAGATACAACATGAATGCATTTGGTGGTTTCTTGTATGGGCTATCTTCATCTTGCTGGGATTGACACTTTTTTTTCTACAGGAATAAAACACAGAGTAAGAGCATGTGCTGTCACTGTGTACAAGCGTGAGGACAGTAGTTTCAAAACATGAGTAAAGCGGTGAACTGAATGAAATGAGGTACCCTTAAAGGAGGCTGATTAAAAGAATTCACACAGACATCTGCTGACAAATGACAGATACCTGTAAAGCGCTAAAAAAACAGCAGAGAAACTTACTTGGGAGTGGAGCTGTTGGGTGGAGGAACAGGAGTGACAAAATCACACACCTTCACACCATCCCTACACAGATGGAGAGATGACAGATATGAGAAAACAGAAAGAGTTAATATGAAGATACAGATGTTCAGCAGCGGTGTTCACTTGTGTGTTTGTGTGTTTTACGTACAGTTCTCCAACAGGATGCTGTATTGGAGCATGTTATCTGGAATCTTCAGCAAAGCTTCACACCGCAGTTATACAAAAATAAAATACAAAGAAGGTATGGATTTGGAGCTGGCCCAAGAATCATTTCCTCAAGAGTGGAAGGAACACTTTTCACTGGCTGAGTAGAAGGTGGCTGAGAAGTTGCATCAAACCACCAGAGGAGGCGCTCTAACACCAGCCATTTTAACAGAGCTTGCAATGATAATTATAAAGACATATGTATTTGAGTGGGTGCAAAATGTGATGATATACAGTTAAAAGACAGTGATCAGCACAACACAAATTTTTGGCCATGTGCACAAACTAGTAGCTAGTGCAGCGCAAATAGCTTTCTATATAAAAGAGCTATTAAGCTGCTAAAATCATCACTACAAAAATCCTGTAAATATACATGTTCTATTTTTTCAGCAGTATGTTTTGTTGAGAAGTAGACATCAATTCAAATCTGTAAGTAACTTATAGTTACTTAATATGTGAGATAAGTTGTTACATAATATATAGATAAGTAAGAAATAATGAGCTTAAATTGAATGATTAAAAGGTCTGGAGAATCCCACAGACCTACCTGTACAGACTCAGGGTTCAGAGGTGATTGTTACTGGATCACACAGGACTGGAGTGGATTGCTTGGATCTGCAGTAAAAGTTTCCATGTCACCTACTCTCAATCAGTCAAAGGCTGATTTATCATTTAAAGAGACAACAACAGAAATCAGGTGCAAATGGCAAATGAACAGCTTGACAGCAGGAAGATTCTGTTGTTTATTATTGTGCTCGAGAGCCACAGGGACACAAGAAGAAGAAACACTGTACAAAACACAGCATTTAAAATTTGCAATTTACATTCACAGAAACGATCTCCAACTCAATACAATAAACAATAGAACTGCACTGATCTCTATTAAGTTCATCATTATTCATTTAATCATTCTGGTTGTAATGAATAGAATCCATTTTGATTTACTTTGTTCATTCTTTCACAGTAATGTGTATGATAAACATAAAACACTCAACATCTCATCTAGTCTAAAAACATAATCTTGCTATTCTTGCAGATTCTTGTTCAAATAAATCTGTTTTTAAAGTTACATTTCAGTTTCTCACCTCTCCAAACTCTCTGTTAGCAAAGCGGTAAAGCATGTTTCTGTTATAACCTGACAGTTTCCATGTGTATGCAAAGTGAACTTCCTCTCAGTTTGAAATAAAGACTTGAAATCAGTCCGTCAGTTTCATCAGATGAGAAGCTCCCATCAGATCACCTTCAGCACCAACATGTTCTCTGTAGCTCTGCTGCTGCTGCTGCTGGATCCTGTGAGTCTCACTGAACACTGACAGCATAGACACCACACACACACTTTTACAGAACCAAATTCAACATGTTTTCTCCACAGGTGTGAAGTGTGAACAGCTGACACAGCCAGCCTCTGTGATTGTGCAGCCAGGTCAGCGTCTGACCATCACCTGTCAGGTCTCTAATTCTCTTGGCTGGTACACAGCTTGGATCAGACAGTCTGCAGGGAAAGGACTGGAGTGGATTGGGGTGAAACATACTTCAACTTCATACTACAAAGATTCACTAAAGAACAAATTCAGCATTGACTTGGACACTTCAAGCAACACAGTAACTTTAAATGGACAGAATATGCAGCCTGAAGACACTGCTGTGTATTACTGTGCCAGAGAGTCACAGTAACACAAAACATCAGCAGACCTGAACAAAAACCTCTCAGTGCATGAACACATTTGTAACATGAAGCCACCAGAGGAGGCTCTATGACCAATAATGATTTTAAGGTGTATTTAGGAAAAAAGGGAAATTGTTTTAAGGTGTCACTACTCTTGATAGAGGGAGTGTTAGACAGAAATATTAATCGCAGCAGTTCAGCACCAGCTTATCATCTCCAGAGAAAACAGCAGAAAGCAACTGAATCTGCAGACGACATCAGAGGATTCTGCTGTTTATTGTTTTCCTCAAGAGTCATAGTGACACCGTGAAATCTAAATCATAAACATCATAATGTCAAGATCAAATAAGCTAATTATGTATTCTTGTTTTTGCTTGTCTGTGGGCAAACACGCTGTTGTTCCTTATTCTGTCAGTGGTGTTTGGTTACTTTCTTATATAATTGTTTTTTGTATGGAAAACCCTTTTTGATATGTCCATCATTCACTATGCTGAGGATTAGTGCTACTGGAGTTTAGTTTAGTTTTATGGAGTTTTGGATGCCTCATAAAATGTCACTGCTCTGGTTCCTGTTTTTAATCAACAGCTGATGTTGTAGTGAATCCACTTCCATCAACATGAGCTTTAACAGTAAAGAGTCATAATGTTCCTTTTGTTAATGACTGTATTACTTTATGGAGCCCACATTTAATAATGAATATGTATGGAGTTTTTTGCTGATGTATCAGAAATAAATTGGTGTATAAATTGTGAGAGAAAAATGTTCTTTATTAAGTAACAAATAATAATAATCATTTATATATATATATATATATATATATATATATATATATATATATATATATATATATACATATATATATATATATATATAAAACACCCAGCACGCCCCTGTGGGTGGTTTATCCTTCAAGCTCGGGTCCTCTACCAGAGGCCTGGGAGCTTGAGGGTCCTGCGCAGTATCTTAGCTGTTCCCAGGACTGCGCTCTTCTGGACAGAGATCTCCGATGTTGTTCCCGGGATCTGCTGGAGCCACTCGCCTAGCTTGGGAGTCACCGCACCTAGTGCTCCGATTACCACGGGGACCACCGTTACCTTCACCCTCCACACTTCACCACTATGTCCGGTTGGTTAGCCACCACCATTTTGTCCATCTGTATCTGGAAGTCCCACAGGATCTTAGCTCGGTCATTCTCCACCACCCTTGGGGGCGTCTCCCATTTTGACCTCGGGACTTCCAGGTTATACTCGGCACAGATGTTCCTGTACACTATGCCGGCCACTTGGTTATGGCGTTCCATGTATGCCCTGCCTGCTAGCATCTTGCACCCTGCTGTTATGTGCTGGATTGTCTCAGGGGCATCTTTACACAGCCTGCACCTGGGGTCTTGCCTGGTGTGATAGACCCCAGCCTCTATGGATCTTGTGCTCAGTGCTTGTTCCTGTGCTGCCATGATTAGTGCCTCCGTGCTGTCTTTCAGTCCAGCTTTGTCCAGCCACTGGTAGGATTTCTGGGTATCAGCCACCTCCGCTATCTGCCGGTGGTACATACCGTGCAGGGGCCTGTCCTTCCATGATGTTTCCTCGCCTTCCTCCTCTTTCTTGGGTTTCTGCTGCCTGAGGTATTCACTGAGCACGCTATCAGTTGGGGCCATCTTCGTGATGTATTCGTGGATGTTTCTTGTCTCATCCTGTACTGTGGTGCTGACACTCACCAGTCCCCGGCCTCCTTCCTTCCGCTTAGCGTACAGCCTCAGGATGCTGGACTTGGGGTGAAACCCTCCATGCATGGTAAGGAGCTTTCTTGTCTTTATGTCAGTGGCTTCTATCTCCTCCTTTGGCCAGCCTATTACCCCAGCAGGGTACCTGATCACGGGCAGGGCGTAGGTGTTGATGGCCCGGATCTGGTTCTTACCATTCAGCTGACTCCTCAGGACTTGCCTGACCCTCTGCAGGTACTTGGTGGTTGCAGCTTTCCTAGCGGCCTCTTCATGGTTCCCATTCGCCTGCGGGATCCCCAGGTACTTGTAACTGTCCTCTGCAATGTTGCCTTTTGGTAGTTCGATCCCCTCACACATATATATATGTATGTATATATATGTATGTATATATATGTATGTATATATATATATATATATATATATATATATATATATATATATATATATATATATATATATATATATATATATGTATAATATTTGCTTAAATATTTTATTATAAGTGGTGTGCAGATGTTTTTATGAGATGAAGTGTATTTTTCTTTAAGGAGGAGTTTATGCAAATTTTTACACGTTTTGCCAAATATAACAAAGGGACTGCAAGACTGGTTTTCATGACTGTAGACTGAGCAGAGAGACATGACTTTTATAATGAACTGTCCTGGGTTTACCTTTGTTTTTCTTATAGTGTCAGTTTACTGGGCTGGTAAGGACAGCACATTTCTTCTGCAAACATTAAGATATGTTTGATATAAAGAAGCTAATTATGTTTTTGTCTGTAGGTACTGACAGTCAAACACTGACTGAGTCTGAATCAGTGATTAAAAGGCCTGGAGACTCACACAGACTGACCTGTACATACTCAGGGTTCAGCAGCGATATTCATGGTGCTTGGATCAGACAGGCTGCTGGAAAAGGACTGGAGTGGGTTGCTTGGATCCAGAGTGATAGCAGCAATATCCACTACTCTCAGTCAGCCAGAGGCCGGTTTACCATCTCCAGAGACAACAGCAGAAAGCAGGTGTATCTGCAGATGAACAGCTTGACGACTGAGGATTCAGCTGTTTATTATTGTGCCAAAGAGCCACAGTATCACAAACCATCAGCAGAGCTGAACAAAAACCTCTCTGTGGCTGAGCAGTTGTAGCATGAAGCCACCAGAGGAGGAGCTCTAAGACCACCAATATAGTCAGAAGTAGTCAAAGGAGCTTGCAAAGAAAAGCGTCTGCACTTCTTTAAGTTGCTTGAAGACGTCTCACCTCTCATTTGAGAAGCTTCTTCTCCTTTGACTACGATGACCTGGATGACTGAGAACCTTCACCGACATATAGTCAGAAGTGTTTCTGTGGGAAGGAAACACTTCTTAGAAAAACTCTTCAGTTTATGTGGAAAATCTAAAAAACTGATTGTGAAAGGTCGTGATATAGCTCTTAAATAAAATGTCATGTCATGAATAAGCTTCACTGTCTTCTTTAATGAAATGTTTTCAGACAGACTGGCAGAAAAGGGCTTCATGTTGTGATCACTACCTTTAATGAAGTAGTAGTAGCAACAAATGTTACCCACACCAATTCAGAGACAGTTTACCATCTCTATAGACAACAAAGACAGCAACTGTATCTGCACATAAACAGTCTAAAATCAGAAGACTGTTTTATAATAACAGAGATTGTTTATTTTCACGCTCAAACATTTAGTCAACAATTAAACAAATAAAAGTAAAGTGCAATAAATTACAGGTACTAAGGAAATACACTACTAACTCTTTTACGCTACGTCCACACCTACATGGGTATTTTTGAAAACGCAGCTGTTTCTATGGGTTTGGGCCTTTCGTCCACACCTAAGCGGCGTTTTGAATCACAGAACACTGAAATTTTTAAAAACTCAGTTTTTGCGTTTACGTGTGGATGAGGAATACAGAGTTTGTCATGCAACATCAAAGGTATGTTTCCTTTTTTTCACGTCACGCTGTGCACCACGTTATTGTTTAGATGAGATGAATTGCAGAATGGCAGATAGATACAAAATACTGTTAATCTGACTATCTTCAGGTTTTACACACTTACATTGACAGTTACTGTCCCTCCATTTAGAAAGGCAGAGGCGTTATAGTATAATTATTTTACGTTTAGTTGTTTTTTCCTGTGTAATAATATTCATCATTGCTATCAATACATTTTTCAAAAATGCCTCTTTGTCCAAAATGGGTTCAAAAACATAAACAACTGTGGGAGCTGTTTGTCCGTTGTTTGGACAGGAGGAACAAATTGTGGCAGGATCAGCCTGATGTTATTTGTATCCCACTGTAACTTTACTGTATAAAAAACTAACATCTCCAAAGTGTCAGCAGTAGTTAGTCATTACAAGAAGTGTTTGTGAACTAAAAATCAAGAATGTGTGATACTGTTTGTCCGTGATTTGGAGAGCCCAGCGCTGCTCCCGACAGGGAAAACCAGTTCTGCAGGGGAGACCTAGCACTTGTGCAGGTGAAGCCAAAGAGAAGATATGCTTCATCATATTTTCTAGTCTTTGGCTTGGAAGGAAGTTGGTTTGGAAACATATTTGGCAATGCTTCATCTTCTGCTTTGCGTTTGTGTGGGAGCCCCGTCAAAAACCTGACCATTATTCTAGCAGTGTCCAAGCCTTCTTCTTTTTTCGTTCATCAAAAAAACTGTTATAACCCAAAACTTTACTCCTCAGCCTCACAGTGTGGATGGATGTGATAACTAAAGATTTTTCTGATTAATTCATGAAATGCACAAAGTGCAGTTGAAGATCTAAAATATAATGAAAAAAAAATACTAACTATATTCTCAAAAGATTACACAGACTCATACTTTTCTTTACAAGTAAAAAGTAAAAGAGAGTGTCATGTTTTCTATGTATTTATCTTTTGATGGCTTAGCAGACCTTATGCAGTAATATTAGTAACTGGTAGCTGTGAGAGCGGCCATGTTGGTCTTGTTCTAGTTACACAAAATATATGAACAGTAGCGGTTTTAGATACGGGCGACACGGGCGGTTGCCCGGGGCGGCATCGTGGTGGGGGGCGGCATCACGGGCATCGGCAAAAAAACCCCAAAACATGCTTGTACTCATGCTGCCCCGACATCATGCCAGCGCATATTGGGAATGGCATAGGCACCGATCGGTTTTCTATCGCCCATTAGCTGGGAGTAACGGCGCCCTCAGTTTGCGAGGTGCGCCTGCTGCTTGCGGCACAGGGAGGAGAGGGCGGGGCGGCGGGGGATTCTCTGGCTGGCTGGAGCAGCATCTAATAACCAACTCGCAAAATAAAACTAAATAAAAACAAACCAACAAACACGAAAACACCAGACATTATGTTTTTTCAAAATTCTATACGCGAAAAGTGAGCGTGAGAGCCCTCGGTGCGTCTGCTCGCTGCTGAAGTCAAAGTAAACTTTATTGTCATCTCCGCTACATACAGTCCAGTATATAGAGAGACGAGACGACGAGGCTCCAGTTACAGCAGTGCAAGTAAACGAACAATAAATATTTAAGAGTTTCACAAATAAATATACACTTTAGGACTTGGGGTAAAGGGATCAATAACAATTTAAAATGTATATTTTATATTTTGTTGATTTAAAGTCTCATACACAACCCGTTTTTAAAGTTTAAAAAAAAAGAGAAAAGAAGAGGAGTGTAGCGACTTCCACAGTCGTTGAGCCTGCCTGACGCGCTGTCAACTTTACGCAATAATGCGAGAGGTGGAATTGCTTGCTTGTTTATTAAAGTGCTTGAAAAGTACTTTAATAAACGTGATCGGCTCGCGATTCAAACTCTTAAAACATCACAGCTCTAATGCAACAAGGGGAAACTCGTTGTGCTGCGGTCAACAAAAACTACGGCTACCCAGCCCTCCTCTCTGTCAAAATCAAACCAGTGAAAGACAGACTGACAACGCCCTCTTAATGTCGCCGCTACCACCCACGTGACTCCCGTTACACATCACCATAGCAACCAAACAAATGAAAACCCAGTGATCATTAAAATTCAATACATTTAATTATGGCTCCTACAAGGAGAAACGAGCAAAAGATACAGGTAAGCAGATGTGTCATTGGATAATGGCAGGTCATGTATCCTAAAACATTAAGAATCAGAATACTTTCTTAATCCCTAAGGAAATTATGTGGGTTACAGTTCCTCCAAGAAGAAATGGTAAAATAGTAACAGTAGCAGACTAAACTCCAAACAATATATACAATAATATAATGTTAATTAGTCAGTGTCAATTGCTGATTTGTCCTGTTCTCATTGTAGCCATTTACATACTATGCATACTCTCTCTCTCTTCATATGTGTGTATGTGTGTGTGTGTGTGTGTGGGGGGGGGGGGGGGGGGGGGGGGGGGCGCCAGAGGGAGTGTTCGCCCAGGGCGCCAAACAGGTTAGGACCGCCACTGTATATGAATTTAAATGAAAAACTGAAAAAATGGATATCCAACTTTAAAATATCCAATTTTTGAATGTTTTACAAAGAGAGAAAATCACCCATCTTGTACTTTGTGTTGATCATCGGAGCAGCAGCGGAGAATCAGGATGACAAACACACTCACTGTGCTGCTGGTTGCTTTCTTTTTGCCATGTGAGTGCTTCTGCATTTTTTTTTTGTTGACCAGGAAACACTGTGTCAGTCAGTATTAACAGAAAATCTTTTCTGTTTTCATTTCCTCAGGTGTTACAGGTCAGAGTATGGAGTCCATTCCTTCCAGTCCTGTAGTGAAACAGCCTGGAGAGACTCTCAGTCTGTCCTGCAGGGGATCTGGTTTCACATTTACCTGCTGTGGTATGCCCTGGATAAGACAACAACCAGGAAAAGGACTGGAATGGATAGGGATTGGCTTCTCATCTTCCAGCAGCAACAGTTATGCAAGCAGTTTGAGAGGACGCATAGAAATCAGTAGAGATGACAGCAACAGCGTGACATATCTGAGGCTTTCCAACCTAAAGCCAGAGGACTCTGCTGTGTATTACTGTGCCAGAGACACAGTGGCTTAAGTAATGAGAGAGGCTTTACAAAAACCTTCAGCTATACAGTTTCACAGGAACCTACAGGGGGCAGTAGATGATCAAGAATATGATGTTCAACTCACTGTCACAATAACTCCTGTGATATATGTGAAAGCACATTTAAACAAAAATCTAAAATGATTTTATGATAATAATAAAAATATTATGAAAAAAATAATGCATGTGAACAGTGAGATAGAGAAGTTAATGCAAATATTTTACTTTTTTCTATGTATTCCAGAGTAAAGGACTTTAAAACAACAAGTAAAACCAAAGACATTCGAAGTATTTACAACATGCTTTTTTAAACACGAGTTTACCATCTCAAGAGACAATAGCAGAGTTGAACAACCAAAAAGTTACATCTTATGTCTTTTTCCAAACACTTTTCTTGAAACTGTTACAAACTGAATCAAACTCCACTTACACTGGGCTACTGTGTATGTTGCCTTGATGAACGCTGTTGATGTGCTGTTGATGTGGGTCTACTGTGGTGAAAATAATATAGACTTGAAATGTGACTTAAAAAAAGATGTTTCACATATTTCTTCATCAGAGTTAATATAAGAGAACATGACACTAAAAGAATCCCAAACTGGACTCTGCTGAAACAGCAAAGATGATTGTAGTAGTAAAATTTTCAGCTGATGATCCAGACATGGTGCAATACATGCCTGGATCATCATCTGAAAGACACGTAGTCAACTTGATTTGATGGCCAACTTTTTTCTTTCCTTTGACAGGACGAAACATTCAGCAGAACCAGATTCAGAGACGACAGCTCTCTGCCATGACTGAGTGGAGTGAGCAAAAAGCAAAGAGAAAAAAGAAGAAGCCAAACAGTCAGTGGGTTGGTAGGGCCGGATCACAAATATGCAGCCCTGGAGCAAGAGACACCTGACAAAATGTAAATGGAGAAAGATGACAGAGAGGAGAATGATGGACACGCTGGAGAAAAGTCATGCAATTTATTCTATAATAGTACAACATTCTGTCAAGACAAGTCATAAAAAAATGATTATAGAAAATAAAAGTCTTGCAGGTTGATGGCAAACTGAAATGGACGTCATGCTTATTCTCATGTGTAAAGAAACAGCTGGTGTCACACTAACATGTAGCTGCTGTGAGTGGCAACTGTTGACATAATGAACAATTAAGGAAGCGAATTTAAAAGTGTTGCAGAGATTAGCAGTTAAAACATGCTTTTGAATAATATTTGAATATATTTTCGATATTTTTGCTCCTTCTTAATAAAATAGGGATGCCACACTTATGTCCTCTCACTAACTATCTGAAGCACTTCCTTCACTTTCAAGATGATGCTGAGACTGTCTGTTCTGATGACAGTGCTCTGTCTGCCCTGTGAGTCCCTTTATGCTATAATACACAAAGTGATTTTTTCATTACTATGATTTTATTACAATGTTTTTTAACTGTTTATACTTCTGGTACTTTGGCAGGTCTGAATGGTCAGGCTATGGAGTCCATTCCCTCTACTTCAGTGTTGAAAAATCTTCATGAAACTCTCAGTCTTTACTGCAGAGGATCTGGTTTCAATTTTGGCAGCTATGGCATGCACTGGATCAGACAACCTGCAGGAAAAGGCCTAGAATGGTTTGGAACTATTTGGAGTGATGCAAGTAGAACTGAATATATTGCCAGTGTGCGAGGACATATAGAAATCACCAGAGACAACAGCAACAGGATGACATATCTGAGACTGTCTAATCTAAAGCCAGAGGACTCTGCTGTGTATTACTGTGCGACAAACACACAGTGGTTTCTGATATGAGAGAAGCTTTACAAATACCTTCAGCTATATATTTTCATAACAACCTGTAGGGGGCAGTAGATGATTACAAATATTACAACATTTTAAGAAGACATGACAAGAGTGAGAATATTTATAAAACATTTGTTTTTGAAGATAAGTTGATTCATGAAGAAAATCAATATCAAAAAGAATATAACCTTTTAAACTGACGGCATGAATAAGTTTAAATTAATCAGTAATTGAAATGTGCACATGAGCACATAGATAAGATAAGATAAGATAAGATAAGATAACCTTTATTAGTCCCACACGTGGGAAATTTGTTTTGTCACAGCAGGAAGTGGACAGTGCAAAAGTTATGAAGGACAATTAGAATAAAATAAAATAAGAATAAATACAGTACACAACTGTACAGAATAGAATAAAAATAGAATACTATATACAGTAGAATAAAATAGAATAAAATATACAATAGGATAAAAATAGAATACAAATGCTATATACAACAGAGTGAAAAATACAACAATCACCATATATGTAATCCATTTAATCATAATCATCAGAATGCTGCTCATTCTCCTGACCATTTATATTTGACTTACTGCTGAAGAGATTATTCAGAATATGATACATGTTCTTCTACGTCTGAGCGCATATTTATGAAATGTATTTATAGATACACAACAGTGAAAACTAATGATAAAAATCACTATGAAAAAATATGTCAACACTCAAGCAAGCACTCTCTGATCACTGTAACATTGCAGGTTTTACAGCTGTGTTCGTCTAGCATAGTTCTCCCTAACCAGGAAAATAGCACTGCTAATATCTGTACCACATTACTGGAAAATAGAGAAGGAACTCAAAATGTTTCAGCTCATAGTTTAGAAGTTACAAATGACCATCTCCCATAGAAAGTGAATCTAAGGGAATAAAACCAGTGCTAAACAACTCTAAAAAACAAAAGCATACAATTTGATGCAACATATTTTGTTTTTAGATTCATTTGAATGATACGTGAAACAGACAGTTCAGGCCATTCGTTGTAATGTCCATCTATCAGCCATCCACAATGATGAATCTACTAAGAAGTACAGAATAGATAGATGGATGGATGGAGTTTTAATTCCAGTTGTAACTATTTAATTAGTTAATTTAATTGTCAGCAAAATAGATTGAAATGATTCATGAGTTAGCAATCGTCAGCATGAAATCTTTTATTCTAATTTCTTTGATATTCCATTAAATCCATTTTTATTCATATATTATTACTTTAAAGCAAATATCATCTAATCATACTTTATATTGTAAGGTAAAGTCCTAACAATATTACAAAGAAAAACCATGACAGTGGGAAGAAAAAAGAGAAAAAGGACCTCTTGGAAAACCTGATTCAAGAGGTGCCATCATGTGCAATAACTGGAAAGGATGAAAAAGAAAAACCAAGAGGTGATTTACATTATAAAAAGAGCACTGCAGATTGGGAAAGTCAAATCAGAAGCATAGAGCCCTGGAGCAAGAGCAACCCACTGAAAGGTAGGGCCAAAGAGGATAGTGGCCAAACTAGAAGAAAGAGTAGAAATACAAAAATATTACAACAAAATATTGATCATGAAAAAATCCTTTTGTTGCAAGAGCCATCATATGTCTTGTGAATAAAAGTTTTAAAGTATTTTCTGTGCACTTCATGTTGTAAAATAAATACCAGATAATGTTTTCAAGAGAATCTAAGTTGACTGAAAGTACAGTAGGGAGAGAATAAAGCTTCCTTTAGTTGAATGAAACCTCCAGGACACCCAGGCTCAGGGAGGGCATCAATCTGCTGTGATCAGGTGGGGTGAGTAAAAAGTCAAGAGAGAAATGAAAATGTTACAGAGACAATAATTACTACAACCATAAATAGTCAGCAGGATGGTAGGATGAGATTCAGATGAGATCAGAAACATGCATCTCTGGGCAAGAGATTCCTGGAAAACGATACCCAGAAAAAGAGTGAGTACGATGTCTTTTAATGCTAAAAAACTATTCCCATCAACAAGTGAGTCCATGTTTGGAAGAAAAACTAATGCAGAAGTAAAAGAGTGAATTAAATGCAATGTTTTTATTATGAGATGCATTTGAGTTTTAAGTGACCCAGATAGTTTAGCCCCTCCCTATTGAAATTCTCATGGCACACTCAGCTTCTTTTAATGACTGGCTCTCAAAGTATTTGCTTCACACCTTCTCTTTCAAGATGTTGCTCAGTTTTTCTGCTCTGCTGGCAGCGCTCTGTCTGCCCTGTAAGTCACTAGAATTTATAATACAGCAGGTGGAAATTGATTCCATGTACTTGAATTTGTTTTTCACATTACTAATCTTTTTTATTTATAATTTTCATGCTTTTGGCAGGTCTGAATGGTCAGGCTATGGAGTCCATTCCCTCTACTCCAGTGTTGAAAAATCCTCAGGAAGCCCTCGGTCTTTCCTGTAGAGGAACTGGTTTCAATTTTGGCCAAGCAGGAATGCACTGGATAAGACAGCCTGCAGGAAAAGGCTTAGAATGGCTGGGGGTTATATGGTATGATGCAAGTAAAACAGTGTATGCGAGCAGTGTGGAAGGACGTATAGAAATCACCAGAGACAACAGCAACAGCATGGTGTATCTGAGACTGTCCAACTTAAAGCCAGAGGACTCTGCTGTTTATTACTGTGCCAGATACACAGTAGTGTAAGTAATGAGGGAGGCTTTACAAAAACCTTCAGCCATACAGTTTTACAGGAACCTACAGGGGGCAGTAGATGATCAAAAATATGATGATCAGCTCACTGACACAAAAACACTTGTGATACTACAACATGTAAAAGCATATTTTGAAAAAAACAACAATTTAAAAGTATTTTCTGATAATAATAAAATAATATGAAAAAATGTATGTAAACTTTTAAGGATAATTTCAGAAGAATACATAGTCAAGATATGTAGTCAAGATTTTAGATTTAAATAAAAAACAAATGTCCAGTAGTTTTTACATGAGCACACTGATGTTTGTTAAATAATATATAATGAAATAATATATGTTTATATATGTTTATGTATTTTCTGAGCTAACACAAGGTATGGCAAACACAGTAAACGCAAACACATTTCATCATTATTTATACCATACTCTTTCAGTTATCTAAAGTGTGGTTCACCATATGTAGAGATAATAGAAAGGTGGAGGTCAACCTGTCAAAAAAGTATCATTTTGTTTTTTCAGTGGCTGATGTCATGAGGTCAAGGAAAGACGTGAAGGAACGACAACTGGGATGCTCAGAAAACCCAACTGCACTAATTTGTACTGATGAATGTTGTCAGATCTACTGTGGTTGTGAGTTAAACTTCTAGGAAATAAATACATTTATAAATAAATGAAAACTTTTTTTTTAAATTTTACTTACTTTACTTACTAAAATAATGATCTTCATATTACTAATGAGTGATCAAACCCTGCTGAGTAAAACATGAATGAACATACATATTACTTGTATATCTGTTTGTTTGTTTTCTTTTGATAAACTGATTGATGAGGAGGAGGAGCTGATGCAAACAGGCTGTTTCCATCTTTGAATATGTGCTGCAGAATATCAAAATGGGCACGACAAGATTGAGCTGCAAAACTGAAGACTGGCAGAAAAATGGCTTTGATGATAAATTCTCATGAGTTTATGGTTGTTTTTCTTTTCTTGTCAATTTACAATCTGAATAAGAACAGGTTTTTTTTTCAAAAATAAAAGATAAATGTTTTAATTACAGAAGATTGTTTCTGTTTTTTCAATTGACTGGTAAGGACATACACTTTGTTAAACAAAGGGAAAAAACAACAAGTACAAAATTATGAGGACAAATGCTTGGATTAATGAGCCTTTTCACATCTCTGTACAGGTTCTGAGGGTCAAACACTGACTGAGTCTGAACCAGTGGTTAAAAGGCCTGGAGACTCCCACAGACTGACCTGTACATACTCAGGGTTCAGTGGTGATCATCATTATGTTTGGATCAGACAGGCTGCTGGAGAAGGACTGGAATGGATCACTTATATCAGTGGTGGCAGCATCTATATCCACTACTCTCAATCAGTCAGAGGCAGATTTACCATTTCCAGAGACAACAGCAGAAAGCAGGTGTATCTGACTGGTGTGGCTGTTGTGCCTCAGGCGAGCAGTTGAGTTGTGGTTTACGTCCATGTGTGTCCAGTCATGACACAGTATACAAACCTAGTCAGTTATAGCCAAAAACTCACCTTTGATTACCGACTTCACTTTGTTAATAATTCAAACATTTGTCCTAGATTAACACTGTGGGGTCTTTACCTTACAACATAACGTACATTGCGACATGAATTATTTGTTAAGTGTTGCTATATGAATAAAACTGAACAGATTTACAGAAGGTCTTCCTAAAATTTATTAGAAGTTTATTAGAACAAAACAGATGGATGAACATGTCCCTCTCAGCACAGGGCTGACAGGACTTTCCCCCATATAATAAATAAATAAACTGAATAAAAATAGATGAAGATAAATTATTATGATTACCTGCATTTATCTAGTGTAAGTACAAGAATTCCCAGCTTCTGACTGGCTCATGCAGTCACATGGGGAGAAAAGGAGGTTGTTGTGTTGAAGTGTAAGAAGAGTAAAGGTGCTCCTAAGTAAGCTGTCTCCATCCTGATGTTCATAATAGTTATGAGAGATTTAGTGTCATTGGAAAAAAAAAATTTAATCTAGGTTTTCACTTACACTTAGTGAACACTGACAGATGTGTCTCATAATGAATGTGTTTAAAAAGAAAACAAAAAAACTAAATACATTTTGCAGTGTTAAAAGTAACTGTTTCATTAGCATCAGTACAAGGAACAACTATCAATAAAATAAGCTGTATAACATTCATTGAACACTAAATATAATTTTGTTCTTCTATACTCTCCCTATCTGTTGTACTAACTGACAGAAGCCTCCTTTGTTTATTTTTTTTATTTATTGACTCACATCAAGTGGAGAGGCCAAAATAATCAGAATAACACTGTTTAATTCGATTCAGTTCAATTTAATTTAATTCAATTGTAGGTAAAGACCCAACAACAATAAAGAGAAAACAAAAAACCCTAAAACCCAACAATCAGATGACCCCCTTTTTAACAGGAAGAAACCTCCGGCAGAACCAAGCTCAGGAAGGTGCGATCATCTGCTGTGACTGGCTGGGTGTGAAAGGAGGAAGACCGGACGAAGTCATGCTGTGGAAGAGAACCAGAGATTAAAGTTAGAATTAAATGCAACAGCAATCTTTAAAACTAGAAAGCGAAAATTTCAGAAGAAATTTTAAGTGTGCCTATGCCGCTGGTAAACAGTGTAGTTTGCCATTCATACAGCTACAGAGAGCAAAACTCAGCAGAGCAGCCATTCTCCACCATGAACTATGGTAAAAACAAACACCGCTCGCACCTCACAGATGACAGCTTACAATTTTGGGTAAAGATGAAGTGACTTTGTACAGCCCCAATTTGCAGACGCTGTGCACATAGTTTCATGAGCAGAAGTCCCATTGTACCACGGCAGACCCGACAATGTTTGCATGAACACGCTTTGAAGCATTACGTTATGGACCACTTTTCACACATGGTTGGTGTACCCACACAGCCGGCTGTAGCTTTTCAACACACAGCCTGACACACACCCAAAAAACAGCCGAGAGAGCACAGACTACGCCAGAGAGGCGTGATTGCAGATGCCGCTCAGGTGGGTCCACCTCCCCTGCAGCGGCACTGCAGACCACGCCCCGCCACACACATCAATCACGTAAAATAAATATTTATGCACTTTTGCATTCACTTTTTGTTTTTTGTTATTTTTACACAGTGTTCTGAATGATTAACAATGGTCTACAGCCAATCTTGTGTATTATTATACAAACTTTGGTTGTAAGATGCCCTACCTGGCCCCCTGGCAAAAGCTTTGCTAGATCCGCCCCTGCACAGTTACCAGCTGTCAGCTAAATAAAAAAGGAGCTTGGTGTTTATTTCTCTCAGAAACAGTTCATAACTTCCCTTCAACTCATTCATGTCACCTAAAAAAAAGGTAAACCTGTTTCTCCATCACCAGTTCAGCTCTGATGATTCGGTAAGGTCATCTCCTGGTTTCCACCAAACTACACCTAAACTCGGTTTATATCTGACCCAAATAGAGTGCAGTTCATAACTTCTTACCTGAAATTCAGTTCACCTCACGCTCTGACCGGCAGCCGCCTGCTTCTCCTGCCTTCGGTTTCCCTGATCCACGATCTACCACCGGTTGATCGGCGGTCGCCTCGCCGCCTCGTTCCCTGCATGCTCTGTCTGACACACACCGGTGGATAGCTGCCCTCGGTTGTAGCTCCGCGTCAGCGACCACCAAACAACTCAGTTATTTTTTCCACATCGACCAGCATCTGGACAATCCACCGCCTTTCACTGTTTGTACCGTTACTAAAAAAAACCCCTCATCGGCTCATAAAAACGAAAAATAAGTCCAGCTATGACCCTGAGTCAAAAAGACAGCCAGTTAGCTAGCTAGCTGTCTAGCTCTTTGCAGGCACCGAAACCATCAGAGCTAATATGGGATGTCTTGGTAACACGAGCACATATTTGAAGTTTACATCTGGCCAATCCACCACCTTTCACTGTTTATACCGTTACTAAAATGAATAAATAAATAAATCATTTATTTATTTAAAATAAGTCCAGCTGTGACCACGAGACTTTACGAAGGACCGGGTGTGAAACCAGAGTAAGCCGCTCTCACTGTCATCCAGGCCGGCTGTAGCTTGTTAGCAAAGCCGCGCTAGCCACACTAGCCAGCTAGCCTCAAGCAGAAACGACATCGTCAGAACATTGTCGCTAATATGGGATGTTTTGACAAAATGAGCAGATATTTGAAGTTTACACACCTATATTCTCGCCTGAAAATATCTTAAAAGTTTATTTTGTGACCTAGAAACAGTATTAAGAGGAAAATAAAAACTAAGTGATGGCCGCCATTGTTTGACTCGGCAGAGGCGTGCTATGAATTGTGGGATATTGAGTTTTCCACCAAGCATTACCGTAACTATTGAATGATTTGCGCAACCTTAAAAATTCCAATGGCTCCTGAAAGCAGCGACGCTGTGCGCACCGTTGATATTGTCATCATTACGGTAATCCAAATAAGGGTAGACAGGCCGTACTACTCCCGGCATACCACTAGAGAGAGCCAACACACCACAAATGAAGTTTGAAATTTGTATCAGTGGGACCAAAAGATGGAGCCAACACACCACAAATGAAGTCTGTTTCTATGGCGCCAAAAGAAGAATCTTTCTAAATTTGCACTAAAATATTAATATTTAAAAAACTATAAAAGTCATAAACACCAAAAGTGTATACCATACTAGTCCAGCTCCAGCCGCACAAAATGATCTAACATATGTAACCCTATTGTCAAAACTGTTTGGCAGAGAAGCGCGGGAAAATTTTCACTAAAATATTAATATTTAAAAAACTATAATAGTCATAAACACCAAAAGTCATAGCACACCATTCCTGATCCAGCCGCACAAAATGAGGTAACATATATGAAGCTTGTCTCAAAACTGCGAGGCGAGATTCGCTGCAAAATTTCAGGCGGAAACTGAAGAATAATAATAATAATAATAATAATAAATCCGACGAATAGTAATATGTGTGCCTCTTGGCATAGGCACACATAAAAATGCAAATAATCTTAAAAGCAGAGAGCATGTCAATCCCAAATCCACTCTGGGGACTGTCTCACAAAAGAGAAGCCTTGAAGCTGATGGCTCTGCTGTCATGGTCCGGGTGAGCAGCTGCTGCTTTTTCTCTGCCTGTTGTGTTTCTCCTGGATCAACCGGAGGGCAGAGCTCTGGCCTCTTCCACTCAACTGTCTCTCATCTGCAGTAATCAACCAGGCTGCAGTCTATCTTTCTTTCGCAAGTCCATTATCTAACATGCTGCACCAGGTTGTTTCCTTCTGTCTATAGCTGTTACCGAGCCACCATTCAACCTATCAGCAGTTTGCAGACTCACGCTGGATTTTCCACCACTGTTTCACTGCCTCTCTACAAGAATTCAGATGTGTCCTCCTGCATAATGGACAGGAACTGATATTGTAGCACCTTAATCACTACTGACACTTACTGACACCATCACTTTATCAATGCTGGTCATCATGCCCTTTTGTTGCTAAAGTATTTATACCTATATTTATACCTACGTTCTATACTATACGTTCCATACTCCATACTGGTACTCAGATTGTTGCACTCTATTTATTGTATTATTTTAGTACTTTTTATTCTGTTTTGTTCTTAAAAAAACAAAACAAAAAAACCCCATTTATTTATTACTTTTTAAATTCTGTTTCTTTTCACTCCGGGATCGTGTGTACGTAATTTCGTTCCACCTAATGTAAACATGTGATTCGAATGACATTAAAACTCTTTGAATCCTTGAATGAAGGACCCAAGTGCAAGACTCAAGAAGACTACATTAAACTCAGAACTCAGCTTTATTTGCTGGACAGCAAAAGGAACAGAAAACTAACTAGACTGGGAATCATAACAAGGCTTAACAGGCAGACAGAACACACAGCCGGGTATGAGGGTATGACGCGACACCAAGCAGGAGACGGAGAACTAAAATACACAGCGGAGCAATCAGAAATGGGAGATAGAAGGGAAACACAACTGGGACTACTTAGGCAGGACAAGACGAGTTAAGTGAAACTATACACACTACCTAAGCACACGAGACTATCAAAGTAAGACAGGAAATACAAAGCGTACAAAAAGACACAGACCCCGAGACATGAACTTAGGACCACGACATAACTGACATGGTAACAGAGGGCACAAGAGAGACAGACTAGACACTGAACAGAGGGAGCACGGGAACCAAAACCTTAGAACTAGAAAATCTTAACAAGAATTCAACTGAAACATAAGACAATATTAATCAAAACAAAACCACTGAGTCATCAGACTCAGGACCAGACAGAAATTCTCCATAGAAGCAAGAGTACATTTAGTGCCTGAGTAGTGCACATACATGAATGAGGAGAGCAGTTCTGATCGGGGTGTGGTGTGACGGGGTCGTCAAAAAGTGACCACGTCTCTTTTCAGTCTTCAAAGAATTTAACTTTGGAGGCCAAAAAGTGGATGGAGCAGAATCAACAGCAGGGCTGATGAGATTTAGTTGATGACTTTGGTCTACACATGGAGAGGAGAGCTGCTGAGACTGTTTGTAAGTGACAGGGTAAAAAGTATTACAGTTTATCCCCCAGTTTACCATCTGCTGAGAAAACAACAGAAAGCAGCTGAGAGAGACATGCATGGAGACACAAACCATTAGGAAACCTGAACAAAAACGCCACAAACTCCACACTAATACGAAGCCACAAGAAGAGAGGCTCTCACCCCACTTATGCTTACAAGACCAGACCACTTACATAAGAACGCTTTTTTATCCACTTTATTAAACACTAAATAACTCATCCAACACTTACTTCCATGAGATAATAGAAAATGCTCTGTAATGTAATCTTTACTCATTTGTAAGAAAAAAAACCCAAACAACAAAAAATGTGTTAAAAATGCAATACTCCTAAACCATGCATAAGTCCTGGTCTTAGAATTTTGTGCTGATTTTGAGTTTTGAATCTTAAATATATCTGAGTTTGAAATTTTGTTTGAGTTTATTTAGGTTTTATTTAATTTTAGCCTTTAGAGTTTGGATTTTTATGTTAAGTTGAATGTCATTCATCATTCATGCTGAGTGACAGTTTTAATGTATTTTATTTTTTGTGGAGGTTTAGATGTCTGATAAAATAATTTCCCGATTTAGTGTTGGTTTTTAAGCAACAGCTGTTGTTTGTGAAACTTTTTTTCAGAGATGCTGTCAACATGAACTTTAACAGTAACAAGTCATATTGTTCCCACAGTATTAAAATCTTGATAGAACATGTGTTTAATAATTAACACTTATGGAGATTTTTACTAATGTATCAGAAATTAACACATTTTGAGAGAAAATTATTATCTATTATTTCATAAATAATATTTGTGCATTTATAAGATTTACCTGACTAATATAAGTGATGTGCAGAGGATTGTGTGACATGACATGTGTTCCTCTTTGAGGAGAAGAAACTGATGCAAATTCAGATTTTTACATACGTGTTGCCAAATATAACACAAGGACTACATGGTTGATTTACACGACTGCAGACTGAGCAGAGGGACATGACTTTTACAATGAAGTGTCCTGGGTTTACCTTTGTTTTTCTGATAATGTCAGTTTACTGGGCTGGTAAGGACAGCACATTTCTTTTGCAAACATTATGAAATGTTTGAAATAAAGAAGCTAATTTTGTTTTTGTCTGTAGGTACTGAAGGTCAAACACTGACTGAGTCTGAATCAGTGATTAAAAGGCCTGGAGACTCCCACAGACTGACCTGTACATACTCAGGGTTCGGTTGGGATATTCATGGTGCTTGGATCAGACAGGCTGCTGGAAAAAGACCGGAGTGGGTTGCTTGGATCCAGAGTGATAGCAGCAATATCCACTACTCTCAGTCATTCAGAGGCCGGTTCACCATCTCCAGAGACAACAGCAGAAAGCAGGTGTATCTGCAGATGAACAGCTTGACGACTGAGGATTCAGCTGTTTATTATTGTGCCAAAGAGCCACAGTATCACAAACCATCAACAGAGCTGAACAAAAACCTCTTAATGCCTGAACAGTTATAACATGAAACCACCAGAGGAGGAGCTCTAACATAACTGATTATTATTATTATTCAAAGGAAAGAAATGATCGAGGTAGTGGCTGAGCAAATACAAATTCTGATACATAGTCTTATACATATGTGTTATGTAATTATAACATTCGGACTATGTGGTGGATTTACAGCTCTGTAGACTGGACAGAGAGACATGACTTTTACAGTGAACAGTTCTGGATTTGTGTTTGTTTTTCCTATCCTGTCAGTTTATTGGGCTGGTAAGGACAAAGTATTCTTTTGCTATCATTATGAAGTTATATGCTTGAAATAAGAAGCTAATTATTTGTTTATCAGGTACTGAGGGTCAAACACTGACTCAGTTTGAATCAGCGGTTAAAAGGCCACAGACTGATCTGTACATACTCAGGGTTCAGTAATTATAGTAATGTTTGGATCAGACAGGCTGCTTGAAAAGGACTCTAGTGGATTGCTTAAATTGCTTATGATAGTAGTAGCACCCACTGCTCTCAGTCATTCAGAGGACGATTTAACATGTCCAGAGACAACTCTGCTGTCACTGGCCCACCTTGTCAGAAGAGGAAGCAATGCCGTAAAAAAACTCAAAAACACAGACACAAAAAACACAACACATTTAGAGAAATAAACTGCACTTTGACATCATCAACACGCTGAAAGAAACAATAAAAGTGCAAAGGCATGAAAAACACCTAGCATCAGAGGAGTAACCATTTTGATGATACTTTGCTCATAATTACATGTACTGTATGTAACCCAAGTACACCTTACTACTCTAGGTTAGGGGAGCAGCTGGATATGTGTAAAAATAATCAAAACACAGGAATTTCAGTTAACTGTGACTTTAGTTATCAACAGGTAATAGGTTCATAACAGAAATTACAACCTGGGCCTTTCATAAAGTAAAATAAAATTAAAAGTCATTGTCCTTAATTATTTGAATTGTCCCTTTAAAGGGTATTTGGTTAGGCTGGAACCTTATCTTCAATTTATTCCTCAGAGTTATAGAGGGTCATGGTCAGTCAAGTCAGAGAACAGATCAGCTGATCTGTCAGTCAGCAATTTATACACTGCCCCCAAAAATATAAAAATCAAACTCAGCAACATCACAATTAGAGAGGTTACAGCCTAGAGCAGTTTCACACCTGCTGGAGTGCACTCTTGTTGTGTGTCCACTGTTGCCAGTCAGGATGACTGGTGGAATCCTACCAGAAACCAGACAAATCATTTGCCGTCTTACTGGTTGTGCAGATCTGGATCCTGGAGATCACACTGGGAGGCTCGCCATCAAATGGAATCACTGGACTACAGCATTTGACATCTAATTCATATATTTTAAATTTATATGTGAAGTATTTCAGCTTAAGTTCAACATCAATTTGCCATCAACATAGAGAATGTTCAGTTGTTGTTTGTTTTTAAATAAAGATCCTTTTGTAGATTTTTTTTTTTTGTTTAAACACAGATTCAGTATTGAATGTGTTGTCTCAACAGGTGTAAAGTGTGAGCAGTTGACACAGCCAGCCTCTGTTTGTGCAGTCAGGTCACCATAACATGACCATCACTTGTCACGTGTCTTATCTGTGAGCAGCTGGGGGACTCGTTGCAGCACATACGACATCATCGTATGTGCTGCAACGGCAATGTGGAGATGTAGAATTAATGACATAACAATAATTAACTTTAGACTGCAATTAAGTAAAAATCACACATGACATCTCATTAAGAAGACATTAAGTGTATAAGTGAAGCATTTCAACTAAACTTCTGCAACTTTAGAAATGATTTTGTTTTGTTATTTCCAAAGGAATTAGAGCAATATTCCTGGAACATACACACTGAAGGAGAGGATGTGTGTTTGTCTTTGAGGAGGAGGAACTGATGCAAACTATGATCTCTACCATGTTTGAAGACATGATGCAGAATATAAGACAGGGAATACATGATTAACCACCACTGAGCACAGAGCAGAGACGAATGGCCTTTGCAATGAATCATCCTGAGTTTATGGTTGTTTTTCTTATCATTTCAATTTATTGGGCTGGTAAGGAAAGTGCAGTTGTTTTACTAACATTGTTGTGAAATTGAAATGATATGCTTGGAAAATAGTCACTAATTATTCTTGTTTGTCTGCAGGTACTGAGAGTCAAACACTGACTGAGTCTGAATCAGTGATTAAAAGGCCTGGAGACTCCCACAGACTGACCTGTACATACTCAGGGTTTGGTGGTGATTATAATAATGCTTGTATCAGACAGGCTGCTGGGAAAGGACTGGAGTGGATTGCTTTCATCTGGCATGACAGTAGTGGCAGCTACTACTCTCAGTCAGTCAGAGGCCGGTTTACCATCTCCAGAGACAACAGCAGAAAGCAGGTGTATCTGCAGATGAACAGCTTGACGACTGAGGATTCAGCTGTTTATTATTGTGCTCGAGAGTCACAGTGACACAAGAGGAAGAAACGCTGTACAAAAACTCAGCAGTTTGTTTTCTGCCTTTCACAGTCACGTAAATTAAATACAACATAGCAATCATACTCCATAAATATACTTAAAAACACAATAAAACTACCTTATTGCAAAAATAATTTTGCGAAGCTTTCATGTTTATAAGTATTTATGGCTGTGAAGAATAAAGTGACATGTGTAAATCAATGTACATAATCTTACAATTTTCATCCTTCTTCTAAACGATGTTTTTCACCCTAATATACGAGTTCTTTTGAACATCATCAGTGTAATTTTTTTTAATCCGCTTATATATTTTTGTTTGTTTAAGACAAACAAACCGTGAGCAATAAATTGCACAAAAATGCTGGATATACACATTGACTGGTCCTTATATAACACTTTTCTCCTCTGCTTGAACACTTAAAGTGCATTATACTACATTATTATTTCTAGGTCAGTAAAGCACCCCCCTGACAGCCAAACATATCTGTTCTCTGATTGTATTGTTAAATTTGTGATTGACCAATAGGCTCAAAGGAAGAAAAACCGGGTCAAAATACATACTTGCAAGTTGAAACTCACACACAACCAGGGAACTTGAGCGCAGCATTTTATACGTAGTTTTTTCTTTGTATCTGTAATCAGACCTTAATAATAAAAAAAAAAATTAACTTGTGTAAATATTTTTTACAAACACAAATTCTCATCCATAGATGCACAAACAGATATTTTGGTTTACAAAAACTCAACAGTTTGCTTTCTGCCTTTCACAGTCACGTAAATTAAGTAAAACATAGCAATCATACTCCATAAATCTACTTAAAAACACAATAAAACTACCTATTGCAAAAATATGTTTGCGAAGCTGTCAAACACAAATCTTTTTTACACAAACAGAAATTCTCATCTATAGACGCACAAACATAAAATTTTCAGATATTTTGGTTTACAAGGTTACAAAACTCAGTTCACCACTACACATTTGATTTACAAGTACAAAATATTTGTGAAAACAATTTGAGCCCATAGAGAAGCTCCCATCAGCATCAACATGTTCTGTGGAGCGGCTGCTGCTGGAACCTCTGATTCTCACTGAACAGAAACACTGACAACTGGATTACGGCACACTGACTGTAACTGTTCTTACATTTATATTGTGAAGTTTAAACCGCTGCACAGCCAACACAACAATAGCAACACACACTTATTCAACTGCAGGATAAAGACTTCACACATTGTAGCACAATGAATGCATCAATGTGAAGAAACAACATTACAATAGCTGCTAATGTTTGAATTAGAATCATTCAAGCAAGCTTGCACAGTGAGCCAGCATTTATCCAGCTCACAAAGACACACTTAAATCACCAACAATATTACTTTTACTTTAACCGGCAATGTTTGTTCAGTGAGTAACAAATAATTTATAAAAATGGTCAACGTAATGCATTACATGTGTCCGGTTAATTAGCCATAACCAGTTTGTCAATCTGTATCTGGATGTCTTGGTTCCTCATGGTACCTTCAGTACCAAATGTTCTCTGCATCTCTACTGATGCTGCTGCTGGAAAACTGGAAAACCATTAGGAGAATGAACAAAAATATGGTGAATGGAACAACCATGGAAGGATTTCAGATAAAAACAATAAGAAATGTACTTTATACATTATAGAAACAGAAGAATATTATGTTTAGAAACAATAGAAATAAAAAAATGGCATTGAACAAATATGCCGCATAAATGTTAGCAGGATATAATGAAATGAGTCATAACAGGTTGGATAGAATAAGCATAAAATAGAAAATACTCATTCTGTTGGTCTAATTTCTGTGATATTCAGTTTAATTAAATATTTATTTATTGTTCATTCATTTAGAACAGAGCTCTGTGACAGACTGGTCACTCACCCAGGGCGTACCTGCTCTTTCTCTATGACCCCAAGTTAGAAAAGTAGTTAAAACATTAAACAAAAACAAAACAACAAAAAAAATCTTATTTTCTGTTTTTTAACCTTGTATTATTAATCATCTGTCTGTGTGCTGTGTTGGACCTTTACATTCATCCACATTGTTGTCAGCTTCTCTGATCACTGTATCAGTTTTTGCAGCTGTGTTCATCAAACTTTGCCACAGCATATCTAATGATGGGAAATAGTACTGTTAATATCTATATGCAATTATTGGAAAATGGATATTAAAATTTTGAAAGTTTAAAATGTACAAAAAAACCCACATTTGCTGCAGGAAGCAAACACACTGTAGATTTATAACTAAAACCAATACTGAAAAAAAGGATATTCAATGCAACATTTGTTGAGTCGCAAATTTTAGAGATGGTTCAACCACTCTAGGTTAGAATAAAATCAAAAACACAAAAATCACAGGAGAACAGCAGAGTTCTATGCCAGTTGTTTTATTGAACAATTAAGTTCAGCAAAACACTGGAAAAAGCAAGAAGCTCCCCCGGGGTGTTTGCTGTAAGCACATGCAGATCAGAAAGCAACACAACACAGACAACAGCAGACAAAAACTACCCAGTGCATATCGAACTCATCTTATATAGGGTCTGTGATCCCCCCCTCCTGCCGTTGGGTACCCTTTCATCCTTTGTTCTTTCTTTTCATCTTCCACTGATAATCCATAACTTTGTGACCCTACCCCATAACTTCTCAAGAACCAGTCGTACATCCATCATTGAATTGAGACCTTTTATCAGCTTTATGGCCAAAGTAAGTCCGAATGTCTGCAAAACAGCAGTTAACAGTTAATCAATTTGACAATTTTGTCAGGTGTGCATGCCAGATGTAAACTACTATCTATGCTAAGTAAGGGTTTTTCTCGCCTTCCGGCGGCTGAGGCTAAAACCTGAATCCATGGTGCATGCCCAGCGGGGCCAGGTTTACTTGCTGTATAGGCATTGAAAGGGCTGGACACAACGCGGGATGGTACAGATAAACGCAGATAAACACAGAGAAAGGGTCCTATGTGCATACTTTACCAGTGCCAAGCTGAATAACCCTATGTGTGGACTAGTCACCGTTGGCCATAACACAATCAGAGGTTACTTATTGATCCTAATTATTACATTTTCAAACAGTATTGATAAGGATGTGTTCATACAACAAGTGGCACAAACTTTTTCATTAATATAATGGTAGATATATTTGACCTAAATATATGGTTCGTGTGTTTTGAACATGCAGGTTAAATGCTTACACAGTGACTCAACTATATAAAACACTCCATTGTAAGTGCACATAGTATATATGAGTATATATGATTACACAGAATTTATGTGAGTAATTATTATTACATGTCTAGTGTATACATGTATGTATGTCATAATAAATAAATTTTAGGCATTTGAATAAAATTTAAGCCACATACTTCTCCCTAGTAAAATCCAGGTGGTGGACTTCTGTCCTCTTGATTTGAAACCCTTCATTCACACCTTCACTTTCAAGATGATGCTTAGACTGTCTGTCCTGCTGACAGTTGTCTGTCTGCACTGTTGTGATACATAAATTATTATTTTTTAATTAGATCATTTGTTTAAATTGTTATTTTCCTCCTTGATTTTCATAGATCTGTTTTTTCTTCTGGTTGTTCAGCAGGTTTGAATGGTCAGGCTTTGGAGTCCATTCCCTCCACTCCAGTGTTAAAAAAGCCCCAAGAAGCCCTCAGTCTTTCCTGTAGAGGAACCGGTTTCAATTTCGGCCAAGCAGGAATGCACTGGATCAGACACCCTGCAGGAAAAACACTAGAGTGGATGGTTATTTGGTGCTGTGTGTTACTGTGCCCGATACACACAATAGCAGAAAAATATGGTTTGCATATTTAGGAGACGGCATAAACATACACATACAAACACACGTTAAAAGGTGAGCAGCTGCTTTTGCAGTCTTTGATTTTCTGTTTAACTTTTTGTCAAAAATGTTAGAAAACATTTTTACATTGCAATATAAACACTGAAAATACTGAAATGGGGCATAAATGAGTCATATTTAATATCTAATTGGATTTGCTACTGAGCAGGACAAATATCAGCATGATGATATGAGCAAACTCATTATTAAATTTTTTATCATTTGTTTAAACAACAAGTACTTCTGAAGTATTCTGTCTCACGAGTTCATAAAGGGGACTAAAAGGAGCTGTTAAATGCATCAAGCTCACCAGTTGGACACTTTATGCTAATCACTGTTAGGTTTCAGATCTTTCCCACTGAAAACAACTGACTGCAAAATATGAACATTGCTGCATGAAAGCAGTGCAGTAAATGAGTGTCAGTAATTTTCTATTAATTATGCTGAAACTCTTAACTACTTAATGCCACAGTGTGATCTGTTTTCTCTCATAATCTATCAGAATCCATCTGTATACAAATCAGACTTCCTCACAGGCTGATATAAAGTCTGATATCATGCTGTCAGTCACAGAAGAAGATGAGAAGTTCCCATCAGATCATACTGAGCACCAACGTGTTCTCTGTAGCTCTGCTGCTGCTGCTGGATCCTGTGAGTCTCACTGAACACAAACACTATGATCACAGCACACTGATTCTTACTGTTACTACATTCAACATGTTTTGTCCACAGGTGTGAACAGCTGACACAGCCACCCTCTGTGATTGTGCAGCCAGGTCAGCGTCTGACCATCACCTGTCAGGTCTCTACTGGACAGCTTGGATCAGACAGCCTGCAGGGAAAGGACTGGAGTGGATTGGGATGAAACATACTTCAACTTCATACTACAAAGATTGACTAAAGAACAAATTCAGCATTGACTTGGACACTTCAAGCAACACAGTAACTTTAAATGGACAGAATCTGCAGCCTGAAGACACTGCTGTGTATTACTGTGCCAGAGAGTGACAGTAAGCGAAAACATCAACAGACCTGAACAAAAACCTCTCAGTGCATGAACACATTTGTAACATGAAGCCACCAGAGGAGGAGCTCTAAGACCAATAATGAATTTAAGGTATATTTAAGAAAAACAAAAGGGGGAAAGGTTTTTAAGGGGTTACTATTCTTGATAGAGGGAGTGTTAGACAGAAATATTACTTGCAGCAGTTTAGCACCAGTTTACCATCTCCAGAGAAAACAGCAGAAAGGAGCTGAATCTGCAGATGACATCAGAGGATTCTGCTGTTTATTGTTGCCAGTGACACAGAGATACTATATCAAGAGAAGGGTTTGCTTTGCCTCCACCCTCATCTACACTTTCACAGAAATATCGCTTCAATAGTTTTTGAAGCTGTAGAGAGATTTTTTTTAAAGCTCTGCTACATCATAATGTCAAGATGAAATAATCTAATTATGTATTCTTGTTTTTGCTTGTCTGTGGGCAAATACCCCACCGTCCTTATTCTGTCAGTGGTGTTTGGTTGCCTTTTAATTGTTTTTTAACTGGAAAACCATTTTTGATATGTCCGTCATTCACCATGCTGAGGATTAGTTTTATTAGAGTTTAGTTTTGTGTTATCGAGTTTTGGATGCCTCATAAAATGTTTAATGATCTGGTTCCTGTTTTTCAGCAACTGCTGATGTTGGAGTGAATCCACTTCCATCAACATAAGCTTTAACATTAAAGAGACATAAAGTTGCTATTGTTAATTACTGTATTACTTTATGGAGCACACATTTAATAATGAATAAATGGTAAACTGTGCATATTTCTTGTTATTAGGTCAAGAGCCACAGTGACACAAGAGGATAAAATGTTGTCTAAGTACATAGAAAACTTGCTTTCTGCAGTTTACATTAATATAAATTAAATTATTGCTGTTCAACATCAACAACATTGTCAAAGAAACACCAACATTTATCAGCATTAATTAAGGTCAGACTAAATACAATTAATTTCAAAATCACAAAAATACAGTCAGGTCCAGAAACAAATAATATAATTTTAATATATATAAATATAATGTTTATACATATCTGAAAATCTAAAAATGATAATATATAAGAACTGTCTTTCAGCAGTGTCAGTGCTGCACATATCAGCCCTGGAGATTTTATTTTTGTAAAACTTTTATGTTTCTGTAATGGTTAATCCATAAATTGGTGATTAAATTTTGAAGAAAAATTTTCCTTTACTAAGTAAAAAAACAATAATAATTATTTGTGAATTTATAAGATTTGCTTAATTTTTTTTAAATTATAAGTGGTGTGAAGAAGTTTGTAGGAGATGAAGTGTATTTTTCTTTAAGGAGGAGTTTATGCAAATTCAGATTTTTACACATGTGTTGCCAAATATAACAAAGCGACTACGTGGTTGATTTTCATGACTGTAGACTGAGCAGAGAGACTTGACTATTACAATGAAGTGTCCTGGCTTTATGTTAGTTTTTTTAATAGTGTCAGTTTACTGGGCTGGTAAGGACAGCACATTTCTTCTGCAAACATTATGAAATGTTTGAAATAAAGAAGCTAATTTTGTTTTTGTCTGTAGGTACTGAGGGTCAAACACTGACTGAGTCTGAATCAGTGATTAAAAGGCCTGGAGACTCCCACAGACTGACCTGTACATACTCAGGGTTCGGTGGTGATATTCATGCTGCTTGGATCAGACAGGCTGCTGGAAAAGGACCAGAGTGGATTGCTTGGATCTACTATGATGGTAGTGACATCTACTACTCTCAGTCATTCAGAGGCCGCTTCACCATCTCCAGAGACAACAGCAGAAAGCAGGTGTATCTGCAGATGAACAGCTTGACGACTGAGGATTCAGCTGTTTATTATTGTGCCAAAGAGCCACAGTGACACAAAGCATCAGCAGAGCTGAACAAAAACCTCTCAGTGCCTGAACAGTTATAACATGAAACACCCAGAGGAGGAGCTCTAAGATAACTGATTATTATTTAACGGAAAGAAATGGAAGAAATGCAACTAAGGGGGTTGTTATTCTTGATAGATGTAGTGGTTGAGCAAATGCAAATTCTGATACATAGTCTCATACATATGTATTATGTGACTATAACACTGGGACTACAGCACTGTAGACTGGACAGAGAGACATGACTTTTACAGTGAACTATTCTGGGTTTATTTTTGTTTTTCATGTCCTGTCAGTTTATTGAGCTGTTAAGGAGAAAGTATTCTTTTGCAAACATTATGACTTGACAGGAATTTATATTCTTGAAAAAGAAGCTAATTATTTGTTTAGCAGGTATTTAATTTCTACTAAGTTTTTCCACTTAATACAAGATATTTGTGATTAAAAAAGTGAAAAAACTATACATTCATGCATACATGTTAGTAACTCAACATAAGCAGTTGTGTAGCCATGGGTAAGATGACCTGCAGAAGTTCAAACTGAGCATCAGAATGTGGAGGAAAGATGACTGAATGTGGCATGGTTGTTAGTGGCAGACAGGCTGGTCTGAGTGTTCAGAAACTGTTGATCTGCCATTAATGACCTGAAAAAGAGAAAATCCAGTGAGTGGCAGGAGAAAAGTCTTGAGGTCAGGCCTTTCAGATCAGAGGAGAATGGGCAGACAGGTTTGAGCCGAAATCAACAGTAACTCAAACAACCACTCGTTACAACCAAAATATGCAGAAGAACATCTGAACCTTTAAGCAGATGAGCTACAGCAGCAGGTTTGTTACTGTTAAACCTCTTCTGAGAACACGTGTTCATATTTGCTTTCAATTGAAGGGCAGTTTCACTGCTACTGCTGACTGTGTGTTACTATATTTGCTTTCTCATACATATTTGAAAATAGTTTGAAGTAATTTGACTGAAAACATAGAAAATGTAGACAGTATTTAGGAAAACGAGAGCGCAAGAGTTCTAACTGACAAAAGTGCAAACTGCTTTGATGAATTGTACGAGGAGTAAAGTAAACTGCATTTTTAAACAATCTTAAACAGTGGCAGGGGGATTTTGACAGTGTTATACCATATCTAACTGTCGCCTCCCTGCTCTCTGAAACAGGGTAATCAACCATTTATTAATGTCAGATAGGCTATTTGTACATTCTAAATATATCTGTAGCTCAGTATGGTGGAAACACTTATTATGAGAGGGAATTCCTGGCCCAGGTCAAAATTGACAAATATACTGTGAAGACATGAAATCTGAACAGTATGCTAATACTAATATTCACTCATTCACTCATGAATTTTCATAGCAGATTAAAGTGGATTGGAAGTGTGCATTATGGATACAGCACATGCAACACTGTGTAGCACTAGAGATGTGCAATTAGTGACAAAACATTCATTAACTGTGCTCAAGAGTGACAGTGACACAAACATGTAAACATGTAATATTTAGGAGCAAAATATGAACAAAATATAATATTTATTTAACATAATGTGGTACACAAAATGATCGCGTCTGAATGATTTCTTAATCTCTGATTACTGATCACTGTCACACTTACAGCAACAGTAAAGACTGGAAAACACTGACCATGAAAGACTTCTGTTATGGTCTGAACCTGACTTTGCCTTTTTCTTTTTGTGAGTAAAGGTGTGCCTTTACAAAAATAATTGTGAACCATAGTCGAAGCAGGTAGGGGTTCTCTGACGTTTTTGTTCCAACAGTTTTCTCATGTTTTGTGGCTAGCTGGCAGCTCGGCCACTGTATTTTGTTTTCTGATAGACAGACTGTGCTCAGTTTGGTTTTAGCTAGGAAGGGGTGTTTTGTTTGTTGTTTTGGCCTTGGAGACCCTGACGCACAGAGACTCCCTGTGTTTTATTTTGGCCCTAATTGGTTCATTTGGTTAATAGTAAAATAAACAGTGTTTTACTGCCTTCAACTTTGTGGCAGTTAATAGTTTTCTTTTCAGTTTCTGTCACACCCCACCCCAGAAAAAACCTTGCTTTTAAGTGGGGTGTAACACTTCACCTAATTAAATAAACACGGCTGACCTTGTGCTTTAAATGACTTAAGAACTGACTGTATTACAATAAAGAATCAAGAAAAAATGAAATTGTTTTGACTCACATGTTTTTAAACATTTACATGACATTTATATAGCGCATATATTTATCCCCAAGACATCGGATTAAATGCTTATTTATTCAGCTGTGTCATTAACATGAAAGCTACATGGAAAATGTGAATTGTCTGATTTCCCTCTGTTAGCTAATAAAAATCTTTTATTACACTACATATTGAAGAAGCTATTTCAGATAATATGTTACAATTAAAATACAACTTATTAATCATAAGAGATGCCAGCACAAGAGCCCCTCCCTCTCCATAATATCCTGATGCAAATCTTCACTGTGTGCAGTGTACTTCTGTGCTGCTCACTTGTCTTGTGCTGTGTGTTGATTGTTGGAGCAGCAGTGAAGAATCTCTAGACTCACAATGACACAAACACTCACTCTGCTGCTGGTTGCTTCTTTGCTTCACTGTGAGTTCTTCTGCTTCTTACTGTTTAATATTTTTCCAGGAAACAACGAGTGCTATAAGAACATTTTGCAGATGTCTGTCTCACTGGTTCCTTTTTAACTCCTCAGGTGTTACAGGTCAGAGTATGGAGTCCATTCCTTCCAGTCCTGTAGTGAAAAGGCCTGGGGAGACTCTCAGTCTCTCCTGCAGAGGATCTGGTTTCAGTTTTGGCAGCTATACTATGCACTGGATAAGACAAAAGCCAGGAAAAGCACTGGAATGGATGGGAGAAGGCTACAGGGATTCCAGCAGAAACAGATATGTGAGCAGTTTGAGAGGACGAATCGAAATCACCAAAGACAACAGCAACAGCATGGTGCATCTGAGACTTTCCAACCTAAAGCCAGAGGACTCTGCTGTGTATTACTGTGCCAAACACACAGTGACTTAAGTAATGAGAGAGGCTTTACAAAAACCATTAGACATACAGTTTCACAGGAACCTACAGGGGGCAGTAGATGATCAAGAATATGATGTTCAACTCACTGACACAATAACAGCTGTGATTCTACCATCTGTGAATACATATTAGCAAAATGCACAGAATCTAAAAACATGTTATGGTAACAATGAAAAACAATGTGAAAAATAAAATTCATAAACTTTTAACCACAATTTTAAGAAGGAAAAAACAGTAATGAAAATAAAGCAAATGTAGAAAAATAAATATTTTCATTACTTTTCACATGAACATATCATAATGTTTTAGTTAATTCTCTTTAAATTCTGAGTTAATGTCTTTAAACTTATTCTAAGTTAACTTGGTGAAACCCATGTTGAAAGATAAAACGCTAAAAAAGATGAGTGAGAAAGGTCACTGAAGCAGAAACAAAGAAACATGAAGAGAAACATGGTACGTAAATAAATGAATTTATAGTAAATGAATTTATAAATAAATAAATACTTTACTCTTTATTTTAAAATTCTACTTTGGGGTAAAGTCAGGAAAGTCAGAAAATACTAAAATCAGGAAACACTGATTGTAGTATTTAGTAAAGAAATAATTTTCTTTCTTTTTCTTACCAGATACAGTGTTTCAATGCAAATTTTATTTTTAATGAGTGATCAAATCCTGCTGAGTAAAACATGAATGAACATACATATTACTTGTATGAATGTTTATTTGGTTAGCTTGAACATTTCTTTAGTTAAATTGATTGATGAGGAGGAGGAGCTGATGCAAACTCAGACTGCTTCCATCTTTGAATATGTGCTGCAGAATATGAAAACGGACATGACAAGATTAACCTGCATCACTGAAGACCGGCAGAAAAATGGCTTTGATGATAAACTGTCATGAGTTTGTGGTTGTTTTTCTTCTGTTGTCAATTTACAGGCCTGGTAAGAACAGCTTAAAAAAAAAGTTTAAGATAAACATTTTGATTGCAGAAGATAATTCTGGTTGACTGTCTGTACCAAGGGCCAAATGCTGACTGAGTCTGAGGCGATAGTAAAAAGGTCTGGAGGACCTGTACATACTCAGGGTTCAGTAGCCACCAGAGGAACAAAGAAAAAAAGCATTTAAACTGCATTTCAATCCAAACCAGAGAAAATAAAATGGCCAAAATTGGACAGACATAAAAATAAAGTGCTATTTTGAGTACTTCAAGTACATTTTCAAAACTCTGTCTTTAAATAATAATAATAAAAATTTTAACATAAAGCGCAGTTTTTCTTCTTAAAAAATAAAGGAAAAACATAAAAGTTTATTTGACCAGCTTCACCTTTAAACTCTGAAAAATTATTTTGTACACCAGGCTAAAACAGTGTGATCATCAAACATTTTAGTGCAAAAAATAACAAACACATTGGACTCACAATACCTCCATGCTTATTTACTGTCTGTCTCTTTCAGCCAGTTACTTAGACAAACTAGCCTGTTCACATTTTCAGAGCTCAAGGCAGCTCTCTTTTTTGTTACTATGTGACCTGCAAGTGAGAACAATCTCTCAGTGAGACAGAAGTGGCAGGACTAATCAAATACTTGCAGGCCAGGACAGACAGCTGTGGGTGGGTCACTGCTTGAGTCTGTCTCACTGATGGTGGATTCTGCTCTGTACAAACTCAGGGCTCTGTTAAAAAGGTCTTCCTCATCTGAATCTGTGTAGTGGTCTACAGTCCAGAGCAATCCATTTTGCGAGAGAATTTTTAAGTTTGTCCAATGTTGACTTACTAATTTTGATCCTGAAGCCAGTCAATTCCTCAAGTTTGGGCTGCCGACACCTTTTGTTGGTACTCGAACTGCTAGCTCTAACAGCTCCCACTGGTTCTGTGCACGTTTTGCATTTATATGGTACCGTAAGGTCGAAGTGCTTTGGTGGTGTGCAAACTCCTTTTTGCACAGTTTGTACAAAACCATGCTTTAATCAAAGCTTCCGTCGGGTAGTCTTTTGAAATGAAATTTGCCTCCGATCAGTCCTAGCAACACTCTTTCTTCTTATTAGCTGTGTCCCAATTCAAGAGCCGCATCCTTCGGAGGACCGGGCGTTCGCGGTCTACGTGGGCAGGGTCCTCCGAAGACCGAGAAGGCCGTAAGTGTGAGGCTGTGGAATGGGACCATCTAGTCTTCTGATGTGCGTCACCACTGTGTCGGTAGCCGGTTGCTCCTTGCTATCTAAAATATAACAGGACATTGGAGTAAATTCTTTACCATCTCACACTTCTGTTTAATCAGTTTTCCGTTTGACTTTTATTCAGCCGTGTGAAAACTATAAATTTAATCTCAGCCAAACCGATTTACTCAGGAACAAATAAAACACTGAAAAAAGTTATCTTAGGCTACGACAAACTGCAAGTCTTAATGCTCAATTCCGATTTTTTGATCAAATCCGATTTTTTGATCAAATCCGATTTTTTTGTCTGGTTGTTCACACTACAAATAAAATGTGACAGCAAACGCGCTCTAGTGTGAACCCTCAAAGCGGCCCGCATGCACAAAAGAAGACGTCACACACAACGCGCTCTGTTTAGACCCAGACCAAACACTATTGTTTGACTGATGGCCGTTAATATAAAGACTTGTTTCGGACTTTACGCTCCCAATTTTGCTTTAAGTTATAAACTTATTTTGTTATTTACATATGGCCTAATAATGATCCTTATTGCTGTTTTAGAGAGGAGCGGTGCTTCAAAGGATAGTTGCAGATTTCTGTCAGAATCTGCAGATTATACAGTACAAATAAAATGTTCACGTTTCTCCAACATTGTCTTTCCAACAGTTTCACTAACATCTACACTGGATGGCCAGGAAGCATTCACGATATCTTCTCGGGTACTTCTCCGGCGCTGATAATTGGTGTCTGTCTTGTGTCAGTGACGTAAAAGACGGATATAATGCGACATGACCATTCAAACAGCAGTCGTTTTCTAAAACATCAGATATGTATCGGATTCAGTACCACGTACGAAATTGACCGAGGTCGGATTTGAAAATATCGGATTTGTGCTGTTCACACTGTCATACCATTATTGGATATGGGTCGCATAGGGTCAAAAAAGTCGGATTGGATGCGCTTTCGCCTGCAGTTTGAATGTAGCCTAAGTGACGACTGCGAAGGGTCTGAAAATGATGTGATGGTAGTCCGATGTTCTTGCCGGCTCTAGTGAGCCTTGACCATCCGGTCAGTGAACGAGCTGGTGGGGTGACAGACGTCTCCGAAAACATCAGAGCGCTATTGCACATACGTGATGTCTCGATAAACCGAGCAGATATTTGAAGTTTACACACCTGAAAATATGTTAGAAGTTCATTTTGTGACCCAGAAAGAGTAATACTTCAAACTCTTTAGCTGTGCTCCTCCGCCAGTGCCGCGTTTGAAAAGTATTTTTTTTATTATTATACAAATATTATGAATAATAATTTAATTAATAAAGTATTGAAAAGAGTAATAAGAGTAATATTAAACCTAAGTAGCTACCGCCATTGTTGGAAACTGTAATTGGCTGGGCCGCGCTATGAATTCTGGGATAGGTTGGGCCCAAAGGATACACCCGGCCCATCCCTCAAATTTATATTCATATTCATGAATATTTGTTTCATTTTTTTTTTTTTAATTCTTTTAATAAACTGTTCTGGTAAGGATGATACATTTACTTTCACTGGTGAAAGGACAGAATATCTGCATCATTGTGTCTAATGAGCTGTTTTTTTGAAAGTACTGAGGATTGTACTTTTTTGTGGAGGTTTAGATGTCTGATAAAATGGTTTACTCATTTAGTGCTGGTTTTTAAGCAACAGCTGTTGTTTGTGAAACTTTTTCAGAGATGCCATCAACATGATGACGTTCCCACACTGTATTATTGACTTCATAGAACATGTGTTTAATAATTATTACATATGAAGAATTTTACTAATGTATCAGAAATTCACACATTTTGAGAGAAACTTATTATCTGTTATTTAATAAATAATAAACATAATTTGTGCATTTATAAGATTTACCTGACTAATGTAAGTGACGTGCAGAAGTTTGTGTGACATGACATGTTCCTCTTTGAGGAGAAGAAACTGATGCAAATTCAGAGTTTTACATAAATGTTGCCAAATATAACACAAGGACTACATGGTTGAGTTTCATGACTGTAGACTGAGCAGAGAGGCATGAATTTTACAATGAACTGTCCTGGCTTTATGTTTGTTTTTCTTATAGTGTCAGTTCACTGGGCTAGTAAGGACAGCACATTTCTTCTGCAAACATTATGAAATGTTTGAAATAAAGAAGCTAATTTTGTTTTTGTCTGTAGGTACTGAGGGTCAAACACTGACTGAGTCTGAATCAGTGATTAAAAGGCCTGGAGACTCCCACAGACTGACCTGTACATACTCAGGGTTCAGTGACGATTTTCACGCTGCTTGGATCAGACAGGCTGCTGGAAAAGGAATAGAGTGGGTTGCTTGGATTAGCAATAGCGGTAGCATCTCTTACTCTCAGTCATTCAGAGGCCGCTTCACCATCTCCAGAGACAACAGCAGAAAGCAGGTGTATCTGCAGATGAACAGCCTGACAACTGAAGATTCTGCTGTTTATTATTGTGCTTGAGAGTCACGGTGACACAAGAGGAATAAACTCTGTACAAAAACTTAACATATCAAAGAAAATTAAAAATTGCAAAATTTGCTTTCTGCAATTCACCTTCACAGATTAATACACATCAACACACTCACAGGAACATTATCCTCATCTGTACTTTATCTAAATGTTTTAAATTTCATCAGTGATATTAAAAAGGTCAAACAATCTCTGAGCTAGTGTTGTGAATCACATTGTTTTGTGTATGCACCAAAGAATTTTTGCAACACGACTGCAATCTCTAACTATTAGTGACAGGAGAACTCTTATCACTTTTATGATTTTTCATTGCTGTGGTGGCAGATTTCTTTTCTTATGTTTTGATCACTTAAGGAATAACAATATCACTTTCTCGCTTAGTTATATGGATGTAGAATAGCATAACATCTGTGTTTCTAATGTTTCCACTCACACAGTGAAGCCATTTTGTGAAGATGTCAGAGACATCCAGGCGCCCATGTGAAGGGGTCGTAATTCTTCTTATCTTGGGAAGCAGATTTGGGATGTAAATCTTTAGGTACCAGCTGAGTGCATAGTAAAGTCATAGGTCCCATGTGAGGGGGAAGGTTTTAATGGAAGGTATAGAGCAGGGGTAGGCAACCTTTTTGATGGCGAGTGCCATTTAAAATTTCCTCAGAAGTCAGTGTGCCATATGATTGCATTAGCAATAAATTTAATAACGCTCTATATGAACAGTTAAACAATATATAGAACCACTCTATAGAATTATATTTGTTTGCAGATGTTGGCAGCTATCAGTGAATAGTTATCAGCTATTTTGAAACAAAAAAAGACACTTTTTATCCATAACAAGAACTCCATAACAGCAAATGAACTGTACAACAGAAAATGCAAATGCTATTTATGGTCTCCTCACAACAATGACAAGAAAAATAAACTAAGCCAATATGGCATGTCTGTTAATACAGAGACACACATGTTAATGTGATCTCATGTCTCCCACTCAGAGACACAGGTCACCGAGTGTCCAGCATTCAGACGGCTACCTGAGGACACTCATGTGAGAGAAAATCTGCTCACACAGATAAGTAGAGCCAAATACTGACAATAAGGCCTCTGCAATGTTCTGAAGACAGTTAAACTTGTCAGGTAGTGATGTCCAGCAGGTGAAAATGCAAGCTCCATGAACACGCACAGCTATGGATTCCAGCTGCTTCGATGTTGCATTAACTGGCATTAACTCAGCCAGTTAATGCGAGACAAATCCAGCTGCTCATTAAAGATTTCTGGTTTGATCAGAAACTAAAACATTGGTCCATACACCTGAAAGTCCCAAAAATGCATTGTGTCTCGAGTCTACGGATGTATCCGTGTATTTCCGTGGTGTTGATGCTGTGCTGAGCGAACAGCTCCTGAAGCTTTTGAAGTATCGGAATGTGGAAAGCTAACAACGTCCCTCTCACCAGTAGGCTAAGTTATTTTTAGCCAATTACAAGTTGGTAGTTGGGGTTGTTAGCTAAGATACCGTCATTAAGAAGCGGCACAACTAATGTGTCTATGCGAGCTGATTCGCGATGTGCACTGCTGGCGCGGCCATTTATTTTTTGATGCACCTTCTCAGATTAATTCACTGCGTGTCGTGCCCAGGGCTGGACTGGGACAAAAAAACAGCCCGGGCATTTTGACTAAAGACCGGCCCCCCAGGCATTATAGAAAAAGCCATAAAGCCTTTGAATGAAAACAAATGCTGTTGTGACAGTGATGTACAATCTTATTGGTATATGTATGAGTTCTATACATTTTATGTCAGATAAAAACTTTGGTTGTAAGCTTCAGATAATTATTTAATAACAGCCAGACATTTTAAATGAGAATAAGAAAGTATTTCCTTGTGCCCCCCCTTTCCCTGTTAATGCCCTACCTGGCCCCCTGGCAAAACTTTGCTAGACCCGCCCCTGCACAGTTACCAGCTGTCAGCTACTTAGAAAAAGATATTGGTGTTATTTGTCTCTCAGAAACAGTTCATAACTTCCCTTCAACTCATTCATGTCACCTAAAAGGTAAACCTGTTTCTCCATCACCTGTTCAGCGATGATTCAGTAAGGACATCTCCTGGTTTCATCTTCATGTTTCCCTCTCACCAGATAACCAAACCGATATCATGACCAGCAGGTTTTACAGCTGTGGCTCCAGCAAACATCAGCTGATACTAGAAATTAATATTAAATAAATTCTAACAACAGCTGATCAAGCTTAAACGTGCTGCTGTTGTTTAGCGCGACATGCGCGGATTTCCTCTTTCTGGCGCAAAGTGGGCGATAAACAAACAAGAGAGAAAAGCCGATCAGCTGATCATTGATCAGTTTCATGATTAAAGTAGCAACAGGAGAGAGAGGGGAGAGAATGAGAGGAGAAGAAGAGGCAGCTGTGCAGCGTAACGACAGAATAAATCCACCTTTGTGTCTTTTTCCATCCTAGACAAACTGCGTCCCTTCTCAGCTCAACACGAAACGCGTAATAATTTCTCTGAATACGGGACGATTCCGTCTTTTAACGGGATGGTTGGCAACTCTACAACTAACCTTATGAATAAAATATAGTTCACCATCAGTAACATCATAGCACCGACCCAGCTGTATAGAAACTCCGTCATGCTAGCTAGTACGCAGTACGAGTTATTGTAACTGACTGTAAAAAGTCAGCACAACAAAAATAAACTACACCTAAACTTGGTTTATATCTGACCCAGATAGACTGCAGGTCATAACTTCTTACCTGAAGTTCAGGTCAGCTGACACTCGGACCGGCCCCGCCTCGGGTCTCTCCTCCTTCTGCCTCCCCTCTCCCTCATCCACCGGCTGGCCTCCACCACTTGTTAATTTTACTGAATCTGTGGAAGCTCCGCCATAGCCACCACCAAACAACTGAGTTATTTTTACACACCGGAGCATCTGGCCAAACCACCACCTTTCATTATTTATACCATTACAAAAAAAATAAATAAATAAAAAATCATCGGGCCACCGAGCAAATGCCCGGTATGCCCGATGGCCAGTCCAGCTATGGTCGTGCCATCAGTTAACCCTTTGCGTGCCAACTGTGGCACCTGGTATAGACTCACATGATGTGTTGAGGATTTTTTTTGTCTGTAAGGCATATAAGACTTGCGCCCATCTTCAAAGACCACTCTGGCATTGCCCAGAGTGTTTCCTCCATATTGCAATATGTTAATTAAACCCATGTCAAATAATGCTCACTGGGTGTTTGCAGTTTATTTTAAAACTTTCACGACATTGCCAATCTGTATCTAAAGCAAACTTCCTCAAAGACTCTTATAAAGAGTGATGTTGGTGCTGTGAACAGAAGAAGCTCCCATCAGTTCACCTGTAGCTCTGCTGGCTGCTGGATCCTGTGAGTCTCACTGAACAGAAACACTATGATCACAGCAGACTGATTCTTACTGTTACTACATTAAACATGTTTTCTCCACAGGTGTGAAGTGTGAACAGCTGACACAGCCACCCTCTGTGATTGTGCAGCCAGGTCAGCGTCTGACCATCACCTGTCAGGTCTCTTAATCTGTAAGTGGCTACTACACAGCTTGGATCAGACAGCCTGCAGGGAAAGGACTGGAGTGGATTGGGATGAAATACACTGGGGACTCTCACTATAAAGATTCACTAAAGAGCAAGTTCAGCATTGATTTAGAGACTTCAAGCAACACAGTGACTCTAAATGGACAGAATATGCAGCCTGAAGACACTGCTGTGTATTACTGTGGCAAAAAGTCAAAGTAACACAAACCATCAGCAGACCTGAACAAAAACCTCTCAGTGCATGAACACATTTGTAACATGAAGCCACCAGAGGAGGAGCTCTAAGACCAATAATGATTTAAGGGTGTGGAGTCGCTATTCTTGATAGAGAGAGTGGTAGACAGAAATATTAGAAAACAGCAGAAAGCAGCTGAATCTGCAGATGACATCAGAGGATTCTGCTGTTTATTGTTGTCCTCAAGAGTCACAGTGACACCGTGATGCTAAATCAAGAGAAGGGTTTGCTTTGTCTTCAGTATATGTTCTTGTTTTTGCTTGTCTTTTGGCAAACACCCATCGTTCGATATTCTGTATGTGGTGTTTTGTTTTTTTTTTAAATGGTAAACCATTTTTGATATGTCCATCATTCACCATGCTGAAGATTAGTTTTATTGGAATTTAGTTTTGTTTTATGGAGTTTTGGATGCCTCATAAAATGTTACTGATCTGATTCCTGTTTTTAAGCAACAGCTGATGTTGTAGTGAATCCACTTTTTCAGAACTTCCATTAACATGAGCTTTAACACTAGAAGTCCCAGGCTTTTCTAACCCTCTGTCAGCCAAGTGGAAGCTAACTTGGCTAGTCTGTTAGCATCAATTCATATGTAAATTGGGTCGTTACCTGAGAATTGTGGAGGGGAGTGGGGTTGTGTGAATGATTGCTGATTTCTAACTGCCAACTGCCTCTTTGTTTGTGTGTGGGGAGGGGGAACTGCTAAAAGCTGTCAACTTCGTTTTGTGTTCGTCTTGATGCATTCTCAATTATCCAGGAAAATAAATCTCCAAAAGATTTATTGATAAAAAAAGTCCAAAAAAACAAAACAAAAGAATTTCTACAAAAACAACCATTTGTACACATATTTACAGATAATAATAAAAAGTGAGTGAGTACTTTTCAATCACTCACAATCCTGGCACTGCCATGGTATCTGTAGTCTGCATTTACCACATGTGTATCTGTAGCAGTGAACACATCGCACAGTGGCATGATTGTTCTTGCATTTGTGTTTGACCTGACACGTGGCTCTTTTTCCAGGGCTAGGTGTGGAGGGTTGTGTCCGAAGCAACTGTTCTTTTCTTGCCTTCTTCCCAGCTATACGACAGTAAGCCAACTCTTTTGCAAGCTCCACCAGGAAGTCCACCCGTCTTTCCTGCGTCCCGGTGCATGCTTGATACAGCACATGTGCATTCAGTGCTGCCATGTCAATCATGTTATAGAACACGGCAACTGGCCAGGGCCGTGTTTCTCTGTGGACAGTGTACTCCCGCACCATCTGGTCCATCACATCCACGCCACACTTTGTGGTGTTGTGAAGGGTGACAGTGTTTGGCTTCCTTTTGGTGGTGTTATCAGTCTGAACCACGCTGTGCATGCTGCTAAGAATATAGACTGTCTTCTTCCGTTTGGCCGCATACGCCGTCAGCGTGGCAGCAGAGGTTGAAAACACCTAAGAAATAAGATAAATTGTTATTTCCATAGCACTTTTACGCACAATGAAACACATAAACATAGAACCACAAAAGACCTGCAGCCTACCTGAGTGGTGAATTCATTGCGATCTGAGTATCTAGCGGATTGAGGAATTTCCCGGCGAATCTTGTTGACTGTGCCGAGGATGGTGGTTTTCCGTCTAAGACGTTTTTGCGCAAGTGAAAGCGATGTGAAGAAATTGTCCGGGGTAACATTTCTGCCCTTGTCTAGGAATGGTTCCATCAGCCTCATCACTACATTTTCAGACAGTCTCTCCCCACTTGGACGATTGGGGTCCTTGCCAAGATATGGGAGGACATTGCAAATGTACTTGGATTTTAGGTCGCAGGCCACCCAAAACTTGATCCCAAACTTGTCAGGTTTACTTGCAATACACTGCAGGAAACAGCACCGAGTCTTTGATGGGAAAAGCTGTTCATCAACGGTGATATGTAGACCAGGGTTGTAGCACGTGATGCAGTTGGTGACAAATGATCCCCACACACTGGAAATTGCAGCGAACTTATCAGTCTTTGCTCAATCACTGCGGGTGGACCTGTCATCAAAGCGTAGGTGTTGCATGATGTCTTGGAAGCGGTTACGCGGCATAGTTCCAATGATCTGTGGGTTTCCCAGGTTTGCTGACCAGCAGTCACGTAGTGATGGAACCCTAGTAACCCCCCGCAAGATGACAATTGAAATAAATGCCATTAGTTCAGGGAGGTCCATGAACCAATGAACATCCTCCGTTTGCTGTGCATGTTGAATAGTCCATTCTTGAATGCTATGAAGCATGTCAAGAGTGATGAAACACAGGAAGCTCTGAAGGCGACTCAAGATACTTTTCCTGGCCTTAGCCGTTGGCTCTCCATCGGCAGCGTACGCTTCTATTGGGGTGAAAGGGAGACAGGTCCCCACCTGTTCTTCACGCCACACTGTGCCATCTTTCGCTGTCTCAGTCCCCAAACAAGCTCTCTTTTTAGGTTGAGAAGCAGTCTCCTCATCTGCAGTGTGAACAAATTCAAATTGTGAGCAATGGGAAGGTCAAAAAAAAAAAACCCAACAATATTAAACAAATGCTAACCTTTTCTGTTAATGAGCTCAGTGTTTGTTAGTAATCCCTGTGAGCCAAAACCACCTTTAAAGCTCAGGAGCTGCCTAATGCAAAGCTCAGAGGCTGCCGGACACTTCACCGGTTGCCTACTGGTGGTGGTCAGAGGACCCGGTGGTGCCAGTGTCCGGCAGCCTTGCCTCTGTCAGTGCGCCCCAGGGCGGCTGTGGCTACAATGTAGCTTGCCATCACCAGTTTGTGAATGTGTGTGTGAATGAGTGGATGACTGGGTGTGTAAAGCGCTTTGGAGTCCTTAGGGACTAGTAAAGCGCTATACAAATACAGGCCATTTACCATTTACCATTTGTTATTCTTTTCTTTTCTTTTCTTTTCTTTTCTTTTCTTTTCTTTTCTTTTCTTTTCTTTTCTTTTCTTTTCTTTATTTTTTTTTAACTTTATCAAAGTCCAATAATATAAGTATGCAGCTGGAAATGAAGACAGCAGATGCACTTTGAAACTGAAATGACAAGTGGAACCCACTGAACCAAGAACAAACACACTGGTTTAATCTCGCATATTCAGAGCTATAAATTTATTTGCATTCTGTTACAGTATGTTTCATTGGCATTTCAGAAAAGGTCCTCAAAATACACATATGTAATCTGAAAATGTGTTGTGTTCTTTTCTGCGTCATATTTGACTGTGACTGTTCACATGGATTTTAGATCCACGAGTTTGGGTCAAAGAAAGGAAAAGTGCATTTTTAAGGAATCTTAAACAGTGACACGGCCATGGCTGAGTGTATTTTATTATGCAACACCAGTGATAGAGTTATAAAATTATAAATAAAAAAACAAATAAAAAATAAGATAATGTGGTTTTATTTAATATATATTTTTTTTAAATATGTTAAGGAGACGTAGCCACATAAAACTCAAAAAATTAACTGCTTTAACTGGGTTTTCTGTGTTTGATGCAAGATTAATGCTGTCTAACACACACTCTCAGAAGAGATCCCTGATTTCAAGACTTTTTTTTCCTCTTTGAGTCAACATATTAAAAATTGTATGAATGGGTGACCTGAGGAAAAAAGTCAATACATATTGTTTTTATCGCATTCAGAAGGTTTTCCTGAATAATCCAAAATGTAATATGTTAACTTAAAGGAGAGGGTGTGTGTTTGTCTTTGAGGAGGAGGAGCTGATGCAAACTATGATCTCTACCATGTTTGAAGACATGATGCAGAATATAAGACAGGGAATACATGATTAACCACCACTGTACACGGAGCAGAGACAAATGGCCTTGACAATGAATCATCCTGAATTCATGGTTGTTTTTCCCATCCTTTCAATTTATTGGGCTGGTAAGGAAAGTGCAGTCGTTTTACTAACATTGTTATGAAAGTGAAATGATATGCTTGGAAAACAGTCACTAATTATTCTTGTTTGTCTGCAGGTACTGAGAGTCAAACACTGACTGAGTCCGAATCAGTGATTAAAAGGCCCGGAGACTCCCACAGACTGACCTGTACATACTCAGGGTTCAGTGGTAATTATGAAACTGCTTCGATCAGACAGGCTGCTGGAAAAGGACTGGAATGGATTGCTTATATCAGTGGTGGCAGCAGCTATATCCACTACTCTCAGTCTCTCAGTCATTCAGAGGCAGATTTACCATCTCAAGAGACAACAGCAGAACGCAGGTGTATCTGCAGATGAACAGCCTGACAACTGAGGATTCAGCTGTTTATTATTGTGCTCGAGAGTCACAGTGACTCAAGAGGGAGAAACACTGTACAAAAACTCACCACATCCAACCAAGTCAGAATTTGCTTTAAAATTTTTAGAAATGAACTGAAGATTAATGTCTGACCATCACCAGTCAGTTCCTGGACAGCTGATCAGTCAGGAAAGGGGGGGAAAGTAGTGAGAGCTCTCACTATGAAGACTCACTGAAGAATAAGGTCAGAATTGACTCAGACACTTCCAGCATTCTTGCATTTAAAAACTCAGTGAGTCACAAAGAAGCTTAAAGACTGTTTAATTTAGTAATTCAGAAACTGTGCCTATTTTTGTAAAGATCAAATATACACAGGAAACATTCAAAAATGCTTCTCCATAAGATAAGTGTAATTCTCAACAATACATATTCAGAGGTAGCATTAGCATATTAATTCAAATCAAATTAATTTTTGCCTAGCTTATTTATGGAAAGGATTTATATTATCTATCTATCTATCTATATATATATATATATATATATATATATATATATATATATATAATGTATTATATATAATGTATTACAACTATGTGGCACCAATTTGTATGGACGGCAATCCTCCATAGAAGCAGGACTTGTTACATTTAGTGCCTGAGTAGTACACATGTCTGAATGAGGAGAGCAGAGCAAACCAGTCTGCGGTGAAGGGGTGGTCAAAAAGTGACCACATGTCTTATTGAATGTCAGGAAAACAGATGGACTCTTTTGGGTCTTCAAAGAATGTAACTGTAAGGGCAGATGAATTGGATGGAGCAGAATCAACAGCAGGGCTGCTCAGATTTAGTTGACGACTTTGGTTTGCACATGAAGAGGAGAGCTCCTGAGACTGTTTGTAAGTGACAGGGTCAACTTCTTCCAGGAGTGACAGCAGCTCTTCAAGGTCCTCTGCGGTCTGGAGCTGAATAGGTCCTGAAGATGTGGATGGAGAAGTCGGGCTGGTGTGATTTAGTTGTAGATCGTGATATGCATGTTGAGAGGAGGGCTGCTGAGCTTGCAGTGATGGGCACATGTATGAACTGCATGTTGGCACTTTGGACATACGTAGTTTTCTTTAGTGGACCACTCTGGGTTTTCATTGGCGTGATGCCTTCTTTCTGTTTCGGCCTTATCAAAATATTTGCTCTGTTCGTCCTTTGAGAGCAACTTCCACTGTGGACAGAAGATCACAACAACACACTGTCAGCACACAGTTTAAGTCCTACACAAAACTGCAGTATGCATGCACAAACATGAGCATGAAACATTAACGGATGCCTAAATGTATGCAGATACACACTTACTGTCGCTCCCATTACTGCATTTACAGCTGCACTCCCAGTGATGTTCAGTTCTGCTTTGATTTTTGGCCTTTGCTCCTTAAGATATAGCATGAATGCATTTGGTGGTTTCTTGATGTATGGGCTATCTTCATCTTGCTGGGAATGACACTTTTTTTCCTACAGGAATAAAACACAGATTAAGAGCACATGTTGTCACTGTATACAAGCGTGAGGACAGTAGTGTAAAAACATGAGTAAAGCTGTGAAATGAATGAGGAACCATTAAAGGAGGCTGATTAAAAGAATTCACACAGACATCTGCAGACAAATGACAGATACCTGCAGATCGCTGAAAAAACAGCAGAGAAACTTACTTGGGAGTGGAGCTGTTGGGTGGAGGAGCAGGAGTGACAAAATCACACACCTTCACACCATTCCTACATAGATGGAGAGATGACAGATATGAGATAACAGAAAGAGTTAATATGAAGATACAGATGTTCAGCAGCGGTGTTCACTTGTGTGTTTGTGTGTTTTACACACAGTTCTCCAACAGGACGCAGTATTGGACCATGTTATCTGGAATCTTCAGCACATTACACTTGAAACACACAAAACACACAACAGGTAATGAGACAAACTGCAACACTATCATTTATCCACTAGGTGTAAGAAGTGAGCTCAGTGGCATGTGCATAAAACTACATTCATAGCTTCAATTTGCTCTGGTGAGCTATTCTTCTGAATTATGATTCACTGGCAGTGATTAAGTTTAGTGATCAGCAAAGCTTCACACCACAGTTATACAAATACAAGGAAGGTATGGGTTGGGTGCTGGCCCCAGAATCATTTCCTCAAGGGTGGAAGGAACACTTTTCACTGGCTGAGTGGAAGGTGGCTGAGAAGTTGCATCAAACCACCAGAGGAGGCGCTCTAACACCAGCTATTTAACAGAGCTTGTAATGATAATTATAAAGACATGTTATATGTATTTGAGTGGGTGCAAAATATGATGATATACAGTTAAAAGACAGTGATCAGCACAACACAAATTTTTGGCCATGTGCACAAACTAGTAGCTAGTGCAGAGCAAACAGCTTCCTATATAAAAGAGCTATTAAGCTGCTAAAATCATCACTACAAAAATCCTGTAAATATACATGTTCTATTTTTTCAGCAGTATGTTTTGTTGAGAAGTAGACATCAATTCAAATCTCTAAGTAACTTATAGTTACTTTTTTTTTATAGTGGCGCGGCTGCCCCTCTGTTGGTCTTCCTTGGTCTCTTGTGTTCTGGGGGCCTCTGGATGTCTGGAGTTTTGATCTCCTCCATACCTGCTTCATGCCCTGGAGGATGGGACTGTGGCCCCCCACACCCTCTAGCAGATCATTACATTAAGGAACCTTTTAAATACAAGCGCGCTCATGCTCACAGGTGTACACACAGGTGATCACACACACAAACTACACCCTTTTTGGCTCCTACCTCAAAGCACACTGTGCGCTGTCGATCTTACGTGCTGCACAATAATGTTTAATATTAAGTATTTAGTGTTATATTCCCATATATCATTGTGATGTTGTTTATTCTATTACTCTCGTTTTCTTCTGCTTGTTTTCTTTTTTCTTTCTCAACAGGTGATCCAGGTGATTGATATATGTATTTTTTGTCAGCTTATTTTGTTGGTTTTTGTTTTTTGCCCTTTATCCCCGTCCCTCTTCTCCGCTGTTTTTTTTTCTCCCCCTCTTTCTTTCTCCCTTTTCTTTTCCCCTGTCCCGTATCTAGCAAGTAAAAATTAAAAAAATAAATAAAATAAACAATAAAAGGTTTTTCATTTCATTCATTTATTTGTTCATTTCAGGCACAACAAAATACATATGTTGAACATAAAGTGCACAAAACAAAAAAAAAAAAAACCAAACAAAAATTACCTGAAAAGGAGTGGGACGAAGAAAACTTATTAAATCCCACCCCTATACTCACTCATCAACAAAAACAATAAGCTTCCCACAGCTACGCCCATCGTTGCAAAGCATCATACATATACATACATACATATATATCTACACACACATGGACATATATGTACATACATACACGCACACTTTTTTTTTTTTTTTTTTTTTGAATATATACCAGCAATGGTAAGAGAAAAGACATTACAGAGCACACTAACACCATTTATTGAGTATACTGTGACCAGACCAACTGCTTGTAGAGGAATTTAAATCTATGAATATTTTTGCATTGTTTCAGTTGTAAACTCAGACTGTTCCAGATTTTCACACCACATACAGACACACAAAAACCTTTACGGGTTGTTCGAATTCTGGGTAATTTGAATTTTCCGAAGCCTCTCACATTATAACCTCTTTCTCGAATTTCAAATATAGTTTGTAAATTTGCAGGTAGTAGTTTATTAAAAGCTTTGTATAAGATTATGGTTGTATTGTAATTAACCAGATCCTGGAATTTAAGTAACTTTGCCTGAAGAAAGAGTTTGTGAGTATGATCTAGATAACCAGCCTTGTGAATAATACGCAGTGCTCGTTTCTGTACTGTAACTAATGGATTAGTTGTATTTTTATATGTGTTTCCCCACACTTCCACACAATATGTGAAATATGGAAGAACCAGGGTACAGTACAGAGTACGAAGTGCATCTTTATCAAGGTATGGTTTCACTTTGTTCAAAACTGCGAGGCTTCTGGAAATTTTGGTTTTTATGTGTCTGACGTGGGGTTTCCATGAAATTTTGTTATCAATTACGACTCCCAAAAATTTGTTTTCACTCACATTATCAATTGGTACACCTTCAATGATGATTGGTAATTCTATATTATATTTTAAATTACCAAAAAACATTGCTTTAGTTTTACTTATATTTAATGATAATTTATTTGTATCCATCCATTTTTTAATTAATTTTAGCTCCCTGTTTACGGTCATTACAAGATCAGTGTAATCATCGCTGCTGAAAAATATGTTGGTGTCATCTGCGAACAGTATGAGTTTAAGTACTTGAGAAACATCAAAAATATCATTTATATATACATTGAAAAGTTTTGGTCCCAACACTGACCCTTGGGGAACACCACATGTAATACCAAGTTTTTCTGAATGGTAATGCCCTATGCTAACATATTGTTCCCGCCCCGTTAGGTAACTTTTTAACCAGTTACCAGCTTTCCCTCGAATACCATATCTTTCCAATTTATCCAATAAAATAGAGTGATTGATTGTGTCAAAGGCCTTTTTGAGATCAACAAAAATACCAACTGCATATTTGTTTTTATCCAGTGCATTAGTAATTTCTTCTACTGCGTCAATTATCGCCATTGAAGTGGTTCTTTGCGTTCTGAAACCATACTGACCAACATTTATTATTTGATGTTTTTCAAGGAATTTTTCTAATCTTGAATTAAAAAGTTTTTCTAAAATTTTTGAGAATTGAGGCAGTAGAGAAATAGGCCTATAATTGGTAAAACTGTGTTTGTCATTACTTTTGTATAGTGGTATTACTTTCGCAATTTTCATTTTTTTTGGAAAACAACCGGACTGAAATGATAAATTACAGACATATGTTAAGGGACTAGCAATATTCAGAATAACCTGTTTAACTACGGACATATTTATGTCATGATAATCCATTGAAGACTTACTTTTACATTTTAATGTGATATTTATTACTTCTTGCTCATTTGTAGCAGAGAGAAACAGTGAAAAGGGATTTGATTTTATATTACTGATATTTTCATTTTTTTGACACGGGATGTCCGCTGCTAGTTCAGGGCCAACATTTATAAAAAATTTGTTGAACCCATCAACAATGTTATTCATGTTGTGATTTTCACCATTTGCATCAATGAAATATTCAGGATATGACTTTCCAGAAGATCCTTGTTTGATTAAGTTATTTAACACATCCCAAGTTCCTTTAATATTGTTTTTATTTTCATATAATCTTCTTCTATAATAAAGTTGTTTACTCGTTCTTATAATATCAGTCAATTTATTTCTATATGCTTTATATCTTTGTTCCACTTCTTTTGTTTTTACTTTGATGAACTGTTTATACAGATTGTTTTTCTTTTTGCAAGCATTGATAATTCCTTTTGTGAGCCAAGGACTTTTTATCTTTTTTTTCGTTGTCCTGTGTTCGTTTACAGGACAATGTTTATTGTACAACATAGTAAAAACATTTAGGAAATTGTCATAAGCCTTGTCCACATCTGACTCTTCATACACCGAACTCCAATCTTGTTGTGCTAAATCGAAATTGAAGGCATGAATTGCTTCTTCATTTATTGTTCGCTTTGCTATTGTAATCTTAGTATCTATTTTTTTTAAATCACAGTCACACAAAGTAAAAACTGGTAAGTGGTCAGTTATGTCACAGACAAGCAGGCCACTATTAATTTGGAAATCCATGACGTTAGTAAAAATGTTGTCAATAATAGTGGCGCTATGTGATGTTATTCTCCTTGGCTTTGTTATTGTTGGATATAGTGATAAGCTGTACATCGTGTCAGTAAAGTCATCAATGGCTTTTAACCTTGTTGGGTTTAGCAAGTCAATATTAAAATCACCACAGATGAATAGTAATTTTTGGTTCACCGAAGCAAACATTTTTTCTATCCATTCATTTAAAGTGTCAATACTTGAACTGGGTGTCCGATATATGCAACTTATTATAACATTTCTCTTTTTTTCATTCATGATCTCAATAGTCAAACATTCCAAAATTCCATCAATAGCCATAGACATAGTTGTGACAACATTATATTTTATAGCGTTATGAACATATATAGCAACCCCGCTGCCCACCTTATTTGGGCATTATAAAGTTATTATAAAGTTTCAGTGATGGCTATAACACTAAAGGGTCGAGAAAATTGTTGTAAGTAGTCCTTAATGAAATCAAAATTAGAGTACATACTTCTGCTGTTGAAGTGAATTAATGAGAGCTTCCCGTCTAGGTTGATTTTTTTTTCATATTGTTCCTGTGTGAAATAATTACAATTTTTAACAAAAGAAGAGAGAAAATTACTTTCAGAGTCTATTTCTGGGTCTATTATATTATGCTCCTTGTATTCACAATCTAGATCAATTACTTTCTGTTGGAGAATTGATTTCAACGTGTCCATGTCATTTCCTGGTGTAATTAGAGATGTTGGTGTATTTATCATCTTTGATTGTCATTAGAGTTATATATTACCTCGATACATTAGTGTCAGTTGTACTTGTCCAGATCCTCCATGTTCCTCACTATCAGTACTTTTGCCTCTTCTGGTGTCCCGTTTAGCTTAATGAAAATCTTGCAGTTTGTTACCCATGTATGTTGTATTTTACCGTTCTTCTTCAGTTGCCTTGCCTTCCTCGCGATGTCTGCGTTTTTTCGTGTCAGATGCTCATTAATGAAAACGTCCGTGCCTTTCAGTTTGCGTCCTTGTTTCAGCAGTGCGACCTTGTTCTTCCGATTAACCAATCTCATAATGACGGCCGGCGGTCTGTCGCTCCTCCTGGGCAGTGGGTGACATGCTTCTACATGCTCCAGGTCCATCTCTATCCCCTTGCTTTGAAGGAAGGACACCACCTGTTGCTCCACCGAGCGGGTCTCCTCGTCGCTGGGCTCCACCCGACGTTCCCGGCCACCGTGCGCGCGTACGAGCGCGGCTTGATTTTAATACCGCTGATGACCACGTCGTTCGTACGGGTGTACTGCTCCAGCTCATCCACCCGCCGCTCGAGATCCATGATTCGTCTGTCCTTCTCGGCATTTTGGAGGCGTAGCTGTTTTACCTCCTCCAGAAGTCCCAGAAGCAGCTCCTGCTGTGCCCTGACTGCGGCCACGTCTCCGCACAGCGCTCCGAGGGAGGTTTTTATGTCCTCAACCTCCTCTGGTGTTGGGCCTTTCTTAGGTGGCATACTGTCTTTAGTTTTGTCTTAACCAGCCTTTCCAGTCCAGGGGTCCTTTCTTTTTTTATTTAACTGGCGAGCTAGCAGCTGCTGGTAGCTAATGCTACCGTAAACTTGCTAACTATCTCCCGGTTAGGAAGCGCAGCCCGAAACACTCCGGTCGATAGACCTGGCAGAATGTTGGTTGTCCTCTTCTTAACCAAAGTCCTGTTTGCCGTTTTTAGAAGTTACAAATACAGTGCCCATTGATAAGCAGCGACTGTAGAAAGCTAGCATTTCAATCCAGTGTCACTTCCACAACAGTGTCACTTCCACCTCTTGTGGAAACAGTGAATAATCCTAAGGTAAATCAAATGGACCATTACGGCAAGGCTGGGATGGTCCATTTGGTAAAGTAAATCCGTTGGGCATCTTTCTTCGCCTTTAGACAATAATTCTGATGGCAAAAGAACCAAACGGGACAGGTTTAAAAAACAAAAAAAAAACCTTATAGTTACTTAATATGTGAGATAAGTTTTTACATAATATATAGATAAATAAGAACTAATGAGCTTAAATTTAATGATTAAAAGGTCTGGAGAATCCCACAGACCTACCTGTACATACCCAGGGTTCAGAGGTGATTGTGACTGGATCACACAGGACTGGAGTGGATTGCTTGGATCCGCAATAAAAGTTTCCATGTCACCTACTCTCAATCAGTCAAAGGATGATTTATCATTTAAAGAGAAAACAACAGAAATCAGGTGCATCTGTAGACGAACAACTTGACAGCAGGAAGATTCTGTTGTTTATTATTGTGCTTGAGAGCCACAGTGACACAAGAAGAAGAAACGCGGTACAGAACACAGCATTTAAAATTTGCAATTTACAGTAACAGAAATGATCTCCATCTCAATACAATAAACAATAGAACTGCACTGATCTCTATTAAGTTCATCATTATTCATTTTGGTTGTAATGAATAGAATCCATTTTGATTTACCTTGTTCATTCTTTCACAATAATATGTATGATAAACATAAAACACTCAACAGCTCTTGTAGCCTAAAAAGCATAATCTAATGTTTGATTCTTGTTCAAATAAATCTGTTTTTAAAGTTGCATTTCAGTTTCTCACCTATTCAAACTCTCTGTTAGCAAAGCGGTAATGCATGTTTCTGTTATAACCTGACAGTTTCCATGTGTATGCAAAGTGAACTTCCTCTCAGTTTGAAATAAAGACTTGAAATCAGTCCGTCAGTTTCATCAGATGAGAAGCTCCCATCAGATCACCTTCAGCACCAACATGTTCCCCTGTAGCTCTGCTGCTGCTGCTGCTGCTGGATCCTGTGAGTGTCACTGAACACAAACACTGACAGCATGGACACCACACACACACTTTTATAGAACTGCATTCAACATGTTTTCTCTGCAGGTGTGAAGTGTGCACAGCTGACACAGCCAGCCTCTGTGATTGTGCAGCCAAGTCAGCGTCTGACCATCACCTGTCAGGTCTCTTATTCTGTGGGCAGCTACTGCACAGCTTGGATCAGACAGCCTGCAGGGAAAGGACTGGAGTGGATTGGGATGCGATATACTTCGGGCACTCTAAAGATTCACTAAAGAGCAAGTTCAGCATTGACTTAGACTCTTCCAGCAATAGAGTGACTCTAAATGGACAGAATATGCAGCCTGAAGACACTGCTGTGTATTACTGTGCCAGAGTCTCACAGTCTGACAAAGCATCAGCAGAGCTGAACAAAAACCCCTCAGTGGCCGAGCAGCTGTAGCATGAAGACACCAGAGGAGGAGCTCTAAGACCAGCAATGTATTCAAAAGCTTTTCAGTGGGAAGGAAACAGTTCATAATAAACTCTTCAGTTTGTGTGGAAATTCTACAAAACCGATTTTGAAATATTTGATAAAAAATGTCACAGCATGAATAAGCTTCACTGTGTTCTTTAATAAAAATGATTTCAAATTGTGACTTAAAATGTTTTCATTGACAGGCTAATTGTTTTTAAAATTGTGTTTTGACTGCATCATTTACAACTAAAACCAAAAACCTGCACAGATACTTGTGAATGAATTGTTGATTAAAGGTGAATATAGAAAACCACATTTATGGACAGTATATGGTACAGAAATAACAAAAAAATGAATGAAAAAAAGGTTCCCTTTGTCTCAAAAACCAGACAATCCTGATTGTGAAATGACAGAATAATGATCGACAATCAGAAAGAACAGTTTTGTTTGTTGTCTCTTGGATTGTGTTGGACACTGTTGTGTAGATAAGATTGTTTTGTACATAAGATTTTTATCTTTTTATCTTTTATGTTGTTTTAGTGTAACAGTGAGGGCCGTGGGGGCACTGTAATTTCAAATTCCTGTGTGTGATCTGTACACATGGTTTTTGAAAATAACGCTGACTTTGACGTTGAGTAATGAATGAGCTGCATCAGACAGACTGTTGGAAAATGGCTCCAGAGGGTGACCACTACCATCACTGAAGTAGTAGTAGCAACAAATACTACCCACACAAATTTAGAGACAGTTTATCATCTTCATTGACTACAAAGACAGCAGCTGTATCTGCACATAAACAGTCTAAAGCAGGGGTCTCAAACTCGCAGCCCAGGGGCCACTTGTGGCCCACGTCACCCCTACTTGCGGCCTGAATATTGACGTGAAGTTACTTTTTTGTTACGGAGGATTTATTTGTTGTTGAGTGCAATGTTAAAATAAGTTCTTAAAAAAATTTAATATGAAGACAATATGACCAGAGAGTACAAACATGTTGAGGGATCGGCTGTATTAGTTCAGTAAGAGAGTTATTTGTGAAGAAAACAATTTTCACTAGCAGTCAAAAACTAATGTGTACACTTCAGTCTGAATTTTAATTTTGTTAAATACGAATAAAATGATAGCAGAAGTGCTGCCACGTGTCTGTCCAGAAAGAGAGTACCAATTTGTTTATTTGGTAGTTCAATGAAAGCCTTCAGTTAGTTAAGAGTGAGGAAAAAAACTGTGTTAACGTTTGCAGTTTTGTCTTGTTAGGAGTGGTGCAACGGATCACGGTTGATCCGTAATCCGAACCGATCCCACTCCACGGTTCGGCACGCACGCGACCCGAAGTTTCGAAAAAGAAGGAAAAAAAGTATGTGTATGGTGCGCGTGGTGGGTCTGTCAAGCGATAGTTATGGCCAGCGCTAGCGGTCCAAGTGGAGGAGCAGAGGAGTTTGCAACATTTAAGCAGCCCTTTGCTGCCCAATCCGACCGGGCTAAAGCTATTACAAAAGCTACTGGGTTGTTTAGCTGCAGACCGGAGGCCGTATTCCCTTGTGCAAAACAAGGGGTTTAAACTATGATGAACGTACTTGAGCCACGCTATGCTATCCCGTTGCGCGTCCACTTCAGTGACAAGATTGTACCCAGGCATGTATGAGCAGGAAAAGTTTAAAGTTATGGCTGAACTGTCCCAGGCATCTTCTGTTGCCCAACTACAAACGGGTGGACCTCCAGGTTAACGGAAAGCTACGTGACCGCTCATTATATCACAGCGGAGTGGTAGATACAAAGCCCTGTACTGCCCTATATTGCACCTTAATTTGTTTTTATATAATTGCGTGGAATGAGTCTTGAGTTGAGTGTTTTTAATAGGCAAAAATACTTAAATAAGTCAATAAGTAAATGTTAAAATTTTGTCTTTTTTTCTTTTTTTTTGCTGATCCGAAAATTGATCCGATCCATGACTTAAAACCGTGATCCGATCCGAACCGCGAGATTTTTGGTCTGTTGCACCACTACTTGTTATATAATATTTGAAATTTTAACAAACAAAACACTACATTTTCAGAAATATTTGTGTGTGTTTTCTTGTTTTGTTTTTTTATGACTTGAACACTAAAGTGGCCCTCCAGTGAGATGACAGTGCCAGCAGTGGCCCACAGCTCATTTAAGTTTAAGACCCCTGGTCTAAAGTCTGAAGACAATTTAGTAATAATAGAGATTATTTAATATCATGCTGAAGAGTCACATGGACTGAAAATAATTCAGCCAGATCCTCTACACGAGAGACTGAGAGTCTCCCCAGGCCTATTCAATACATGGCCGGAAGGAATGGACTCCAAATTCTCTCCTGTAACACCTGCAGAGAAAAACAAACAAACAAACAAACAAACAAAAAAATCAACCACCAGGAAAGAGATCTTCAAATGTTCTGGCATCAGTCACTGACCAGAAGAATCCTAAACAAATGCAGTGGCCTGTCAGGATTTGATTTACAAACAGACCTTTGTTTCCATAGAAGTTGAAACACTGAATAAATAAAGCAACAATTTTTCAAATTATTTAAACTCCCATTTTTTGTACAAACAACCGTACTACTGTATATTTCAGATTTCATGAAGTATAACAAAACAGGCAATTTAACTCACTCTGTTCCAAAGGAAGAATGCTGCTCTAGTACACGGACACAGTGTTACTATATGGGGTGTATCTCCATCAACCAGATCACAGGACGGCCCATTTTAAAGAGCTTGTGCCCAGAGATGCCAGAGAGCTTTTCTGGATACTACATTTTTATTTTCTTTAGGAAGAGTGTTGTTGAAAAATAAATGCATGCAGGAAAAGAAACCGAGCCCATTTGTAGTGTACATGTCAGACACAGCACACAGTACAAGCAATAAAGAACAAGTTCAACATCAACACAGACTATTCTAGTAGTGCATTGACTCTAATGATCAATGTATTACTGTGTCAGATAACCAACCCTTTTTTTAGCCTTGTGATTTATTAAACATTTCTCTCCTCACTGATTATCGGCTTTATATGATATAATATATGATACTATATAATATCATAATCCTCACTCCACCCTCACTGCATGCAAAGAATACACATATAATGAAATTTATAAAGCTGTCATCGTAGCAGATTGTACCAAAAATCATTAAAATAACAACAATAAATACAACCCAATTAAAAAAATACATAATATATATATATTATAAAATGCAGCAATTGTAAAAGGAGTGAATTCAATTCATTTGAATTTTATGTGACCCGACATTTTAGCCCCTCCCTATTTAAATCCAGATGGCTTACTTAGGTTCTGTTATGACTGGCTGTCCTCTCAAAGCACTTCCTTCACACCTTTGCTGTCAAGATGATGCTCAGACTGTCTGTTCTGCTGACAGCGCTCTGTCTGCCCTGTAAGCTGCTTCATTTTCTAACACAGCATGTGGAAATTAGTTCATCAAATGTTCCTAAATGTATTTATAACGTCACTGATCTCTTTTTATTTCTGTTTCATTTTTGGCAGGTTTGTATGGTCAGGCTATGGAGTCCATTCCCTCCACTCCAGTGCTGAAAAAGCCTCAGGAAGCTCTCAGTCTTTCCTGTAGAGGAAGTGGTTTCAGTTTTGGCAGCTTTGGAATGGACTGGATCAGACAACCTGCTGGAAAAGCATTAGAATGGCTTGGGCTTATTTGGTCTCATGGAAGGAGAACTACTTATGCGAGCAGTGTGGAAGGACGTATAGAAATCACCAAAGACAACAGCAACAGCATGGTGTACCTGAGACTGTCCAGCCTAAAGCCAGAGGACTCTGCTGTGTATTATTGTGCTAGACACTCCCACAGTAGTGTAAATACTCAGGGAGGCTTTACAAAAACCTCTTAACTCAGTCTTGCAGTCAACAAATGAAGAAAGCAGGGGAAGATAAATTTAAGATATTATGTCTGGCACCATGCTTTTACATACAGAATGAAAGCTGTGGACTTCCTGTTTTCATTATGTGTGCTGTTTAATAACATATTCATCTGTTGTTGTTGGAAAACATGCCTGTACTTGACATAGAACAGTTTTAGTGCACTGTTCAATTTATTATTTGTTAATTCATAAATAAACTGTTTGAAAATATTAAATTAACACAATAAAAAACATGATATTTGGCAGAAATATTTTGAAGCCAAATGTACTTAACTGGTTTTCATGCACAGCAACACACATCACTCCAGGAGGTACAAAACATCTACTTCTGTGTGTTTTAAGATACACAACATTAAGTACTTAGATGTTAAATTTTCAGGGGGCGTCATACAGGTGTGAAATATGCACATACCTTCAAATTCTTTAACAGCCAGGTTTAAAACCGGACCGGTGTGGATTTGTATCTAATGTGTTGGATATACTTGTGCCACAGAGTCACAATAACACAAACCACCAACACCAATATTTTAATTTTCTGTACTTCTGATTTTAGATGTTGCACAGGTTAAAATTCAAAATTTTCCTCACAGAACACATTCAGCCTCTGTGCTTTTTTAAACATATATTAAACTATAGAGACGATCAATAATTACTGAAACACTGTTGGATTTATACCAACAGTAAGGATTGGGGGAAAAAAACTACTGAAGGAAGCACAGCTGATTGTGTAATTTAAATGAATGAAGAACTGACTTTATCAAAATAAAGAATGAAGAACAAATAAAATCATTCAGATTCATATGTTTTTAAACATTTATGTAATAGTTATATAGTGCTTATGTTTATCCTTAAGACTTCGGATAAATGGCTTATTCAGCAATTATTTATTAATTTTTTTTTTAATTATTTTTGATTTTCATACTGCATGATGAAGAAGCTGTTTCAAATAATAAATGCTACAATGAAAATATGAACTATTAATCATAAGAGATGCCAGCACAAGAGCCCCTCCCTCTACATAATATCCTGATGCAAATCTTCACTGTGTGCAGTGTACTTCTGTGCTGCTCACTTGTTTTGTGCTGTGTGTTGATTGTTGGAGCAGCAGTGAAGAATCTCTAGAATCACAATGACACAAACACTCACTCTGCTGCTGGTTGCTTCTTTGCTTCACTGTGAGTTCTTCTGCTTCTTATTGTTTATGTTCTTATAACGAGTGCTATAAGAACATTTTGCAGATGTCTGTCTCACTGGTTCCTTTTTAACTCCTCAGGTGTTACAGGTCAGAGTATGGAGTCCATTCCTTCCACTCCTGTAGTGAAAAGGCCTGGGGAGACTCTCAGTCTTTCCTGCAGAGGATCTGGATTCACATTTACCTGCTGTACTATGCACTGGATAAGACAAAAACCAGGAAAAGCACTGGAATGGATGGCAGAAGGCTTCTCATCTTCTAGCAGCAACAGATATGTAAGCAGTTTGAGAGGACGTATAGATGTCAGTAGAGATGACAGCAACAGCATGGTGCATCTGAGGCTTTCCAGCCTAAAGCCAGAGGACTCTGCTGTGTATTACTGTGCCAAAGACCCACAGTGGTTTAAGTAATGAGAGAGGCTTTACAAAAACCTTTAGACATACAGTTTCACAGAAACCTACAGGGGGCAGTAGATGATCAAGAATATGACGTTCAACTCACTGTCACAATAACACCTGTGGTTGCACCATCTGTGAATACATATTAGTAAAACGCAGAGAATCTAAAAACATGTTATGGTAACAATGAAAAACAATGTGAAAAATAAAATTCATAAACATTTGACCAAAATTAAGAAGAAAACAAGAAAACAGTAATGAAAATATAGGATGTCAAAAAATAAATATTTTCGTTACTTTTCACATGAACATATCATAATGTTTTATTTAATTCTCTTTAAATTCTGAGTTAATGTCTTTAAACTTATTCTGAGTTAACTTGGTGAAACCCTTGTTGAAAGATAAAACACTTAAAAAAACGTGTCAGAAAGGACAATGAAGCTGAAACAAAGAAACATGAAGAGAAACATAGTACTTAAATAAATGAATTTGTAATAAATAAATACCTTTTTTTATTTTACTTTCGGGGTAAAGTCAGGAAAGTCAGGAAATACTAAAATCAGCAAACACTAAAAATAATTTTCTTTCTTTTTCTGACCAGATACAGTGTTTCAATACAATTTTTATTTTAAATGACTGTTCAGACCCTGCTGAACATACATATTACTTGTACATATGTTTCTTTGGTTAGCTTGAACATTTCTTTTGTTAAATTGATTGATGAGGAGGAGCTGATGCAAACTCAGACTGCTTCCATCTTTGAATATGTGCTGCAGAATATAAAAATGGGCATGAAAAGATTGAGCTGCACCACTGAAGACTGGCAGGAAAATGGCTTTGATGATAAATTCTCATGAGTTTATGGTTGTTTTTCTTCTCTTGTTAATTTACAGGCCTGGTAAGAACAGCTTAAAAATGTTGAAAGATACAGGTTTTAATTACAGAAGATAATTCTGGTTGACTGTTTGTAGGTACTGAGGGTCAAACGCTGACTGAGTCTGAGGCGGTGGTAAAAAGGCCTGGAGACTCCCACAGACTGACCTGTACATACTCAGGGTTCAGTAGCCATCACTGGAACGCTTGGATCAGACAGTTTACCATCTCCAGAGACAACAGCAGAAGACAGGTGCTCTCCAGTCCTTTCCCTGCAGGCTGTCGCATCCAAGCTGTGTAGTAGCTGCCCATAGAATAAGAGACCTGACAGTTGATGGTCAGACGCTGACCTGGCTGCACAATCACAGAGGGTGGCTGTGTCAGCTGCTCACACTTCACACCTAAGCAGCAGATGAGCAGTTTGACAGCAGAAGATTCAGCTGTTAATTATTGTGTTCGCCACTCACAGTGACACAAGAGGGAGAAATGCAATACAAAAACTCAGCAGTTTGCTTTCTGCCTTTCACAGTCATGTGAATTAAAAACAATATAGCAATCATGCTCCATATACATACTTGAAAACACAATAAAACAACCTTATTGCAAAAGGATTTTATGAAGCCTTCATGTTCATACGTACTTGTGCCTATGAAGAATAAAGTGACATAAAAAGTCACAATTTTCATCTGTCTTCTAAATGATGTTCCTCACTGTGTAATGCCAAGTGTATCATACTTCAAATACGAGTTCTTTTAAACATCAGTGTTTTTTTTAATCCCTTTTTATATTTTTGTTTGTTTAAGATAAACTGTGAGCAATAAATTGCCCAAAAAAGCTGGATGTACAGTAGCTAATAGTAAATGGTTAATTGACTGGTTCTTATGTAACACGTTTCTACTCTCCTTTAACACTCAAGGTGCTCTATAGAACATTAATGTTGCTACAATAAAACAAACTGATATTTAATTTCTGTGTTTTATCTGTCAGAAAGTTCAATAAACACTCAAGCTATTATCTCATGTTCATGCTTTACAGAGTTAACTCCTCACACCTCATTCCAAACTGTTACTACTCTCCATCAACTATTTTGTCCAATATTGAGATCACAAGTATTTGTCACGATTATTCATTGACTGTTATTACAAAAATGTTTTTATTGCACCGTGATGGAAACAGAACACTCCTTTCACATCTGAACAAATCTTTTTATGGAAATAAAAATCCTGCTCTTTTTTCTACCTAACTTCTGTGATCGTTTAGATGAAAAATAAAAATAGATGTCATAAAATCTAACAAAAAAAAAAGTAAATTTATTTACATTACACGTCCTAAGCATAAATGAACACGTGAATTTATGCTTAGGAACATCATTAAGGCTTCAATCTCAAAACATTTTTATTCAGTTTATTTCTATCTTTGAGAATCCTTACAGAGTGTGATTAGCAGAAAGTAAATTGCTGAGGTCACTGTGGTACTCTGTCATGGTACTGGGTCTGTGATCCAGATTATTTCTAGTTTAAGTTCTCTGATTTTTTGTTATTCATAGTTTTGTCTCCTTATTGTTCTCTGCATATGTTATGTCCATAGTTCCTATTTTTTTAGGTTTCTGTTACTGTGCCTTCCCTGTGTTCCACATTTCATGTCTAGTCACCCTTGTGCATCTCCTGTGTCCAGACTATGTTTCCTCTGTCTCCCCAGTCAGTCATATCTCCTTGTCTCAGTGTCAAGCCCGAGTCTGAAATTGAAACCGGTTCCTCTCCAGGAAAGACTGAGGGCTTCTTGGGGCTTTTAAAACACTGGAGTGGAGGGAATGGACTCCAAAGCCTGACCATTCAAACCTGCTGAACAACCAGAAGAAAAAACAGATCAATGAAAATCAGGGATAAATATCGACTTAAACAAATGATCTAAATAAAAATAATAATTTATGCATTGCGACATGAAGCAATTTACAGGGCAGACAGAAAACTGTCATCAGGACAGACAGTCTGAACATCATCTTGAAAATGAAGGTGTGAGCGAAAAGATGCTTTAAATCAAAAGCACAGAGTCTGCCACCTGGATTTAGGGAGGGCAAAAAATATGCGGCTTAAATATTATTCAAGTGTATCTACAAATAAAATTTTACATGATTATCACATTGTTCAGTATTGGTTTAATGTATAAATATACTGTATGTTTGCTTATGTAATACAATATAATCCAATGATTTAACACTGACATTTTTTTTCAAATTCTCATTTAATGTAAAATTATAATCAGAATGAAATAAAGTCACAATTTTTCAGTTTGTTTGTTTTTCCAGTTTTAGATATGTTTTGCTGAGGAGGAGGAGTCAATGCAAAACTGATGTTTTCAGCAGCTTTTTATGGGTTTGAGAATAAGACTCAGGGACTCAACCTAATATAGACACCGCAGACTGGACAAACGCAACTGACTCTTAGAATGATGAAAACTTTTTATTTAGTTGTTTTCCTGATTCTGTTCTGTGTCTTGACTGGTAAGGACATATATTTCTGGTATAGAAATAAACATATGAAAAAATATGACTGGACTAATGAGCTGTTAACATTTCTGTAGGTACTGAAGGTCAAACACTGATTCAGTCTGAACCAGTGGTCAAAAGGCCTGGAGACTCCCACAGACTGACCTGTACATACTCAGGGTTCAGCAGTGGTATTCATGTTGCTTGGATCAGACAGGCTGCTGGAAAAGGACTGGAGTGGATTGCTTGGATCTACTGGGATGGTAGTGACTTCTACTACTCTCAGTCATTCAGAGGCCGGTTTACCATCTCCAGAGACAACAACAGAAAGCAGGTGTATCTGCAGATGAACAGCTTGACGACTGAGGATTCAGCTGTTTATTATTGTGCCAACGAGCCACAGTGACACAAGAGGAAGAAACGCTGTACAAAAACCCATCACACTAAGTCAAACACAAATTTTAGGTTTTTTTTTCCCCCCAAATTAAAGGAAAATGCATTTAACTCACTCACACTCAATAAACTTGGTTTTGTGAAGCCTTGGTGTTGTACAGTTTTACAATAAATAGTTTAAATGTAAATGTTTTCATCTGTCTTTTGTGAATTGAGAGGATTTTTTCCCCAAAACTACAAACAAATCCAACACTTAATTTGTTTTTTAAATAATGTTTCCTTTTATTTGCACTAAAATTGTTTCTTATTTATACTAAATACCACAGTGTGATCTGCTTTCTCTCATAATCTGTCAGCATACATCTGTATGCAAATCAAACTTCCTCACAGGCTGATATAAAGTCTGATATCATGCTGTCAGTCACAGAAGAAGATGAGAAGCTCCCATCAGATCATCTTTAGCACCAACATGTTCTCTGTAGCTCTGCTGCTTCTGCTGGATCCTGTGAGTCTCACTGAACACAAACACTATGATCACAGCACACTGATTCTTACTGTTACTACATTCAACATGTTTTCTCCACAGGTGTGAAGTGTGAACAGCTGACACAGCCACCCTCTGTGATTGTGCAGCCAGGTCAGCGTCTGACCATCACCTGTCAGGTCTCTTATTCTCTGAGCTACTGGACAGCTTGGATCAGACAGCCTGCAGGGAAAGGACTGGAGTGGATTGGGGTGAAAAGTACTCGGAGTACTTACTACAGAGATTCACTAAAGAGCAAGTTCAGCATTGACTTAGACACTTCAAGCAAGACAGTGACTCTAAATGGACAGAATATGCAGCCAGAAGACACTGCTGTGTATTACTGTGCCAGAGTCTCACAGTAACACAGACCATCAGCAGACCTGAACAAAAACTCTCAGTGGCTGAGAAGTTGTAGCATGAAGCCACCAGAGGAGGAGCTCTAAGACCTTGAATGAAACTTAACTTCAACTTCTAAGAAACTTCTTCTGCTTGTTGTCTCATAACTGTTAAAATATGATGGGTTTAAATTACGCCTAACGAGTCAAGAGCTTTTATTGTCATTTCAACCATGTGCGGTGGTACAGTACACAGTGAAGTGAGACAGTGTTCCTTCAAGGCCACGGTGCCACATATAACAGACACGCAGCACATGACTACATGAAATGCAAGTGTGCAAAAATTGCAAAAAAAAAGAAAAAAGAAAAAAAGAAGCAAAAACATGAATAAAATAATTGGATTTAAAAACAAAGCTCAGAGACTCATTTTCTTTACTTCTGTAATTCAAGATACAATCAGTTCTCAGATACAATTTGAGATTATAGCAAACTACTACTGTATAGTCCAATAACGTCACACTACATACAATACTTTCAGCAGTCACTTTATTAGGTACACCTGTTCAACTGTTGTCACGGTCCTGGGTCGGTGACCCAGTGTTTTCTGTTTTGTGTTATTAATCCTTGATTTCATGATGTGTTATTGCTAGTCTCTTGGTTTTGGTTTCTGTCTCAAGTATTCCTAGCTTCTCGGTGCTTTAGTATTTTCTGAGTTCTGGTTCTTAGGGTTTGGTTCTGTGTTCCCTCTGTTCAGTGTTGAAACTGTGTCGCTGTTCCTCTCTCATATCCTTCCTGTTTCATTTTAATAGTCCTGCTCTGTGTTCAGCTTCTGTCCCCCATCTCGTCTGCCTAATTAGTTCTAAAATGCACTTTTAGTTGAAAAGTGCATTTTTGAGGAATCATAAACAGTGACACTGTATGCGTCATGTCTGAGTGTATTTTATTATGGGACAGCAGTGAAAGAGTTCAGGGGGATTTTGACACTGTTACAAGAACTGTCTGCATTCCCACCACATTATACGATATATAACTGTCGCCTCCCTGCTCTCTGAAACTGGGTAATCAACCATTCATTAATGTCAGATAGGCTATTTGTGCATTCTAAATATATCTGTAGCTCAGTATGGTGGAAAAACTTATTATGAGACGGAATTCCTGGCCCTGGCAAAATTGACAAATGTCCTACAGTGAAGACATGAAATCTGAACAGTATGTTAAAACTAATATTCACTCAGCTGGGGACACACAGTTTAACAGTGTGGACTACAGGACAGGACGGCTGCTGTTAACTGTCTGCTGAGCAGGTAAAAGTATTCATAGACCCTTATCCAAACAAGTTCTATTACACAGCAATTGTTTGTCTCAACAAACTATTTAACTTATTGTTTAATGCTCTTGACAGGTGTTGATGGTCAGACTGACAGAATCTGAAAAAGTCATTAAAAGCCCTGGAGAATCCCACAGACTGACCTGTACAGGCTCTGCATTCACATTCAGAGCATACCCTATGTCCTGGGTCAGACTGGCTCCTGGAAAAGCACTGAAGTGGATCTCTGTTGTACACACAAGCAGTACTAATTTTTTTTACTCCCTGTCAGTCCAGGGTAGATTCACCACCTCCAGAGATGACTCCAACAGTCAAGTCTATCTGTTTATTGTATTACTGTGGCCGAGAAACAGTAACGGGAGAGTCATGCAAAAACTACTTTATCATTTTTCCATCAGCACTAGGAAGATTGAATTTTATCAAAGAAAAAGCTCTATTTTTTTTTTTTTTTGTAATTTTCCTGTGTAATCAGAATCAGGATATTTGTATTCACAAAAGGGGAATTTTTCTTGGTGTCATGATGGAACTCCCCCCTCACAGAATATACGGTATTTATAGTACATATAATGTATATATATCTCTATAAAAACACAAATATAAATACACACAAAAGGATCATACACTAACAACTTACAGATATTAGGATGCAAATTAGAATAAGCAGGAAGGGGGAAGAGTGCATATTTAGGTAAACCGTGATGTGCAAAGTGCTCGTACTGATTCCAGTGTGTAAAGTTATTGTAACCTGAAGAGAGAAAATTCAGAAGTTATTGACTGACTTTTGATGTTTTGCCATATGTGAAAATGGTTGTTACAGTTTCAGTGTCTTTTTATATAGGTGAGTTTGTGTAATGAAAAAAGCCTTAACTGTTTTGAAGACTGCATTAAGAGCAGTGAGAATAAAATTCCTGCTGTGAGAACTGAACCGAACTGACTGAGTAAAACCTGTAACAACATAAGAAGTAAAAGTATAAGTTCAGCTTGACTATTTACTGATATCTTGCTCAGCTTTTCCCTGATCTCAAGACTTTCATTTTCTTGTTATGTCAACGTATTAAAAATTGTATGAATGGGTGACCTGAGGAAAAAAAGTCAATACATATTGTTTTTATCACATTCAGAAGGTTGACCTGAATAATTCAAGATGTAATGTGTTAACTTAAAGGAGAGGATGTGTGTTTGTTTGTCTTTGAGGAGGAGGAGCTGATGCAAACTATGATCTCTACCATGTTTGAAGACATGATGCAGAATATAAGACAGGGAATACATGATTAACCACCACTGAGCACAGAGCAGAGACAAATGGTCTTGACAATGAATCATCCTGATTTCGTGGTTGTTTTTCTTATCATTTCAATTTACTGGGCTGGTAAGGAAAATGCAGTCGTTTTACTAACATTGTTATGAAAGTGAAATGATATGGTTGGAAAAAAATCACTAATTATTCTTGTTTGTCTGCAGGTACTGAGAGTCAAACACTGACTGAGTCTGAATCTGTGATTAAAAGGCCTGGAGACTCCCACAGCCTGACCTGTACATACTCAGGGTTTAGCAGTGATATTCATGTTGCTTGGATCAGACAGGCTGCTGGGAAAGGACTGGAATGGATTGCTTTCATCTGGAGCGACAATAGTGGAAACTTCTACTCCGAGTCAGTCAGAGGCCGGTTTACCACCTCCAGAGACAACAGCAGAAAGCAGGTGTATCTGCAGATGAACAGTTTGACAACTGAGGATTCAGCTGTTTATTATTGTGCTCGAGAGTCACAGTGACACAAGAGGACAAAACTCTGTACAAAAACTCAGCACATCAAACTAAATCAGAAAAACAAAACAATGCTCAGTTTGCTTTCTGCAGTTCACTTTGAGAAACTGTTAAAGATCAACATAACACTGGATTATCAGAACGTCATATCATTAAATATTGTGCTTTATGTGTAATTGTAAATGCTTTCATATGCTTTATGTTATATAATAACAATCTCTGAACTAATGTCGTGAATTATATTTTTCTTGTAAGCAAAGCAAACTTCCTCACAGACTGTTATATTTATCCAGAACAAATGTTGTTAAACCTAAATGTATCCTCCCTGTTCACTGAAACGTTATTAATGATTAATCATCAATTTATTAATGTCAGACTATTTATACCATTTCAACAGATATGTATTTCAAAATCATGTAGACTTTTTGTAATTACAGACACACTTATGGGGGAATTTCTTACCTCGGTCATAGTTAGCCAGGGTCATGTGTGAAGGTACAGAATATGAACAGTATGTCAGGGTTTAAATTAATAAATAATCTCGAATTTTTTTTAGCATATTGGAATAATCTATTTTTCCCCAGTGGAGTCGATGCAAAAACCTGATGTTTTTGTCTCCTGAACTTATCTGACTTCAGAGAAGATGACAGAGAGTTAAGGACATAGAGTTTAGCAGTACGAACTACAGGACAGGACCACTGCTGTTAACAATCTGCTGGGCAGGTGAAAATATTCATAGACCCTGATATTACACAGAATGTATTTGTATCACCAGACTATCTACTCATCCAAACTATCTAAAGTGGGATTTGATGCTCTTGACAGGTGTTAATGGTCAGGCTCTGAGAGAATCTGAAAAAGTCATTAATAAAAGGCCTGGAGAATCCCACAGACACACTCAGACATTCAGAGAGTACCCTATGTCCTGGGTCAGACTGGCTCCTTGAAAAGGACCTGAGAGAATCACCTGTGACTGTTAATCGTTTTATACTGACACTTTCAAGCAGTGTGAACTGGTGGTTTTTTTCACAAATACTTACAGCACTTCGGTGGTACAGTGTTTGTAACAATACCCAGTTCCAGTCCTGCTGCCCTGGTAAAACTGATGGTTGTTTCATATTCACACTCACTTTAGAGGAGGCTCATAGGTCTACATGTTTCAACAGTGACTCTGTTAGATTTGTTCAAGCTTTGATTCATTTGTGTTACTTTACCTGTTTTAACACTGTAGCATAATTAATAGACACACACACACACACACACACATATATATATATGTGTGTGTGTGTCATCAAATTCTTTAGTCATGAACGTCAAGTCCCTTTTTCTATCGAAACTGTGAAGTCATAAAAACTGCGTGCCCAGGTGCCACTGTTGCAACCTTTTCCTTCAGCATTTCACCACATTGGTAGGAAAATGTATCATGTGAGTTCTCCTGCTTCTTTCAGGTTTAACTTTGGTCTCAAAACACTCGGGGGTACCAGAAAGCTTCTATCTAACTTCTCAGTGTGGGATTTGTTGGAAGTGAAAGCAAATGATTATCATATATCAGGCACTGAGAGCTTTCACTTGATATATTTTTGAGACTTTTGCGGAGGAAATCTTCAAATGATCTTAGTTAATGTACTTTAACATTTTGTTTATTTTATTTACAGGACAATGAAAACATGAAAATACTGCAAATGTACATAAATATATCAAATTCAGTAAATGAACTTAAATAGTTGACCTATTAATTTATTTTATTACTTAATTAGACCTCTAGCAGTTAGTTTTACAGTGACTGGTTTGAAGTTGCGTTTCTGATGCCTGGAAATGATTTTACTTCTGAGTTTCTGAGTTTGAAATCTTTCCAGATGGATACAATATTAGATCAGTCATATAAAATAAGTCTGCACTGTATGTTTCAATATTTGAATTTATGTATAATAAAGTAAAAAGAGACTATAATTTAAAAAAAACTTAAACTTTTCTATTTTTTCAGATTTTCACTTTGAGAAAGATTGATATTTGTTTATGAGGAGGAGTCAATGCAAATCTCTTACTTTGACTGGATTTATAAATGCTGAAGAGTAAGTGTTGTGACTCAATTGAATAGACACACTTTTGACAGGACTTCAACTTTCACGACTTTAACAATGATCAGATCTGTTTATTTAGTTATTTTACAGATACTATTTTGTTTCTTGGCTGGTAAGAACATATATTTTGTTGAACATTTAAACTCACATAATGGAAAGCTATTGTACTAATAAGTTAACATTTCTGTAGGTTCTGAGGGTCAAACACTGATTCAGTCTGAACCAGTGGTAAAAAGACCTGGAGACTCCCACAGACTGACCTGTACATACTCAGGGTTCAGTAGTGATTATGATACTGCTTGGATCAGACAGGCTGCAGGAAAAGGACTGGAGTGGATCGCTTATATCAGCAGTGGAAGTGGTAACATCTACTACTCTCAGTCAGTCAGAGGCCGGTTTACCACCACCAGAGACAACAGCAGAAAGCAGGTGTATCTGCAGATGAGCAGCTTGACAACTGAGGATTCAGCTGTTTATTATTGTGCTCGAGAGTCACAGTGACACAAGAGGAAAATCTGCTGTACAAATACTCAGCCAAGTCAGAATTTGCTTTCTACCATTCAAAGCATGTCCAGCACATTAAAAACAACAACAAGATCAAACAGCTTCACTAAGAACTTAAACAACATTGTCATTGTACTTTTTCAACATGTTTAAAATAAAGATTCAATTGATTCAATCAATCAATCAACATTAAATATTCTGTTTTCCTCTTTCTAAGTGTAAATATTAAAATTCACCTTGTATAACTGTGTTAATAGTTTATAATGAATAATAGAAAAATACTCTGAAAACCTTCTAGTCTTTCAAAACTTTCTTTTCTCTATTTTATACATTATTTTATACAGTATACATAAATAAACTTCCTTCCAGACTAACATAAAGACTTTGTATAATACACTTGGTTGCAACAGAAGGAGTGAAGCCCCCCTGTAGAAATCTGTAGCTCTGCTGCTGCTGGATGCTGTGAGTCTCATTGAACACGAACACTGACAGCATGGACACTACACATGGTTACTTGCATTAGAACTGTGTTCAGCATGACCTGAAGAAAACACACAAAAAGTGCCTGAACAGCTATACCATGAAACCACCAGAGGAGGAGCTCTAAGACCATGAATGGGTTGTAGATTATTTTAATGAAGCCATATTATATGACTTGTCTTATATGACTAGTGTCTTTACTGTTCATGGTATCATCAGTTTAAATTATGCCTCATGTATTAACATATGCTAAAAAACAGGAGGAGACAATGCAAAACTGCTATCTTCACTGTCTTCATATATGTCGCAGAACAAAACACAAAGACTCAACATACACTCTGCAGACTGGACAACAACTGTTACAATAATCAGACCTTTTTATTTAGCATTTTTTTCCTTTTTCTGTTTTAAGGGAAAACCAATGAATTGGACAAATAAAACTATGTGAAGAAAAATTCATTACACTAATGAACTCAACACTTTTTAGGTACTGAAGGTCAAACACTGAGTCTGAACCAGTGGTTAAAAGGCCTGGAGACTCCCACAGACTGACCTGTACATACTCAGGATTTGGTGGCGATATTGTTGCAGCTTGGGTCATACAGGCTGCTGGAAAAGACCTGGAATGGATCGTTTGGATCTACAGTGGTGGTAGTGTAATGTAGACACTAAAGCTGTTACGCCAGAATGTCTTCCTAAGGAAGATGGTTCTTTAGATACAAGGGAGCAAGTGAGTCAGAAACCCAGGCCAGGGAGCACAAATAAAAAAAAAACTCTTAATAAAAAAAAAAAAAAGTATGCAATAAAACGCTCGTCAATACACTACAACTCTCACTGAGACTAGATAAACCAATTGTAAAACTGGTAAATATACAATTCTCTGCATTCACTAAAATCCCCTGATGTAATTGTTCCACAACCCAGGATGAATGTTCATTGTGGGTCCATCAGCAGGCCAGAAATTCCTTCTCCAGAGCGGGGTCCACGCCAGCCTCATCCCAGGCAGACGAGGAGAAGCCTCCTATCCACCTCTCGTCCCTTCACTGGGACCATCACATCCCAGTCCAGCTTGCATTCTGCACTGGAGTCCATCGCGCAATGCCACTGCGGCTCCTCTTGCGTCAGCGCCCTGTAAATAAACAAATAGGGGCCAGAACAATCGTCCTGGAAGCTGAACTGGTGACTCTCCCAACACGGCTGCACCCAGTGAACAACAGTGGAGGTATACCTCTGTCCTGCTGCCAATCCCACGCGTTGTCTCCTACTGTCGCTGTTCCTGCTGTTGAGACTGGGTCCCACGTCACGCTGACCGGTCCATCTCCAGATGGACCCACGATCAGGCAGCGGGTCCCTCTTTTTCCACCTGGCCTTCTTGCATTCCTCTTACTATCTGGTGCCTCTCTCCTCCAGTGCTCAGCTAGCTTCGTTTTAACAGGTCTTTAGACAGTTGATAGGCCACCTCTGGACACACCCATGCCTCAGCAGGTGATAATTATCAGGTAATTGTTCCATGCCCAGCCGATCCCAGTGCATTAAAACAGTGTCAAATAACACACTAAAAACATGCAGTACAAACAGAATAAAATCATGCAAATAAAAACTACACTCATAAATAAACACTAAAAATCTGAATAAAACCAATATAGAAGATAAATACAAAATTTCCACTGTGTGACAGTAGCACCCACTGTACATGTACATACTCAGGGTTCAGCAGTGATATTGATGGTGCTTGGGTCAGACAGGCTGCTGGGAAAGGACTAGAATGGATCGCTTATATCAGCAGTGGCAGTAGCATCTACTACTCTCAGTCAGTCAGAGGCCGGTTTACCATCTCCAGAGACAACAGCAGAAAGCAGGTGTATCTGCAGATGAACAGCCTGACAACTGAGGATTCAGCTGTTTATTACTGTGCTCGAGAGTCACAGTGACACAAGAGGAAAAAACTCTGCACAAAAACTTATCACACTAAGTCAAACACTGCTTGATTGCTGCTCAAATTATAGAAAATACATTTAACTCAAACCTCACACTCAGAAATACAATAAAGCTGGTTTTGTGAAGCCTTTGTGTTGTAAAGTTTTACAATAAATAGTTTTTTGGTGGATGTTTACCTTTAAATATTGCTGTCTGCCATGTCTGAATTGGGATTTTGAGGATTTTTTGTTTTTCAGAAAAAACAATCCAACACTATATGTGTTTTTAAATAATATTTCCTTTTAATTGTACTAACATTGTTTCTTACTACTCGTACTGAATCCACAGTGTGATCTTTTTTCTCTTATAATCTGTCAGCATCCATCTGTATGCAAATCAAACTTCCTCACAGGCTGATATAAAGTCTGATATCATGCTGTCAGTCACAGAAGAAGATGAGAAGCTCCCATCAGATCATCCGGAGCACCAACATGTTCTCTGTAGCTCTGCTGCTGGATCCTGTGAGTCTCACTGAACAGAAACACTATGATAACAGCACATGATTCTTATTGTTATTACATTAAACATGTTTTCTCCACAGGTGTGAAGTGTGCACAGCTGACACAGCCACCCTCTGTGATTGTGCAGCCAGGTCAGCGTCTGACCATCACCTGTCAGGTCTCTTATTCTCTGAGTGGCGACTGGACAGCTTGGATCAGACAGCCTGCAGGGAAAGGACTGGAGTGGATTGGGATGAAATACACTGGGAACTCTCACTATAAAGATTCACTAAAGAGCAAGTTCAGCATTGACTTGGACACTTCAAGCAAGACAGTGACTCTAAATGGACAGAATATGCAGCCTGAAGACACTGCTGTGTATTACTGTGCCAGAGAGTCACAGTAACACAAAACATCAGCAGACCTGAACAAAAACCTCTCAGTGGCTGAGCAGTTGTTGCATGAAGCCACCAGAGGAGGAGCTCTAAGACCACTAAAGAATTGATGGGTGACTTTACTCAAAAAAATAAATTGGGAAATTCCTTACTGGTCACTATTCTTGATCGAGATATTCGTAGTAAGAAATTATGCTCACGGCAGTTCAGTTTACCATCTCCAAAGCAAACAACAGAAAGCAGCTGTATCTGTAGATGAGCAGCTTAACAGCAGAGGACTGTTTATTATTGTCCTCAAGAGACACAAAGCAAAGACCCCATCCTCTCATAGTCTGTTAGAACTTTTTTATTATTATCTTTTAAAATGTTTATTTTAATTTTATTATGAAAAAAAATTCACACTCTGATGATAAGTAACTTGTTCCTTCGGATCCCCTTCAGAAGAAAGTTTGGCTGGAGGCATTGCGTGCTGACTGCTCTGAGCCTCACTAAGGCAGAGAATCTGATAAAATGACCACAGCATACTGTTAAGCTTTCTACAAGAAATCTTAAACTTGTTTTGCTCCACAAGTGTGAAAAAGTTTGATCAGTTTACACAGCCAGCCTCTGTGAGTGTACAGTCTTATGATCTCTGAAGAACCTTTTTCTATGTTCAAGCAGCATAGCTCTGAAAGCCTGCATCTTTTAAGTGGGTAGGATTTGTGACGTATGGGGCACTGTCTTTCAATGTGTTCATCTGCTTTTTTTGCTTTCAATCCCCCTGATGATATGTCTGTCTTGTGCACTGTAACTGATGACCTTTGGTTGTGGTTGCTTAAAGGTTTTTCTTTTCTGTAGCTGCACATGTGGTTGACATAGGAAAGAGTTGTGTTTAAAGGTGTGGTAAAGCTTGGATCATTCCTTGCTTTGGCTTGACGTTTCACAAATTCAACAAAGACTGAGAATGGTGGGAGGCTAAAATTGTGGTGTTCTTTAAACTTTGACCCTACCATTGTCCACTTCTCTTGAAGATGGAAGGGCAGCTTCTCCACAATTGGATGTACTCCCCTAGCTGTGTCGAGGTAACTTAAATCAGATAAATAACCATCTAGCTTTGCAGCTTGGAGTTCACACAGTAGATCTGACAGGTCACAAAGCTTGTGTGGTTCTTTACTGGAGAGCTTTGGTACTGTCGTTACGCTGCACAGCTGCCTCTTCTTCTCTCATTCTCTCCCCCTCTCTCGCCTGTTGCTACTTCAATCATGAAACTGATCAATGATCAGCTGATCAGCTTTTCTCTCTTGTTTGTTTATCGCCCAATTTGCGCCAGAAAGAGGAAACCAGCGGACGTCGCGCTAAACAACAGCAGCACGTTTAAGCTTGATCAGCTGTTGTTAGAATGTATTTAATATTACTTTCTAGTAGCTGATGTTTGCTGGAGCCACAGCTGTAACAGCTGCTGGTGAATGATGTCGGTTTGGATATGTGGTGAGAGGGAAACATGAAGATGAAACCAGGAGATGTCCTTACTGAATCATGAGAGCTAAACAGGTGATGGAGTAACAGGTTTACCTTTTAGGTGACACGAATGAGTTGAAGGGAAGTTATGAACTGTTTCTGAGAGACAAATAACACTAGGATCCTTTTTTTTATGTAGCTGACAGCTGGTAACTATGCAGGGGCGGGTCTAGCAAAGTTTTGCCAGGGGGCCAGGTAGGGCATTAACAGGGAGAGGTGGGCACAAAGAAGTACTTTGTTATTCTTATTTAAAATGTCTAGCTTTTATTAAATAATTATCTGAAGCTTACAACCAAAGTTTTTATCTGACGTAAAATGTATAGAAATCATACATATAACATCGAAGCAGCTGGAATCCACAGCTGTGCGTGTTCATGGAGCTTGCATTTTCACCTGCTGGACATCACTACCTGACAAGTTGAACTGTCTTCAGAACATTGCAGAGGCCTTATTGTCAGTATTTGGCTCTACATATCTGTGTGAGCAGATTTTCTCTCACATGAGTGTCCTCAGGTAGCCGTCTGAATGCTGGACACTCGGAGACCTGTGTCTCTGAGTGGGAGACCAGAGATCACATTAACATGTGTGTCTCTGTATTAACAAACATGCCATATTGGCCCAATTTATTTTTCTTGTCATTGTTGTGAGGAGACCATAAATAGCATTTGTATTTTCTGTTGTACAGTTCATTTGCTGTTATGGAGTTCTTGTTATGGATAAAAAGTGTCTTTTTTTGTTTCAAAATAGCTGATAACTATTCGCTAATAGCTGCCAACATCTGCAAACAAATATAATTCTATAAAGGAGTTCTATATATTGTGTAACTGTTAATATAGAGCGTTATTACATTTATTGCTAATGCAATCATATGGCACACTGACTTCTGAGGAAATTTTAAATGGCACTCGTCATCAGAAAGGTTGCCTACCCCTGCTCTAGTCTCAACCATATCATCTTCAGACCAGCAGGTGGATGCTTTATGTGGACTGCTTTTAATCTCTTGGCATGTTCAGAAGACTCTGGGCCTAGCCACTTAATAAGTAGGTTGATTACTTCAGTGGCGGTTAGAACAAGGTACCTAATGGTGCTCTGGAATGTGGCTTTCCAACTAAGGTAATTTTCTGGCTTAACACAGCTAGTTTGTGTGAATGTGCAGCCAGGCCAGCCTCTGACCATCACCAGCTGCTCACAGTCAGGTCTCTTATTCTGTGAGCAGCTGGTGGACAGACTGGATCAGAGAGCCTGTGGGTAAAGGACTGGAGTGTATTGGAAGTGCACATTATGGATACGACACATCATACAAAGATTCACTAAAGAACAAGTTCACCATCTGCTTGGATGCTTCCAGCAATACACTGACTCTAAATAGACAGAATGTGCAGCCTGAGGACACTGCTGTGTGTTACTGTGCCAGAGGCCACAGCAACAGCTATTTAAAGGCCTGGAGACTGTCACAGACTGACCTGTACATATTCAGGGTTCAGCAGTGATATTGATGCTGCTTGGATCAGACAGGCTGCTGGAAAAGGACTTTTTTTCTCTCTCATGAGAGGAGTCAATGTAAAACTTGAGGTCTTCAGTGTACTTATCTGACTGCTGGGAATAGTGGACACAGTTTAACATGATGGACTGAAAGTTGGTCATCTCATGAAGTGAGAGGAAAAATATCTCACATTTGTGCATTTCTAAGGTCAGTCTGAACTATTTAGCATACAATTTGTTAGAAATTGCAATGACAGAGGTTGTGTTTGTCTGTCTGTGAGGAGGAGGAGGTGATGCAAACTATGATCTATATGAAACTATGATGGTTGAATGTGTGATAAAGAATATAAGGCAGAGAGTACATGATTAACCTCCACTGTAAGTAAGAGCACACATGAGAATTCAAAGCCACCTGAGGAATTGTATTCCCAGTAAAACTAATTATATTATCGATCAGAAAAGCCTCAGTGTTGACAAGGCAGAGTCATGGCAAATTAATCTAAATAATAATTTAACAAATTAGATCAAAAATAAGACCTGAGTTGCAACAAAAAGGTAAAGTTAATCCACAGGGCAAGAACAATACCACCAAGGCAATGACAACGTGCCGCACACAAACAGTTTGATGCTGAGTCAAGCAAAGTCACAGCTATGCCATCTGAGACACACTTATCTCTGTGGTGTGCTGTCAAATACTGTACGTTTGTGTGTTCAGTAGAAATAAAGAATAACAGTGAGCAGAAAAAAACAATGAGTGGATGCAAAAAATGATGAAGTACAGGTAGAGCACAGTGGCCAGCACTAGTAGCAGTATACGATACAATGTTATGAAAGTAGTGTGTGAATGACTGTCTTAATACGCTGTCAGTTTTAATATGTAAAATTGTATTTTTTAAAATTACAAACATAATAAAATAAAATCATAAAAAACTGGCAAATTGTACATAATAATTTTCTATTTTTGTAGCTTTGACTTTGTGAAACAGCAGTATTTTTTACTGAGGATTAGGAGTCAATGCAAAACTCCTACATTCAGTAACTTTATAAATGTTCAAGAATACGAGTTAGGGACCCAATCTCATATACCCACTGTAGATTGGACAAAAACAACTGATTCTTACAATGACTGGACATGCTCATTTATTTATTTTCCTTATTCTGTTTTTTTTCTTGGCTGGTAACGACTTGGGGTTTTTTTTGTTTTGTTTTAATTTAACAACTGATATAACTGATATGAAGAAAAGTGATTAAACTAATGAGTGGTTAACATTTCTGTAGGTACTGAGGGTCAAACACTGACAGAGTCTGAGTCAGTGGTTAAAAGGCCTGGAGACTCCCACAGACTGACCTGTACATACTCAGGGTTCAGCAGTGATATTTATGCTCACTGGATCAGACAGGCTGCTGGAAAAGGACTGGAGTGGATTGCTTATATCAACCCTGGCAGTAGCAGCATCTACTACTCTCAGTCATTCAGAGGCCGGTTTACCATCTCCAGAGACAACAGCAGAAAGCAGGTGTATCTGCAGATGAACAGCTTGACAACTGAGGATTCAGCTGTTTATTATTGTGCTCGAGAGGCACAGTGACACAAGAGGAAGAAACTCTGTACAAAAACTCAGTGCATCAAAGTCATAATTTGCTCTCTGCCATTAACAACTTCATCAACGAAATGGCTCTTAGAGACGGATCTTTGACGTGAACGACAAGAGCCGTGGGTTTTTTTTTCTTTCTCTCACCCTCTCTCTCGCACTTTTTTCCGCTTCACTCCGCATACGAGCCTTGTGCTTTGCGCTGGGCAGAGGGGGGAGGGGCGGTAGTTACACTCTCAGTAGCACAGGAACAGAGCGGGAGGGAGAGAGAGAGAGGAAGAGAGCCAGGGACAACAACGTCACATTAGAAAGGTATAGTAATCATCCACAACTATTTTCAGTTGCGGATGATAAAGGATTCAGAAAGTTTATTCATGCAGGTCCATATGCCAGAGATTATGCATGTTGTTTTTGTTTTCATATTTTAATTTATATTTAATTGTTTTGTGGTTTGCAGTGTTTTGTGTTGTTTCACTTTAAATTTGTACAAAAGGAAAATGCTGAAAATTTAAATAGTTAAAAGTTGAAATGTGAATAGTTGATTTTTGTATTATATGATTTATTTATTACATTTTATGTGGGGTGAATAAATGAAAGTATATTTACGGTGGCCCCTAGAGACAAAGCACGTACAAACTCCAAAACACGTACAAAAGACAACAGAAGTGCTCCAGGATGCTAGAGGCAGTGTTGAGCTTTTGTTACCTAGTGGCTACACAAGCCAGGAAGTACGACCGGATTTGGTGTGTGGTAGTAACAGGTAAATGAACATTTTTTTTTAAATTATTTGAATATATATGAGTGCTTGTGTATAAATACACAAACAATACACATATGCTTTCAATTGTGTAATTTAAGTGATCTAGGTAGCTCTGTTTTGGAAGTTCAGTTAACGCTAGAAATGTGTTTTGGAATTTGTACGTGCTTTTTGGAGTTTAAATACGTGCTTTGTCTCTAGGGGCCACCGCATATATTTATATATAAACATATATAAACAAAGCCACTTTTTTTTACATTAGTAATTCCTTTTGTGCATAATTTTATATTATTGTTAATGATAAATTAATTAAAGCAACAAAACAACCTGAACAGCCGGTTCGGAGCCAAAAGAGCCGGCTCTTTTTAGTGAGTCGAGCCGAAAGAGCCGGTTCACTAAAAAGAGCCGGAAATCCCATCACTATCACTGACCCCACGCTGCCGCTTCTGTGCGTGGCCGCCAAGTGCTACATTTTCTTTCTCAATCCCCTGATGAACCCATTACAATCGCTCTGGGGCACTCGACGACCCCGAATGATCGGGCTGTGCGTTTTTCATTTTTCGTTCATCCGTCTCTACTGAGGGTGGGGGGTACTCTGGGACCCCCGGGGTCCGGAGCTGCCCCAAAGGGGAGTACGAGGGTTAATCAGAGCTTGAGCGTGACTAGGGAAATGTTAATCAAAGCACAGCAGCGTGATCCTTTGCTGGTGCCTTGTTTTTCCTCTGTTGTGGGCAGAGAGGGATCTAAAGCTCCAGTAAAATATTTCATTGAGAATGGTGTGCTGTTGAGATCTTGGTATCCTGACTCAACTGATTTACATAGAGTAAATCAGGTTCTGGTGCCCAAGGAATATAGACTTCAGATTCTCAGTCTTGCGCATGATGCCAGCTTGGCTGGACATCTTGGTGTAAAAAAGACGTATAACCGTGTGCTACGTAACTTATTTTGGCCTGGACTAAAATCAGATGTGGTGAAATATTGTCGGTTGTGTCATACATGCCAGGTAGTGGGAAAGCCAAATAAACCAATTCCACCAGCACCTCTTCACCAAATTCCAGCGCTCGGTGAGCTGTTTGAGAGAGTTCTGTTGGACTGTGTGGGCCCGCTGCCCAAAACAAAATCAGGCCATCAGTACATATTAACGGTAATGTGCGCTGCCACTCGTTTTCCAGAGGCAATCCCATTACGCACATTAAAGGCAAAGAACATTGTGAAAGCCCTCACAAAATTCTTTTCAACTTTTGGTTTACCCAGAGTTGTTCAAACTGATCAGGGAACAAACTTTATGTCAAAAGTGTTTGCCCAGGTTTTGAAGGAGTTAAAAATCAAACATCAAACATCCAGCCCTTATCATCCAGAGAGTCAAGGTGCGCTGGAACGGTTTCATCAAACCCTAAAAACCATGCTGCGCAAGTACTGCCTTGAATCAGGTAAAGACTGGGATGAGGGACTTCCACTTTTGCTGTTCGCTGTCAGAGAAACCACTAAGAAATCCCATGGGTTTAGTCCAGCTGACTTGGTTTTTGGACACACTGTGCGCAGTCCCCTGCCACTACTTAAGGAAAAATGATTGTCAGAGTCGCATCAAGCCGAACATAATGTGTTACATTATGTTTGCAGTTTTAAAGAGCGTCTTTTCCATGCATGTCAGCTGGCCCGTGAAAACCTGGAAAAAACGTAAGGTAACATGAAAGCCCGGTATGACAAAAAGTCGGTGGTCCGAAATTTTGCTCCTGGTGAAAAAGTTCTGGTGTTGCTTCCTTTAGTTGGGCCATGCCTCCATCCTCAGTTTTCTGGTCCCTATGAGGTGGACAAAAAGATGAGCGACACTAGCTATGTAATAAACTCCTGACCGAAAGAGAAAACTGAGGGTTTGCCACATTAACATGCTTAAACACTATGTTCCCAGAGAGGACGCAACAGGTGACAAAACCTCTCCCATTGCGCCTGTCTCTGTGTGTTCGGCACCACCATTATATCATCTGCAGGATGATGACTTGATTGAGAAGAGCGGTTGTATGCCTGTGGCCCGTTTGAGAAACTCAGAAGTGTTAGAAAACTTAGATTCTTTTCTGTCGCATCTGTCAGATTCCGCCCACAAAGATATCATCGATCTGATTGAATCTAATTTGTTGCTTTTTTCTGACCAACCTCGGCAAACATCTGTGCTGTTTCATGATATCGTTGTGGAAGTTGATAAGCCAATAAAACAACATGCTTACAGAGTAAATCCAACCAAGCGGATTTTAATGCAACAGGAAGTTGAATACCTGGTTAAACATGGGTTAGCTGAGCCCAGTAACAGTGCGTGGAGTTCGCCCTGTATTTTGGTGCCCAAACCAGATAACACCACACGTTTCTGTATTGATTTCAGAAAGGTTAATGCAGTCACAAAACCTGATTCTTTTCCGCTCCCAAGAATGGAGGACTGTCTTGATCGTGTTGGCTCGGCTACATTTGTTACTAAATTAGACCTGTTAAAAGGGTACTGGCAAGTCCCGTTAACACCCAGAGCTTCTGAAGTCTCTGCTTTTGTAACTCCAGATCATTTCCTCCAATACACTGTGATGCAACTTCAGCCAGTGCTGTGCTACTGGAAACTGGAATTTCCCGGAGGAACCCACCCGAGGGATTAATAAAGTTTCATCTAATCTCTACTTCAGTCTGGTATGAAGGTGTCTGTTTTGCAGAAGTCGAGTTTTTCTTGGTTTGCAATCTTGCAGTCCATTCTTGTGCAGGCTTCTAGTGATTGTCTTCTTCGAGACTACAATTCCTGACTTGACTAAGTTATTCACTTGTGTCTGTGTTTGTTTATTATCCTTATTGTTTTATCAGGGACTGTTTGCAAACATCTCAGAGAGAGGAGACACCAGCATCTGAACAGAGACTCAAACCAGCAACCTGCAGGTCCCTGCTTGGCTGCTCCAGTTTTCTCCTCACTCATGTTGCCCACCAGTGATTTCTAGCTGCCCACACACAGCAGGCTAGAATATGCGCTGAGCCTCAGAACTGTGCAACACAAGCACTTAGTTACAGCATTTTTCATTTTATCCAGACACGGCTAGAGACACATCTACAGCAGCATCTCATTGCAGGACAAACGACAGTTGAAGAAAAAAAACCATCGAAAACTTCACTTCTCTACAATACATTGGTTTCTTTGTTTAAAGGGCCAAAATGAATCAAGGGACATCAAGAAGAGGATTGGTAAGTGCTTTACCATACAGTACAGTCTGAGCTGATTAACCTACGAGAAGAATTTCAAATAATACAGGCTGAAAATGTCAAATTAAAAGAAGAGGCAGAAAAATCAAGAGGAGAAGCTAAAAATTCAAAGTTTGAAACTGAAATAGTATTGAAGGAATTACTGCATGTAGGTCTAAAACTTAAAGGAGAGAAAATGGGAAAACAATAGGCAGAAAATGAGAATGAAAATATCAAGAAAGAACTGTTGGAAGCTCAAAAAGCATTGTAGGAAGTGAGAACCACAGCACAAGAAGCCAAAAATAAATATCAAACTGCAAAGAAGGAGGCAGAAAATGTGATGCAGGAATTACAGGAGGTGCAGAAAGCTTTTGAAGAGGAAAAAAGGAAAATGCAGTTGGCAACACAAGAAGCTGAAAATGCAATGGCTGAAGCTGAAATACTAAGAAAGTAATTACTGCATGTAAAGCAAGAACTTGAAGAGCAGAAAAAAGGTAAAGATGAGGCAGAAAATGAGAGTGAAAATATCAAGAAAGAATTGTTGGAAGCTCAAAAAGTGTTGGAGGAAGAGAAAATTAAAATACAGGAAGCAAAGAAAGAAATGGAAGATACAAAGAGTTACACTCAAAACATGAAGAAGAAGTTGCTGGAAACACAGGAAGCACTAAAAAAGAGACACATGGAAAATGGGAGGCAAAACAGGAAAGTGAAACTCTGAAGAAGGAACTGATGAAAGTGCAAGAAGAACTTGCAAAAGAGAAAATTGAGGTGAAGGTATTCAAGAAAGAAATGACAGGCTCTGAGGTGACCAAGAAAGACTGCAAAGATGCACTTAAAGAAATAAAAAAAGCACAAAAAGGAAGCTAAAGAGCTCCTCAAAGAGAAAGTGAAACTGGCCAAACAGCAGCTAAAAGAAAAATTTAAAGACGCCGAGGAGCAGCTAAAAAAAACCTTAAAAGAGCTGAAGGCAAAAGAAAAAGAAAAGAAAGCCGAGGACAGGAGTGGATTCTGGAGCAGACTGCTGAGAAAAAACTGACCCAGCAGCATCGAGTTTAAGGAAATCAATAGTGTCTTCTTCCTTCCCCGTCTCTCCACCTTTCTTTCACCCCATCCTTCTTCTTCTCTCTCTCTCCTCTCTCATCTTCTCTACCCTCACCTCTAACCTTTAACTCACTTTCTCTTTCACCGTCCCTCTCCTCCTAAAAATCCCCCCAAACTTTACTTGGGACGTTTGTTTGTTTTTTAAAAACTTTATTCTGAATACATGTACTTAAATACACAAATAAAATTGCCATAACTTGATGAGACCTCATGTTGCCTGCTTCTTTTCTTGTGTGTCTGTGGATGTAAAACAGTAACACCCTTTCTGCTCTGTCTGTCTTTAATTGTAAATAAATGCAATATGTCTTCATTTTAAAATGCAGTGCAAAAAACTTCTGCTCTAAATCTTTTTTTAGCAGAAAGCTTTTTTTTTGCCCCTTCCTGATTTCTTATGTTTTAACATGTTTGTTATACTTACATGTTTCCCATTTCAAATTTTAACACAGATGATCAGAGTAAATACAGATTGTAGCTTTTTAAATGATGATTTCATTTAGTTTGGGGAAAAAGCTCTCCAACTTTACCTCATGTGAAAAAGTAATATCCTTCTAAACCTAATAAGTGGTTTTGTCATCGAGCAAGAACTGCAATCAAGCATTTGTAATAACTGGTGATGAGTGTTTTACAGCGCTGTGGAGGAATTTTGGTCCACTCTTCTTTGCAGAATTGTTTTAATTCGGCCACTTTGGAGGGTTTTCCAGCATAGGCTGAGTTTTTAAGGTCATGCCAAATCATCTCAATCTGATTCCAGTCTGCATTTTGACCAGGCCAAAACCTCCATTTTGTTTTTTGTGCCATTCAGAGATGATCTTGCTGCTGTTAGTGATGGGATTTCCGGCTCTTTTTAGAGAACCGGCTCTTTCGGCTCGGCTCCCTAAAAAGAGCCGGCTCTTTCGGCTCCGAACCGGCTCTTCAGGTTGTTTTGTTGCTTTAATTAATTTATTATTAACAATAATATAAAATTATGCACAAAAGGAATTACTAATGTAAAAAAAAGTGGCTTTGTTTATATATGTTTATATATAAATATATGCGGTGGCCCCTAGAGACAAAGCACGTATTTAAACTCCAAAAAGCACGTACAAATTCCGAAGTACGTACAAACTCCAAAGCATATACAAATTCCAAAACACATTTCTAGCGTTAACTGAACTTCCAAAACAGAGCTACCTATATCACTTAAATTACACAATTGAAAGCATATGTGTATTGTTTGTGTATTTATACACAAGCACTCATATATATTCAAATAATTAAAAAAAAAAGTTCATTTACCTGTTACTACCACACACCAAATCCGGTCGTTGGTACTTCCTGGCTTGTGTAGCCACTAGGTAACAAAAGCTCAACACTGCCTCTAGCATCCTGGAGCACTTCTGTTGTCTTTTGTACGTGTTTTGGAGTTTTTACGTGCTTCTGAGTTTTTACGTGTTTTGGAGTTTGTACGTGCTTCGGGGTTGTACGTGTTTTGGAGTTTTTACGTGCTTCTGAGTTTTTACGTGTTTTGGAGTTTGTACGTGCTTTGTCTCTAGGGGTCACTGTAAATATACTTTTACTTGTTCACTCCACATAAAATGTAATAAATAATTTAATTTAATAAAATAAAGACATTCAAGTACAGTAAGATTTTTGCATGAAAATACAAAAAATATAAAATACAAAAATACACAAAAAAAGCATTAAAATCAAATCTCAACAGTTGTCTTGAAGAAGAAAAAAAATGCTGAAGTGCTAGGTCATTTTCCCTTACATATAACTGATGTTGTGTATAAATAAAAATACAATGTAAAATAGAAAGCACAGTTTTAAAAAATAAAAAAAAAAGTCAAATGACTCCACTTGATAAATAGACAAATAGGATTTGAACGTGCTTCAGAGTTTGTACGTGTTTTGGAGTTTGTACGTGCTTTGTCTCTAGGGGCCACTGTAAATATACTTTTATTTATTCACTCCACATAAAATGTAATAAATAAATCATATAATACAAAAACCAACTATTCACATTTCAACTTTTAACTATTTAAATTTTTAGCATTTTCCTTTTGTACAAATTTAAAGTGAAACAACACAAAACACTGCAAACCACAACACAATTAAATATAAATTAAAATATGAAAACAAAAACAGCATGCATATTCTCTGTCATATGGGCCTGCATGAATAAACTTTCTGAATCCTTTATCATCCGCAACTGAAAATAGTTGTGGATGATTGCTATACCTTTATAATGTGACCTTGTTGTCCCTGGCTCTCTTTCTCTGTCTCTCCCTCCCGCTCTGTTCCTGTGCTAATGAGAGTGTAACTACCTCCCCTCCCCCCTCTTCCCAGCACAAAGAACAAGGCTCAAATAGTGGATCCAGATAATGCACACAAATACTATCAGCAGGCACAAAAAATTGCTCCACAAGAATCAGAGCACAGCAACCAGTCCAACATAAATTTTGTGTCATATACCTATTATAGCAGTCAGAACAACACACTGCTTTCTAAGTAAAGGGGCAACTGAGCTGCTAAATGCTTCAATCTGCTCATTAGTATTCACGCAAACCTTATGCTACTTTCTTTGAATACTTCTGAGTTTGAGATCCTTCCTAAAAAAACTGATGGATACAATATTGGACCTGTCGTATGGAATAACACTGTATGTTTCAATATTTGAATTTATGTATAATAAAGTAAAAAAGAGACTAAATCAAAAAAACTTAACCTTTTCCGTTTTTTCAAATTTTCACTTTGAGAAAGATTGGTATTTGTCAGTGAGGAGGAGGAGTCAATGCAAATTTCTTACTTTCACTAGATATATATATATATATATATACATACATATGTTGAAGAGTAAGTGTTGGAACTCAATTGAATAGACACACTTTTGACTGGACAACAACTTTCACAACTTTAACAATGATCACATCTGTTTATTTAGTTATTTTACAGATACTATTTTGTTTCTTGGCTGGTAACAAAATGTATTTTGTTAAGCATTGAAACTGACATAATGGAAAGTGATTGTAATAAAAAGTTAACATTTCTGTCACTAATTAGTCTTGTTTGTCCGTAGGTACTGAGAGTCAAACACTGATTCAGTCTTAACCAGTGGTTAAAAGGCCTGGAGAATCCCACAGACTGACCTGTACATACTCAGGGTTCAGCAGTGATTATGCTCTTGCTTGGATCAGACAGGCTGCAGGAAAAGGACTGGAGTGGCTTGCCTTGATCTGGAGTGACAGTAGTAGCATCTACTACTCTGAGTCAGTCAGAGGCCATTTTATCATCTCCAGAGACAACAGCAGAAAGCAGGTGTATCTGCAGATGAGCAGTTTGACGACTGAGGACTCTGGTGTTTATTACTGTGCTCGACGGCCACAGCGACAAAAGAGGAAGAAACTGTACAAAAAACTCAGCCAAGTCAGAATTTGCTTTCTACCATTTAAAGCATGTCCAGCAAATTAAAAACAACAAAACAAAAAACAATCAAACATTTTCATCAAGAAATTTGAACATTAAATAATGTGTGTTTTTCAAATTTTTAAGTGTAAATATTAAAATTCACCTTGTATAATTGTACTAAAACTTTTTAACGAATAATAAAAAAAATACTTTGAGTTAGTCTTTCAAAACTTTCTTTTCTCTGTTTTGTGGAGTACACAAAATAAACTTTCTTCCAGACTAAAATGAAGACTTTATATAATACACGTGGCAGGGCTCTAGACTAACTTTTTGACATGGGCGCACCGGTGCGCCTAACTAAAAATTTAGGCGTACCGGCACAAAAGTTAGGCGCACTCAAATTTTTCAAATGCATGGCTTAACACCGCAGTTTTACATGTGCACTTTCTTTGGGGGGAAGTCCATACAGACAATATTCATTTCTAAATTATTAACTAACAAACTTGTGCTTAAAGTGCTTTGTCAATATTGTAGAAAATGTTAAACTTAATCATCATCTTGGCCTGACGACCTGTTTGCTGCTGCCTGCTGCTGAAAGGCAGTGGGGAGAGGGGACACTTGGGCAGTGCATTTATCACAGCATATAATGTGTTTTCTGGATACACTGCTGCTTTTTCAGCATTCAAAGATTGATGGCACCGTGTCAGAGCACTAGCTATGAATTTCAGGCCTTAACTTAACAAAAAAAGTTATCAATAGTTTTTTTCATCTTTTCTTATTACCCACAGCTACATCAACTTCTGTCAGGCCTAGGCTGATCACTAGGGCTGGGTATCATCACTGATTTCTATAATCCATTCGATTCAGGTTCTCAAAGACCTGATTCGAGTCAATTTAGCCTCAGACAGTCAGAAATATTATAATTCTGATCATTTATCAGCACTGATACATGTGAGACTTCATCAGAATTGTGAACATCACACCCGATGCCTTTGTGTGAAAGTAACTGAGAATAAAACACAGAAAAACATGAAGGAGATTTTTCTGGCCTGGCTTTTTATAGCAGATGACCTTAAAAATATTCTGCAATATTCTGTAATTTTGCACAATTTTAAAAAGTTTACATTTCTTCAGTATTGAACAGCAGAAACTAGGCTTTCTTGTCCGAGGTCATTTAAGTGAAAAAAAGAAAAAGACATCGGCCGACAGCGCTGTAAACAACGGTAGACTGGTGGGTAATAAGCGAATGGATAATGCAGAAAACAGAGATTTGAGACGGGAAACTGTTCTTGAAGTACAGCGAGAGGGAGAGAGAGAGCTGTGCATGAAGTGTGATTTTTATCGTGATGGAAGCAAAACAGCAAAAGTAAGAGGGAATTCATCACGACATTGATCAAATGTGAAGCGTAGTTTGCTGCTTCTTTTGCTGCTGGCTCGGCGAATTTTGGTTGGAGAGAGACAAAACCTGCAGCTCAGAATCAGCGCAAAAAAGACGGAAACACAGCGCGGACGGTGGGCTCGGTGAGCTCCGACAGCGTGTCCGTCTACGGGCCGTCGGGTGAGAAAGCCGAGAAAGACAAAGCTGATTCTGATGCGTTGGGTCCGCTCTGTGTTTACGTCTTTGTGTGGAATCCGTTAATGAATTGATATCTACGGTGGCCCCTAGAGACAAAGCACGCACAAACTCCAAAACACTTGCAAACTCCAAAACACTTGCAAACCCCAAAACACAACGGAAGTGCTCCAGGACGCTAGGGGCAGTGTTGAGCTTTTATTACCTAGTAACTACACAAGCCATGAAGTACCAATGACCGACGCGCTTCCCAGGTTGCCTAGCAACCATGATACTAACCGCTGGAAACGTGTCATACAACTTTGTTTGACAGAAATGAAAGAGAACATATTTTGTTCATTTGTTTGTTTGTTTCTACAAGAGCTTTGTGTGATTTGATAAGTATCTGAGGCTGAGACCACAGGACAGTAAAACATGATTTTTGGGCTTCATTTCTGTACTGAACAGTCATTTAAGATTAGTTAGTAAATAACAATTTGCTAATGTTGTTCATGAGACTAAAGTCATATCACTTTGGTAATGTAAATATTATATGGCCAATATTATAGTTATTATATTAATCATTATTAGTTATTATGGCAGTTAACATGAACTCTGTGTTAAATACTGAGCTTACAGATTCAAGTTGCAGTTATTTATATGTCTTATCACCTTAAATCTTCACTCAAAGACAAGTATCTTTGACAGTGCATATATATATATATATAAGAATTTAAACCTTGGATGCATTAGTTGATTAAAATGACCTGATGAGATTGTTTTCTAGCAATATGTAATTAAAGAAAAATTGTTATCATTTCATGTTCCAGCTGTTCCTTAAAGAACATGTTTCTGATACCATGCCATTTAAAATTTGAACTTATCTTTTATACATTTTACAAAATTGTCATTTTTGTATTACTACGCCAAACTTCCATAAGTGGGTCAACAACAATCTGCATTAATTTCCTGTGGAATTTCATGGAATATTTTGATTCTTAGTAACTGTTACTGTCAGGAATACATATTTTGTGGGTCACAAAGAGTATCACCCCTTAAGAACAGTACATGCATATGGCCTGAAGATCTTCTGTATTTGTGATGCCCACATCCACTATGTAATTTTTGGAATATTTTACACAGGGAGATAAACAGGGGAATTAGTTTAGAAGAATTTGTGGGAAACCACTGTCCAACAGTTGTGTAGTAGACTCAGAATGACAAAGACAAAACATTGTCACAGATAACTTTTTCTCCTCTTGCCCAGTGTGTCCTGGAGACACTATTATGGGGAATCTACAATAGGTCAAGGCAGACATCCTTGCTCTGATGAAGGCTTCTGAGGTTTACAGCATAGAGTTTAAATTGAATGTCAGCCTTACTATGGTCAGCTATATCGGGAAAAAAGGACTGGCTATTGTACTTCTGAAAACAATGTATTATAGCAAAATGGTGGATGAAAACACCAGAAAGTGAAAAAAACACAGTTGATCACATTCTACAACAAGACCAAGGAGGTATAGACACCATGGAGAAGATGGTTGGCACCTCAACCTGCCAGTGTAAAAGACTGGCCCTTAACATTGACACCCTGAAAGGCTACACCTTTTTCTGTGCAGCATCCAGATGTTTAAGAATGGTATCATCAGTGCATGACACGTCTTTCTCACTGAGCTCTCAGAGGAGCTTTCTACAACATAAATGAGGAGTTGACTGGAAGGTTTTCCCCAACTGCAAATCCCAACCAGTGATGCAATGGGAAGGTGTGGCGGTAACAAAAGCCATAACTTGGGCAAAGGAAAAAAGCAGACAAGGCCAACCAAAGACAACAAGATTTCAGATCCAAGTGATGAAGATCTTAACGTCAGCAGTTGGTATAGGAAATGCAATGGACCTGTGTGCAGGGATTCCAGCCAGACTTTGTCACAACTCCATACAGTGAGGGGACAAGGCACACACACAAACACACAAAATGGATGTTGATATTGCTCTATTACTGTTGTGTTTTTTTCTTTTCCAATTTTAAAAATGTTTTCAAAATGTTTAAAAAAGTGAAAAACAATATTTTAAAAATTAAATAATTTTTCTTTGGACCAAAATATAGTACACAATGTAATAAAAATGATTATTCTTAACCAAAATGAAAAAGTGAAATAAAAAACAGTCACTAATGCATCTAAGGGTTGATAGTGTATATATATGAAGACTTTTACTCATGAATCAGAAATGAATCGGTGACTACAATGTCAGAGCAAATTATTATTTATTATCTAATAAATCATAAACAAAATTTGCGCATTTAGAAGTGGTGTGCAGAAATTTGTATGAGGTGAAGTGTATTCCTCTTTGAGGAGGAGTTGATACAGATTCTGATATTTACATATGTGTTGCCAAATATAAAACAAGAACTACATCAATGGTTTACACAACTATAGACCAGGCAGAGAGATATGACTCTTATAATGACCTGTCCTGATTTTATGTTTTATTTTCTTATATTCTCAGTTCACTGGGTTGGTAAGGAAAGAACATTTCTTTTCCAAACACTTTGGCAGACAAATTATAGGCTTGAAATACAAATGCTAACCATGTGTTTGTAGGTACTGAGGGTCAAACTCTGACAGAGTCTGAATCAGTGGTTAAAAGGCCTGGAGACTCTCACAGACTGACCTTTACATACTCAGGGGTTAGTAGTGATTATGACACTGCTTAAATCAGACAGGCTGCTGGAAAAGGACTGGAATGGGTTTCTTGGATCAACAGTGGTGGTGGCCCCTCTTACTCTCAGTCAGTCCAGGGCCGGTTTACCATCTCCAGAGACAACAGCAGAAAGCAGGTGTATTTGCAGATGAGCAGCTTGATGCCTGAGGATTCAGCTGTTTATTATTGTGTTCAAGACCCACAGTGACACAAGAGGAAGCAATGCACCATAAAATCTCATTACACAAACAGGGCAAACAATCTCTGAGTTGGTCTTCCTAATTAAATGTTTTTGTGTATGCACAAAAGAATGTTTGCAACACAACTTTCATCTATAACAATTAGTGGAAGAAGAATTCATATTGCTTTTACAGTTTGTCATTGCCAATCTGTATCCAAAGCAAACTTCCTTGCAAACTCACACTGATGTTAATGCTGTGCTGACTTGAATGTTCTGTTAATTTCAACAGAGGAAGCTCCCATCACTCCTATCAGGTAATTCCTTTATCCCAATATGCAAAGTGAGCTTTTCTAGCAGTCTCCTATAAGAGTTGACATTTTTTTCTCCACATACACTACCAGTCAAAAGTTTTAGAACACATTGAAAATGAAACATTGAAAATTATGCAGTTTAATGTCTTATTGCTCTCTGATATGAAAGCATAGTACAAATAAGCAATTTAGTTATTTCATAAGCAAAAAAAAAAAAAAGAAAAAGTCATGGAATCAATTAATTGGCCAAAATCTGTTCTAAACTTTTGACTCATCAAAGTAGCCACCTTTGGCAGATATAACAGCTGAACATACCTGTGGCATTCTTTCTACAATAGAAATCAAACATTCTTCAGAAAGTTCTTCCCATATCTGTTGCAGAAGTTCCCATAAATGTTTGGCACTTGTAGGTTGCTTTGCTTTCACTCTTCTGTCCAGTTCATCCCAAACCAGCTTAACCTCCTAAGACCCGAACTCTTCCACGACATGCATTTTTAATTTCTCTTTGATATTTGGGCATATTGGGGCCAGATGAATGTAAAAACAAAGAATTTCCAGATTTTTTTTTTTAACCTTATTTTTGTTTTTAAGAAAAATGAGGGCCACAAATGAGGATATTCATTTAAAATTTTGATAGAACAGTAGCAGTATAATGTCCTCGTAAGTGGATATCAGGCCCATGTAGAGCAAAATTGAGTATTTTGGTCAAAATAACCAAAAATGTGATGTCCACATATGTGGACGGCAGGTCCTAGGAGGTTAATGGGGTTTAAGTCTGGAGACTGTCAGGGCTCTAGACTAACTTTTTGACATAGGCGCACCGGTACGCCTAACTTTAAAAATTTAGGCGTACCGGCACAAAAGTTAGGCGCACTCAAATTTTTCAACCGCATCGCTTAACACTGCAGTTTTACATGTGCACTTTCTTTGGGGGGGAAGTCCATACAGACAATATTCATTTCTAAATTATTAACTAACAAACTTGTGCTTAAAGTGCTTTGTCAATATTGTAGAAAATGTTAAACTTAATCATCATCTCGGCTCCTCTGACGACCTGTTTGCTGCTGCCTGCTGCTGAATGGCAGTGGGGAGAGGGGACACTTGGGCAGTGCATTTATTGCAGCATATAATGTGTTTTCTGGATACACTGCTGCTTTTTCAGCATTCAAAGATTGATGGCACCGTGTCAGAGCACTAGCTATGAATTTCAGACGGATCAGGCCTTAACTTAACACAAAAGTTATCAATAGTTATTTTCATCTTCTCTTATCACCCACAGCTACATCCACTTCTGTCAGGCCTAGGCTGATCACTAGGGCTGGGTATCATCACTGATTTCTATAATCCATTCGATTCAGGTTCTCAAAGTCCTGATTCGATTCAATTTAGCCTCAGACAGTCAGAAATATTATAATTCTGATCATTTATCAGCACTGATACATGTGAGACTTCATCAGAATTGTGAACATCACAGCAGATGCCTTTGTGTGAAATTAACTGAGAATAAAACACAGAAAAACATGAAGGAGATTTTCCTGGTCTGGCGTTTTATAGCAGATGACCTTAAAAATATTCTGCAATTTTGCATAATTTTAAAAAGTTTAAATTTCTTCAGTATTGAACAGCAGAAATTAGGCTTAAATTAAGTGAAAAAGAAAAGAAAAAGACAGCGCTGTAAACAACGGTAGACTGGTGGGTAATAAGCGAATGGATAATGCAGAAAACAGAGATTTGAGACGGGAAACTGTTCTTGAAGTACAGAGAGAGAGAGAGCTGTGCATGAAGTGTGATTTTTATCGTGGTGGAAGCAAAACAGCAAAAGTAAGAGGGAATTCATGACGACATTGATCAAATGTGAAGCGTAGTTTGCTGCTTCTTTTGCTGCTGGCTCGGCGAATTTTGGTTGGAGAGAGACAAAACCTGCAGCTCAGAATCAGCGCAAAAAAGACGTAAACACAGTGCGGACCGACGCATCAGAATCGCTAAGCTCCGACAGCGTGTCCGTGTTCGGGCCGTGGGGTGAGAAAGCCGAGAAAGACAAAGCTGATTCTGATGCGTCGGGTCCGCGCTGTGTTTCCGTCTTTGTGTGGAATCCGTTAATGAATCGATATCGCTTTATTCAAGCTACTCACCTCCCTCTTCCACCTGCACTTTCAACAGGACCACGGCCAATCAGAGAGGTCCCGCCCCTGACTATCTCTGATTGGTTTAGTCCACGATAGGGGCATAATGTGTGTCTGTTGTTGACCACATGGAGAGTTGCAGAGATTTTTTTTTTTTTGTTACCCGAAAATATTTGGTCGCACCGGTGCGACCAAGTATTTTTTTTTAGTCGCACCACTGAAAAATTTGGTCGCACTCTAGAGCCCTGACTGTGCTGGCGTCTCCATGTTTTCAAGCTTACTATCTCGTTCTTTTTTCCTGAGGTAGTTCTGCCATAGCTTGGACTTATGTTTTGGGTCATTATCTTGCTGTTGGATGAACCCCTGACCAACTAGGCGTATACCAGAGGGTATTGCATGGTGCTTCAGAATTCCGTGGTAGCCATTTTGGTTCAGGGTGCATCTCACTCTGTACAAGTCACCGACCCTGGATCCAGTAAAACAGCCTCTGACCATCCACACTTCCTTCTCCATGTTTGACAGCTGATTCCACACACTGTGGAGCCATCCTGTCTTTTCAAAGGCGTACAAAGAGCTTGCCTGATGATCCAAAGATTTAAAATTTTCATTCAGTCCATAATACATTCTTCCAATCTTCAGTAGTCCAATGGCGATGTTTAATGGCCCAGGCAAGCCTCTTCGTCTTATTATGATGGCTTAGCAATCATAATCCTGTCAAACCTGCAGCTCGAAGACTTCTCTTCACGGTTGAAACTGAAACTTGCTTACTATGACCAGTATTAAACTGTGCTTGAAGCTGTTCTCCTGTGAGCCCCTATCACACAAGCTGTTAACTCTCAGAAACTTTTCCTCTGACTTAATAGTAGCTTTGGGTCTGCCAGACATCTTCCTGTCAGAGCCCCAGTTTCTCAAGTCAAGTGGCTATGTTGCCATTCCAACCATGTGTAGTGGTACAGTACACATTGAAACGAGACAACGCTCCTCCAACACCATGGTGCTAAATATGACATATAACAGACAATCAACACAGGACTACATAAAATGCAATGTGCAAAAATTGCAGGGAAACAAAACAATGACAGTGCAACACCAGACAGAACGGAACGATACAGACACAAGGCAGTGCAGACACAACAGTGCAATAGAAATGTGCAAAAGACTGAGCATTGTGCAAAAAGTCACTTGGTGTTAGGTAGGTTAGAAGTTGTTTTCGTGTGTGTGTGTGTAAGATTGTGCAGATAAGTGCTTGGTACTGATGTGTATGAAGATATGTGTGTGCGTGTCAGTCTAGTCACTGAGTGTTCAGGAGTCTGACGGCTTGGGGGAAGAAACTGTTTCGCAGTCTGACAAGTGAGGGCCCAGATGCTCCAGTACCTCTTGCCAGAAGGCAGCAGGGTGAAGAGTGTGTGTGAGGGGTGTGTGGTGTCTTCCACAATGCTGGTGGCTTTGCAGATGCAGCAGCATTGTCAGTTGGCTTTTTCTTACAATTTTGTGGCATCACACTACTTTCTGTAGTATAATACTGCTCACTATGCTCACAAGTGTATGGTGCCAACACTGTTTTTCAGCACTGCTTTTATGCCTAAAGAGGTGGTTTGTAAGTATCACATGAGCAAAACGTCCATCCTCTCTATACACACAAGACTGCCAAAAAAGAGCAGGGAGAAATTTTTAGGGACCCACACCATCCAGCTCACCCTCTGCTCAGACACAAAAACTGTGCGTGCAATCGGAGACACAGCAGAACGTACATCATCACACACAGAACAGGGTTTTTCAACAGATTCTTCCCCGCAACTGTCAGACTGATGTCAAAACACAAGCACTGAATGCTCAGCACAACACTTAAAACATTCAGTCAGACTGATGGCAAACAAAAAACACTGAACACTTAAAATAACACAGCACTACTTTGAAAAAATTACTGATTAATATGCAATACTTACTCAGATCTGTGAAATGCGCAATATTTTTATGCGAAATGTGCAATATTATGTATACAATACTATGATAATATTTATATATAATATACCATTTGAACTCTCACCAGCAAGTACTTGTATCACCACCCAACCTGTACAGTGTTTTTTTTAAATATCTTTTTAAATTGTAAATACTACTAGAAGGTTGCTCCACTCTTTGCTTGATCTCTACTTTCCCTCAATTGCTTTGTTTCTACCTTTTAAAAAATGTGACTTGACCTAGAGAGCTCTGCACAAGAATTCTGATGTGCATGGACTGTTGGTCCTGTGCGCAAATGGCAAATGAAAATCTTGAATCTTGAAGTAACCCAAAAAAGTTGAAACAGCTGCAGTAATTAGAAGCACCAGCTTTCAAGGCTTGACCAACCTCCATTGCTGCAGAGCAGCTTTAAATTGTTAACCCATTTTGCGTTCTCCAGAAAGGCTTTTTTGTATAATTACGAAATGTACATTATTTTTCAGTTTTGGGTAACCTTGCCTTTTATTTATTTATTTATTTATTTATTTATTTATTTTTGCAATTTCAAGCAATTCATTAGACTAGAATGCTTTGAATTGGAATAAATAAGAAAAATTGGAGTGTTCTAAAACTTTTAACAGTTAGTGTATGTGAAATGTCAGATGCTGACAAAGCCAGCCTCTGTGAATGTGCAGCCAGGTCAGCCTCTGACCATCACCAGTTAGGTCTCTTAGTCTGTGAGCAGCTGGAGGACTTATTGGATCCGAGAGCCTGTAGGTAAAGGACTGGAGTGTATTGGAAGTGCACATTATGGATACAGCACATACTACAAAGATTCACTAAAATACAAGTTCACCATCAACTTAAACACTTCCAGCAACACAGCTACTCTAAGTGGACAGAATATGCAGCCTGAAGACACTGCTGTGTATTACTGTGCCAGAGTCCACAGTAAAAGTTATTAAAGTTAGAAAACTTTAAATCATGTGTGAATCATGTTCAAATTAAATTAAATTTGTTATTTTTATAATAAATGTCAATATAATTTTTAAATAAGTTTTTCCCAGATTTTTAAAACATTGTACTAAATGAATAAATAAATGCTGTAGTATTTATTTATTTATAGCCCGAATAATGTGAAATTTGTTGCACAGAAATTTGTATGAGACAGAATATGTTTCTCTTTGAGGAGTAGCCGATGCAAAATGATATTTTGTCCATTTACTGCTTCTTTTACAAGCATTATGCTTTGACAACAAATTATATGCTGTATACAGACACTCATTATTGACTCACAGTGAAACTCTGGCTGAGTCTGAATCAGTGGTTAAAAGTCCTGGATATTCCCACAGACTGACCTGTACATACTCAAGAATCAGTGGTGATACTCATGCCAGTTTATCATCTAAAGAGACAGCATCAGAAAGCAGGTTCATCTGCAGATGAACAGTTTGATGACTGAGTTTCCAGCTGTTTATTATTGTATCAGAGAGGCATAGTGGCAGAAGAGGAAGCAACACTGTACAAAAACTCACAAAAAGAACATTCACTTTCAGCAGTTCACATTTTAGTAAAATAAACTGCACTTGAATATTATCAGCACACTGAAAGAAACAATAAAAGTGCAAAGGCATTCAACATATTTAGCATCAGTTGAGCTTAGTAAGTGTTTTGATGGCACTGTTCATAGTGGCATAGTAAAATGTAAAATTACCTCAGAATCTTATTTAGCTTTCAGACCATATTACCCCATGTTTTAAACTTTTTATCACTTGTTACAGTCTGCAGGAAAAGGGCTCACAGGGATTGGATTTATTCCTTGAAATTCATACTGCAAAGATTCAGTAAGTAGCAAGTTAAGCATCAACTTCGACTCTTTCAGCAACACAGTGAGTGATTGTGCAGCCTGAAGACACATCTGTTTATTACAATGCCAGAAAATCACAACAATGTAACACAGATCATAGAGAACATAGAGGACCTAGTAGAGCTGCTCAGAACCCCTCAGTGCTTGTTTGTAACATGGAGGCAACAGAGGAGGAGCCCTCAGACCACTGATCAATTCAAGATCATTTTTCTGAGAAAAAATTGCCTTTCACTGCTTAAAATATGTATATTATGTATTTTCTGAAAGCCATTTTTTTTTCTTCTGAAGAAATAATCAAACTCAGTCATGCTGAGTTGAACATAAAGGCTTGAGTTTGGTCACATCCAATTATTTTGTTCCCCTCCTCCCTTTTCAGAGGGGTAAATGCCAATCTTAATGATACTTTAAACTGACACTGTAAAGCAGGATTAGCTGGATGTTTTCTGTCACAAATCCTTAAAGCACTTGGGTGGCACAGTGTGTGTGTGTGTAACAATACTCCATTTCAGTCTGTGCTGTACTGATATGCACTGTTATAAGTGGAGGTATGCTCACATGTTGTCAATAGCGACTTAGTTGGCTTTGTTAAAGCTCTAATACATTTTTTTGCTTAACTTTTTAATGTTAAAATTCGTAAAGTTTGAATCTCCCTTCACCTTTTTAAATTCCATCTCTAATCATTTTTTTTAATCACAACAGCAAAAAAGATTTTTCTCTTGAATCTGTGAAGTGTCTGTTCCATACTGCAGCCATTGATGGTGTTACAGCTCTGAGTCAGCTTTGGGCCATCAGACGCACACACTGGAAAACCAGCACCTGGACTTCATGCAGGAGAGACGGCCTCAGTGATGATGGACTCTGCATCCTCTACCTCCTAATCTCTTTCTCCTTTAACACACAATTAAAATCACTCCAAAAGAGTGTAAACTTACTGAGGAAGTCTCTAACTTGTACACATTTGTACTTTTACTTGCTTTATGAGTTATATTTAAGAAGAGTAAAGTTATTCACGTAAAGTTTTTATTCTTCTGTATTTATTCTTTTGTATCATGTACCACAGTCATACTGAACTTTACAAACCTGGTGAATTGGAGAAAAAAAATCGTGTGTGTGTGTGTGTGTGTGTGTGTGTGTGTGTATATATATGAATGAATGAATCGTTCAGCTTCAGCAGTATTTCTGTTCATCTTATGAATTCCAGTCTAATGTCAATTCACTGTTCGAGTTCACTTTTGGTCTTAAACTCCAGAGAATACCACCTGGTTCAACAATCTTTTATCTGATTATTGGCAAAACAGTTTTCTTCTGAGAGATGCTCCTGAGGCTGAAATTGAGCCCAAAGAAACAACAATAAAGTTTAGTTCCTCTGGGTTTTCCATGGAAAATTGTTTTATCACTCACTCAGGTGACTTCTCCAGTGTCACGGATGAGTGATGAATGTATCTCCCACTGGAAACCATTGTGTCCAGTTAAAGTCAATCGACTTTTTTAAGGAGAGTTGTTAGATGCTGTGCTCATGAGGACAGTTTTAACTTGCAGCACAACACAAAGCTGCCATAATGGATCAACAATCAAAACACGTAATTGAGCAGAATTAAGTCAAAATGTAATATCCTCATATGATGACACATCACACACGACCCAGCATTGTTCTAAGAATGCAAACTTTCTTATTGGAAGTTTCCACAACTGCCAGAAAGGGACAGATTTCTGTCTGGTCTTAATGAGTGGTCGTTGCTCTCTCGTTTTCCCTGGAATTGCTACACGGAGGATGTAACACCCATGATAAGCACTGAGGTGTGTGTCCTTGTCAGAAATCAGCCATCCTCAGTTTCCAGGTTAGGAAAAGTGGAACCAGAAGATATTCAAATGCATCTCTCCACAGCTGCTGATGAATTCTACAAAAAACAAAGTTTGTTAAAAACATTTGCAGGTGAATCACCACTGATTTATCAGTGACATCCATTTACTCAAAAATTACTGACAAGTGGAGAACTAGAATATATAGTTTATAATTTCAACGTCCTGTACAAAATGGAGCTATATATGACAAATGTGCTTGTGGAATTTTTAACAAGGACCCTACAAAACTTTACAGTACTCGTGCTGCCAAACTTCTGATGGCTAGGTGTGCAGTTCCTGCTTTAAATGCATCCACTTTTAAGATTAAGAAATCTAAGTGATAAGAGGCCAGAAATGTTTAAACTTGCTTATGAACCTAAATCACTGAGGCCGTCTCTCCTGCATGAAGTCCAGGTGCTAGTTTTCCAATGTGTGCGTTTGATGCCCCAAAGCTGACTCAGAGCTGTAACACCATCCATGGCTGCAGTATGGAACAGATGTGGGTGTGTCCTCATTTCCCAGAGTCCAAATCATCATCAAACAGCCCTACAGACACAAAAACATGAAAATATAAACCAGCGTCCGCTTCACTGCGGCTGCTGCACCAATCCGTCTGTCGATCTCCGGCTCCCTTCTCCCATCACTCATGAACAAGACCCTGAGATACTTAAACTCCTCCACTTGGGGCAGGAACTCGTTCCTGACCCGGAGTGGGCACTCCACCCTAACCTGTTTAAGTTCCTTAAACAGCTGTACAAAATCCACTAGTCTTTATCCTGTCTACATGTATCTGACAATCAGTTATATATTTTTGATCAGTGGGTTTTGGTCAGTGGTTGTTGATCAACATAATGATGCAAATACTCATGATGAGTATTTGCATCATTATGATTAAGGAACTGACCTCCCAGCCCATTGTTCCTTCAGTGGGCTGATTTCAGTCATTATGCAAATGTACTGTTTATAAGATTTGGGGAAACCTGCAGTCAGCTGAGACTGAAAAAGTCACAAATGTTTTTCCCACAAAACGCTACGTCCAGATGAACAGAATCAACTGTTGGAGAGTTATATATTTTAGTTTTTCTCATTTTTTGAATTTTTGTACAAAATAATACACAATATATTATTTGTCCCAATTTTTAGTCAGTGTAAAAGTGACATATTTAAGAACATTCAACATTGTAGACTGTTGTTGTATGAGTTATCTACTGAGGGATGTATTTGTGTTACATCCTCTCCTTTTATAACCTGTAGAGTGACAAATTTCCAAAGACAAGAAGAGAGAGCAGCTAAATTGGGTCTTAATGGTACTGCAAACAGAGAAATGGTTAGGGCCGCAGCTATCCACTGTGTAACTCAAAAAACTTTCAGGCAGTGTTTTAAAACTCAACCATGATTCAAAAAAATAAATGGCATGTGGCATAAACGATAATCACACTAGGCAATCTTTCTTCTGTAAAAAACTTCACATCAGATTTACAGAGGAATTTATCAGATCAGATATTAGATCAGATATTGACAGTGGCTGCTAGAATTACACTAAAGAAAAGAGCAACAGTGAATAATTCATATGCTTTACACAAATGCTTAAAATATAGTAAACAAAAAAAAGGATTATAGGTTCTTATTATTAGATAACTACAGGCCAATCCACATCCACAGCACCTGGGATCAGCAGCCCATGTGATACCAAATATGCAAAATGGTAGCTTTTACAACTGGTTGCATTTTAGTCTGTTGTTACAAGATTTGAGAACTAAAATCTTTGGCAAATTGATAAGAAAATATGGATGTGGTACACATGCAAACTGACATGAGAAATTTAAATGTGCACTTTGTTTCTCTTACTGGCATAAACACACCTCACACCTGGTGTTTGTGATGCTCTGTTGCTCTTTGCATTCTTTCACTTCTGTGTTTTGGTACTTTTTTGAGACCTGGTTGTTACTCAGTGCTTCCGCTTGCTGCTTGCCCTGATCACTCTGCCTTATCATGCATAACAACTGTGCAACAGACTTCCTGCCCTATTTTCACCTTACTGAACAACACTACACAATGCAAAAGTACAACTCTAACATAGCTTAATGACAACTGAAATTGAAGAGTTCTGCATTCACCAGAATCTGAAGGTATGTATAATTTAGATAAGATTAATGTTTTTCTTTGTTGTGTTCACACATGATATTTATAATGAGTTATGTAAATCAAACTAATCTCTTCTTTATTTCAGTGCCATGGATTGTGTCGCCAAACATCACATTGTGCCCAGTCTCGGATGGGGAATTTGGAATCTCACCAGTAAGGCTCATCTGCTAAATGGCTTCTTTCCAGACAAACTGGCTTTGGAGTGGTTTCAGGACAAATCACCACTGAGTCAAAACAAGAAGCCAAGCAGAACGAAGCTACAAAGTGAAGGGACAGAGCAGAAAACCTTTAGCCTGAGCAGCAAACTCTCAGTGTGGGGAAAAGGATCAACTTTTTCCTGAAAATCTAATCACAATTATACTGAATATAAGAAGAGAATAAACATTTGTCACAGTAAGTATGTACAGCTACTGTCTCAAAGCCCATATTCAACATGAACATTTGCAGGTATATTTAAAGCAAATTAAGAACAGTCTCAAGATAAAGTTTATAAATTAGCATGTTTTTCTTTAATTCCACAGAAATTCACCTTCCATTCATGTAAAGATTCCCAAGTTTAAGACTTAAGCGTCAGACTCTAATGTGCAAGGAACATGTTGGGTCCACACTAATTTTGATGCCATGATCTCCTGGCTGATTAATGGAGCGCCACAAATGAAAAAAATGTGCAGAGAGTAAAACACAACTCTTATTATCAGTAAACTTTTTCCTTGAGTTGGTGGAAGCAAGTAAAGCATTTAACATGCAGAGGAGAGCAAAAGTGTGTCAGATCTGCTGAGAAGACTATAAATATTGCAGGTAAGATGATATTAAGATTACAGGAAATTCAGACATCTTATGACCAAAGAGGACCTTAAACAGTATTTTTGATTTTTTTTTTTTTTTTTAATTGTCCTCCAGTTTAAACTCCATAGAAATCAGGATCTTGCCCAGATCTGCTGAAGGGAACAAGTCAATGGTGATTTAAAATTTAAAAAAAAAAAAAAAAAAAAAAGATTTTCCTGAAGGCTGAAGGCCCTGGCCTCCTTTTAATCAGTAGTCAATTCACAGTCCCTCAGACGTACTGGAAGAAAGACAGAAAATTTACCTGCAAAATCAATAAGTTTATAGTCAAACTCTACCAGCTATATTTTTGGTAACAAGCTACTCGTGCTTCCCTTTTAGGCAGCTGATTTAACTTTGTTGATTTATACTTTAATGGTTTCTGTTAAATAGATTAATTGATGCCTTGATTTGTCTCACTTTAGTGGACCCATCAGTGGAGCTTCTTCTGGTCCAAAGTAAGGAGTCAAGATCACAGACACTCTTATGCTCTGGATGGGTCTTCAGCGCTCACATTAGATGGTTTAATGAGTCTCAGCAAAGATCTCCAACAACCAGTGATATCAGCATGAGTGTAGATGGACATGCTAGAGTGACCAGTCAACTTATAAGTGATCACTCTGAGTGGAAAACAGGAAAGATCTTCACTTGTACAGTATCTGACAGGTCTCTGAATAAAAATATCACAAGAAATATCAATCTCTGTTCAGGTAAAGTGAAAATACTATTATTGTTATGCACATTAAGAATTGTTTTGTTTTTGTTTTTGTTTTTGTTTTTTTTTGAGTACCTCCATCATCCTCACAGCTAGTTGGGGTTTATGTTCAGGGACCATCACCTCTGCAGCAGCCTGAGAACAAAGGACCCGTGACTGTTATCTGTCTTCTGGTTGCCCCTAGTCTTAATGATTTCTCCATCACCTGGAAATTAGCTGGCAACAAAATTCCTGACTGTTATGTCCTTACTAATCCTGCAGTGAGTCACAACAATGGGACAGAGACTCAACAGAGCTTCTTTAATGTGTCAGCAGAAAATTGGGATGCACATAAACAATAGTTTTGTGAAGGAAAACGTCCATGTTCCAATCAGGGCAATGAAGACCATATAAGCAAAAACAGAGGTAATGTTAGAAATGTAACAAACTGCTTACAGCTCTTTCTAAACTTCATGTTCCTCTGGTTGTGACTATATTTTTATGGTTCTCTCCCTTTAGTGTTTTTCAAGACCTTAATGTGCCAACAGTGAAGATAATGCAACCAAGTGCCTCTGAACTTTCAGTGTCTGACATCCTAACGCTTGTTTGCCTAGTGTCTGGATATTCCCTTGCTAACATCAAAGTGTACTGGGAAGAAGATGGCCAGACTCTCCCATCCATGCATTATGTTAACAGTCCTCCATGGAAATACTGAGGGAGCAGCTCTTACTCTGTCAGCAGCAGACTAAACATATCCAAAACTGAAGACAAAAGGTCGACGTATTCTTGTGTTGTCAAACATGAGTCATCTGAAGCACCTGTTGAAGCCACTATAACTGATGTGTTTGGTGAGCTGCTGTTTAGCATTTAACATTAATCTTTTATTTCTATTATATTAATTTGAACAAAACTGATTAAAAATGATTAACTGATTACTAAAACTGTAATGCACATTTTTCCAGCCTCAGTGATCTACAGCCAACCATCAGCCTACTTGCTTAAGGGCTCTAATTAACTTGTGTGCCTGGTTTTTGGCTTCAGTCCTGTATCCATTAACATCACTGGGTTTCCAAATGGAGACACAGAACTTCTGAACTACAACACTAGTGACCCCAAAGATGCCCAGATGGAAATTTCAGTGTCCAGAGCCACCTTGACCTGTCCCAAGTAAAAGAAGTGTGATTTATTTGATGATATTGAGCATGCTGATGTGAGCTGAGGAAAGCTAGAATGCAGTTTTCACCCTCATTGGTTTATTCATCATCACCACCTTATATGGTATCATAGTTACATTGATTAAGGTAAGCACCTGTAATTTAATTGTGTAAAAGTAAGATTCCAGTCCAATTTTTAAATTATACTGTACTGTACTATAATAATAATAATAAACACCATGTTTATCCTTCAGAAAATTGCTTCATGCACCAAGATATTGTAATTCTCAGATTTTCCACAAGAGTGAGACAAAGCTCCATGTGCAGAAGCAGCAATGTAGTTTCCACCTCTATGTAAAAAAAACTACTCATGTTTTAATTTCAAGATGCCGATAAATGTGTTGGTATGCCAGTGGTGTTATGAAGAGGTGCATTCATTTAAAAGCACAAAGACTGTTGTTGTAACCCTTCTTCTTTGCAAACATATGTAGTGTCTTTGTAGATCTGTACACTTCCTGTCTTTGAATGAATTGTATTTGTGTACTTTGTGGGTTTAGAGGAATTCACAACTGGCAGGGAGAGCACTAAACACACTAAAGCTTACTATTAGCAACCTCTTAAGTGATCTGTTGCGCATTCAGACTATCCCATATTTTCACATTAAGAAAAACACATTTATTAACATTGGAATACCAGTATTTAATACACTACCAGGACACACCTTCTCATTTAATGCTTTTTCTTTATTTTCATGACTATTCACATTGTAGATTCTCACTGAAGGCATCAAAACTATGAATGAACACATATGAATGACCTGACATCATGGCTCGTCCTTGCCATAGCATTTGTGTTGAACCTCATCGATTGCTTTTTTGCTTTCCCCTGAGTTCCTGTGCTGCTCACTATTTCACCATGTACCAGGACACACTGATTGATGGGGAGTTAATAATACTTAACACTTTATCTGTCTCACTCGTTCCTCTCTGTTATCATCTCATCAAATGTTACAGGTCAGAGTAAGGAGTCCACTCCTTCCAGTCATGTAGAAAAAAGACCTGGGGAGACTCAGTTTCTTCTGTAGAGGATCTGGCTTCAGTTTTGATTGCTGTGTTATCTGGTCTTATCTGATCTGGGTCAGAGAACCTGCAGGAAAACCCCTGGAATTGATTGTGAGCGGCTTTTTCAACTTCCAGCAGAAATGGTTATGCAAGCAGTTTGAGAGGATGTGTAGAAATCAGCAGAGATGATAGCAACAGCATGGTGTATTTGAGGTTGTCCAATTTGAGGCCAGAGGACTCTGCTATTTATTACCGTGCCAAAGAGAAACACAGTGGTTAAAGCAGCTGAAGAGGCTTTTCAAAAACATCCTGCCATCTATTTTTAGAAGAACCCAGAGGAAGCAGTTGTTCATCAAAAACAGGGACACCTACTGATGAGACAGTTGTAAGAAATTTCTTTAATAAAAGAGATGATAATGATAATAAGAAACATTATTTAGAAAAAAAGCAAATATTGAAAATAATGGACATGGATAAAAAAAAGATTGCCACCTATCAGACGTTTATTAAAACTTTTTAATTAAAAATATTTTTAATAACAACAGAAGCTCCCATGCTATCACCTTGAGTACCAACCTGTTCTCTGTAGCTCTGCGGCTGCTGGATCCTGTGACTCTCACTGAAGTCGAGACACTAACAGCAGGATCACAGCACATTAAGTGTTACTGTTATTACAGTGATATTCAATGTTTTTTCAAAAACATTTAAACATGAACAGTTGGCACAGCTTTCCTCTTGAAATGTGCACTTACTGAATACTGAAAACAACATTTACTAAAAAAAAGGAACTTTTGTGGCACAGGTCTAACTGTATATCTTTGTGAATGTAGAATAAGATTTGAAATGTCAGTTTTATCTTTTATTTTCTGTTTTTCTGTTTATGTTTTGAATACAAGAAATCAATTAAAGAATGTCTGAACTGATTTGACAAAACCAGTTTTTTACAATTCTTTATATCTCTTTAGATCCCTTATAATCTGTCAGCATCCATCTATATGCAAAGCAAACTTCCTGACAGTCGACTATAAAGACTTGAAATCATGCCGCCAGTTAAAACAGAAGAAGAGAAGTTCTCATCAGATTATCTTGAGTACCAAAATGTTCTCTGTGGCTCTGCTGCTCCTGCTGGCTGCTGGATCCTGTGAGTCTCACTGAAAAAAAAAAAAAACCCTGAAAGAATGATCACAGCATACTGACTGTTACTGTTACATAAAATATGTTTTCTCCACAGGTGTGAAGTGTGAACAGCTGACACAGCCAGCCTCTGTGATTGTGCAGCCAGGTCAGCATCTGACCATCACCTGTCAGGTCTCTTATTCTCTGAGCTACTATCGGACAGCTTGGATCAGACAGCCTGCAGGGAAAGGACTGGAGTTTATTGGAAGTGCACATGATGGATACAGCATATTTTACAAAGATTCACTAAAGAACAAGTTCACCATCAACTTAGACACTTCAAGCAAGACAGTGACTCTAAATGGACAGAATATGCAGCCTGAGGACACTGCTGTGTATTACTGTGCCAGAATCTCACAGTAATACAAAACATCAGTGGAGCTCAACAAAAACCTCTCACAGCTTCAACATGTGTAACATCCTTCATCACTACAGGAGCCCCTAGACTACAGAACACTGTTATCTGCTGCATGTCGCTGTTTAGCGCTGGAGATTGCCATGATAATATATATTCTTTTAAAGTTATAGTTATGAATAAAGTTTTACATTTTATATTTACAATTCAACCTTAGTAACTTGCTCAATTTGACATTTTTTCCTGTAAATTAAATGACAACAATATATTTTGATACTCATTTATATGAGAAGTTCTTCCAGCTAAACGTTTGTGTAAAACCACCTGTAATGATTGTTAGAATTGGTTGTGTTTCATTATTTGCAAAAAAAAAAAAAAAAAAAATCTGTAATGATTACTAAGCAGGCAGGACTCATGCTAAAGTTCAGTGAATTTATTTAAAGTGAATTAAAATACAAACAAAAGCTTGGCACTAATGAAGGTCCCCGTAGGACAGGGCTGACTTTTCCACAAATCCACACTGATACACAGATTCTCTCATAAAAATACCAAATAGCTCTCCTCTCTTTAACAGAAATTATATTTGTCACTTCCCATATATTTGTCCTCCCAATGATATCCTGATATTAATCTTCAGGCTTTGCAGTTTGCATGTTTTCTCTGTTTCAATCATCAGAAAAGATGGAAAAGTTAATGACCCTGTGTTTCTGGCTGCCTGGAAATTAGGTTAGGCCCTCTGGCTTTTTAAAAGAAATCCTAAGGGCACTTCACATACAATGTGATGACAGCACTGCTGTGCCCAGAAACCCATTATGTCCAGTGGCTTGCTCCGCACCATTCTACTTGTCCTAGTAAAAAAAAGGAATGACAGGGACCGGGTGAAGATCATAGCAGAAAAAAAAAAAAAAAAAGTACTACATGCCTAACAGGGCAGCCAGTGCAACAAACATTTCAGGTCATTTACTCAAACTAGCAGTCTGGGTAGCTCTGCTTCCTATATGAAGCTATTATAATATATCATTCTATTCATCTGTTAGTTGTGTGGTGGCAGATTTCTTTTCTCATGTATTAATCACATATTTAAGCATATCACATTAGTTATAGTAATATCACTTTCTCACTCTAGTATAGTAAGAGCACTCGTGTCACCAGTTTGTATGCATGTGGAATGTGATCACAAGTGAGGCCCAAGTTTTATTGCACCTTCACAGCAGACCCATTTTCCTCTTGAGGGCTCTGGACATCCTGTTGCAGATGAGGTAGACTTGTAGTCAAGACCGCCTAATCCGAGACCAAGACAAGACCAAGACCAGAGGGTATCGAGACCAAGACAAGACCAAGACCAAGTCCAAGTTGAGACGAGACCAAGACCGAGACCGAGTCGAGACGAGACCAAGACCAAGACCAAGACCGAGACAAAAAAAGTCTTTAAACTGCAGCCAGATGCTGCTTCGTTTACGGGTGTCAGGCATATTTATGTGTTTTTGCTTTCGCACAGCCCTCCTCACCGCTGTCTACTGTCTCACTCACTTACTGAGAGGACAGACGCACGCTCCACTTGACTGTCGCGTCTCTCACCCTCTCTGTTTTTCACATAATGATATTATCCTATATCCTCGCATGTGATTGGCCACAATATGGAGGGATTGGAGCATAACTGAGCCACTGTGTGAGAGCTGAGCAGCGAAAGGAAATTAAGTGAGGGTAGAAATGACTGAAAGATTATTAGGCTCTGTTTTGAGTTTTGTTCAAAAAAGAATTTCTTCATATATATATATATATATATATATATATACTTCTATATACATATGCAGGACACCTTAAACTAGTTTTTTAATTAAGCAGCAAGGCAGAACAAAGTCGGGCCTGTATCAAGACACAGGGACTAAACCCCAATTCAACCAGACCCAGAACTGATCCGGAATTAAAACAGGACTACAACAGTAACCAAGACAGAACCAGAATCAGAACTAGATGATAGTAGCACTAAAAATCATCATAGATCTGCACTACACTTATTTTTTAATTCTACCAAAGTACACTATTTAGATTCAGAAAAGTTTATATAATTATTTAGCCTTGTTGTGCAAACAAGCCTGCATAACTTAATAAATATAGAATTTGAAGAGTAACAAATGGTATCTAAAAAGAAACACTAGGTACTAGATACATGTTCTGATGAGTTTTGGCAAACAACCATTTGACTAACATGTGTGTCTCACCTGCTCTTGTTCCATCTCTGTTCTGTCCTCATTCTCGTCTCTCTCCCTCTCTGCTCCTCTCTCTCCCTCTCTGCTCCTCTCTCTCCCTCTCTGTTCCTCTCGCTCCCTCTTTGTGCTGACAACCAAGCCAAACACCAACATCATCAAATATACAGTTGAAACCAGATATTTACATACTCTTCAGATAAAAACACAAACACTTTTTTAATTGTAACATCAAATCAGACTAAATGTTTATTTTTTTAGATTGAAAAAACATATTTGTTAAATTTAAGAGTAAAGAGAGAAACTATCTGTATTTCTTAATTGCAAATGGCACCAAATTGTATCCAAAATTGAGCCACACTTATGGAGCTCCACAATTCTTTTCCTGGTGTTTTGGTTGACATCTCTTGATTTTCCCATTTCAAAGAAACAGGCTCTGTGTTTTGCCTTATATGCATCCACAGCTGTGCCACCAATTTACTCACATGGACTCTACTAACCTATCAGAAGCTTCTTCAGCTCAGAATGGAATCGTCTGGAGTTTTCTTATTAATTAACAATAAACTTAGTGTATCTGTACTCCTAAATTTGATGAAAGTGATTAAAATAGACAGCTCCCTCTTTTTATTCTGACATTTAACTAATTCAAAAGATATTTCAACATTTATTTATCTAAAACAAAAGTTTACTCTAAATTGATGTTTAACAGTAAAAAAAAGTTTTTATGTTTTCTCCCTAAAGTGTATGTAAATATCTGGTTTAAACTGTGAATATACTGCTGTGTATTGAAATTCCTCTTGTTTTGCATAGATATATGCATGCTGTTTAAGATGGCGCCGAGTATGGCAGCCTCGTCGCGAGCTCCCCCAAGCAACAGCTGTTTTTTGTGTTTAATTTTACTTTTTCTTTATTTTTTCACGAGTAGCACATGTCTCCTTGTGTACGACCGTCAAACCTTACTGGACATAAAAGATGGACTTTCTCATCACTTTCCGGAGTTCAAGTTTTGCAACACGGACCCTCCGTTTGCAGACCCCCCATTCATCTCACCTGAGACGCCTTTGTTCTGGGCCCGTGGAGGCCGCAAACGCCGACGCAGAGGGAGAAGATCTGGCGTTCTGGTTCGACTGAGACGGCGCACTAACAGACCACCGTTACCCAGTTTATTACTGGCTAATGTGCAGTCTCTGGAGAACAAGCTGTGCGAGCTTCGGGCACGGATCTCATTCCAGCGAGAGATGCGGGACTGCTGCGTGATCTGCCTCACAGAAACCTGGCTATCGGACAAGGTACCGGACTCCGCAATACAACTACCGGGGTTCTCTGTGCACCGCGCGGACAGGTCACAGGAGCTTACTGGGAAAAGCAGAGGCGGTGGTGTATGTTTCATGATCAACAACAGCTGGTGTGATTATGCGAACGTGCACCCGGTCAAATCTTTCTGCTCACCGGACCTGGAGTACCTGATGATTAAGTGCCGGCCATTCTGGCTACCGAGGGAATTCACAGCAGTGATTATTACGGCGGTTTACATTCCCCCACAAGCCGACACTGACCGAGCACTCAGGGAACTGTACAGCGCGATCAGCAGTGAGGAAACCGCACACCCAGAGGCGGCGTTTATCACGACCGGGGACTTTAATAAGGGTAACCTGAAGAAAGTCTCACAAAAACTCCACCAACAAATCCATTTCAGCACTCGTGGAGACCGGCTTCTTGACCACTGCTACACCTCTTTCCGGGATGCATACAAAGCCCTCCCCCGCGCCCCATTCGGCCAATCAGATCACCGCTCCATCCTGCTCCTGCCCGCCTACAGGCAGAAGCTGAAACAGGAAGCTCCAACCCTGAGGGCGGTGCACCGTTGGTCGGACCAATCGGAGTCTACGCTGCGGGACTGTTTTGATCACGCGGACTGGGAAATGTTTCACGTGGCTGCTAAAGACATTGATGAGTACACAGACTCAGTCTGCGGATTTATCAGAAAATGCGTGGAAGATGTCGTCCCATCCAGAACAGTTAAATCCTTCCCAAATCAAAAACCCTGGATTAACGGAGATGTTCGCACGGCACTGGCGGCACGGAGCACCGCTTTTGCCTCCGCGAACACATCGGACTACAAACACGCACATTACCAACTCCGGAAGACGATCAAAGCAGCCAAACGTGAGTACAGGGACAGGGTGGAGCAACATTTTGACAACCCTCGGAGTATGTGGCAGGGACTAAACACAATCGCAGACTTTAGAGGGAAAACCAGCACACCGCAGACCACGGCCTCTCTGTGTGAGGATCTAAACGTATTCTACGCTAGATTCGACACAGCGAACACCACGAGACCGGACAGTGTGCGCACCGCGGATGACGTCAGTGCGCACACTGTGTCTGAGGAGGATGTGCGGAAGTGCTTCAGGAGGGTGAACGCACGCAAAGCTACTGGTCCGGACGGGATTCCCGGCCGCGTCCTCAAGTCATGCGCGGCTCAGCTGGCTGGAGTGTTTACACACATCTTCAACCTTTCCCTCTCTCTGTCTGTAGTCCCAGCCTGCTTCAAAATGGCCACCATCGTCCCTGTACCCAAATCCTCCACCATCTCCTCATTGAACGACTGGCGACCCGTAGCCCTGACCCCCATCGTGAGCAAATGCTTCGAGAAGCTGGTCAGGGACTTCATCTGCTCTGCACTACCCGACTCACTGGACCCTCTACAGTTCGCATACCGCCACAACAGGTCCACTGATGATGCCATAGCCCTGACACTCCATGCTGCCCTGTCACACCTGGAGAAGAGAGACACGTATGTGAGAATGCTGTTTGTAGATTACAGCTCAGCATTCAACACCATCGTTCCCTCGAAGCTGGACAGGAAACTGCAGGATCTAGGACTGAGCAGCTCCCTCGGCAGCTGGATCCTTAACTTCCTGTCTGACAGACGCCAAGTGGTCAGACTGGGCAGCACCACCTCATCCCCCATCACACTGAACACTGGTGCTCCACAGGGGTGTGTACTGAGCCCTCTCCTGTACTCACTCTACACCTACGACTGCACGGCCACTAGAAACTCCAACATCATTGTGAAGTTTGCGGACGACACTACAGTGGTGGGTCTTATTACCAACGGTGATGAGACGGCCTACAGGGAGGAGGTCAGCGCCCTGACCCACTGGTGTCAAGACAACCATCTCACCCTCAACGTCGCAAAGACAAAGGAGTTGATAGTGGACTTCTGGAGGTGCAGAGGAGTACACACCCCCATCACCATCAACGGCGCCGCTGTGGAGAGAGTGAGCAGCTTCCGCTTCCTTGGTGTACATCTGGCTGAGGATCTTACGTGGTCAGTACACATAAACAAAACAGTGAAGAAGGCGCAGCAGCGCCTCTTCTTTCTCAGGAGACTGAAAAGATTCGGCATGAGCCCCCGCATCCTCAGGACCTTCTATCGCTGTGCCATTGAGAGCATCCTCACTGGATGCATCACCACCTGGTACGGCAACAGCACCGCTCACAACCGCAAAGCTCTCCAGAGAGTAGTGCGGTGTGCTGAACGGATAATTGGAGGTGAGCTTCCCTCCCTCCAAGACATCTACAGGAAGCGGTGCCTGAGGAAAGCGGGGAGGATCATCAAGGACTCCAGTCACCCCAGCCATAAACTGTTCAGACTGCTACCATCAGGAAGGAGGTTCTGCAGCATCCGGTCCCGTACCAGCAGACTGAGAGACAGCTTTTTCCATCAGGCCATCAGACTGCTGAACACTTCATAGACACCTCACCCTCACTACTGGAACTTCAACATTATGCACTCCATACTGTATATAAATACCACTGTTTTGCACATACCAACCTCTGTATATTTTATATATCTTATTTTATTGTTTACTTTATTTCATTTGTAAAACATGTATATACATACTATATACACACTCAAACACACACACGTAGAAAAACATATTTAGTATACACATTCAGTAATGTATATACCTTTACATATTGTACATATATTTATTACTTTTTAGATTAGCCATTTTTATATTTTGCTTGTTTTACATTATTGTATTTTGCACAACTCTGTTGCTTGTGAAGCTCGCACACAAGAATTTCACTCACATGTACTGTACCAGTGTACCTGCACATGTGATGTGACAATAAAAGTGATTTGATTTGATTTGATTTGATTTGATATACTGAACAACATACAAAGCATAATATATAAAATAACATCTACCTGAGTTTTTTCTTTGAAAGAAGCTCCTTATGTCCATTGTTGTGTTCATCAGTACACAATTGAAACCGATTTAGAGAGTTTGTTTAGCCGTGGAGGGTAACAACTGAAAATATGAAATGTAAGCTAAGACTCTCTAAAAAAATCAGCATTGTTGTTCGGCTTTTTATTTATCCATTTGTTGATTCACTCGAAGAGTAAGTAACGCAACCAACTGATCAGTTTGATATCAGTCTTTTGTGATACACCGTCATATTTACATTATTAGTTCAGTACGAATGATTTGCTTTGGTACCTGGTCAAACTTAAGCTCTCCTCTGTCTGCAGCAAACTCGCAGGCAGCAGCTTCTCCCCACTCGCTCACATGGGTGCTGTGCTCAGTCGCCTAGTGCCTGAGCTCGGATCATACCAAAATTAGGGGGAATTTACGACGGTGCGCTCTGTACTTCGTGTGTTGTTTTTGTTTTATACAGTTGTCAGCCAGGCATCTAACTAACAAATTACACTCAAAAACCCCATGCTTCTGAAAAAATGACCCTGGCTTAAGCCCAGTAAGCCACCCCCCCGCTCCGCTGATGGTTGACTCCAAATCTCCCGAACACTATGTCAATTTGAGAACGCAAGACCGAAACAGTGAGACCAAGACCGAGATCAAGACAAAAGTCCGTCGAGACCAAGAAAAGACAAAGACCACGTAAAAGTGGTCTCGAGACCAAGACCGGTCTCGAGACATCCAACTCTAAGATGTGGTGATGGTTTGTCGGAGCTTTTCTTAGAATGAACAGTTAAGAATCTGCTAATAATTGATCTGCTGTGGAATGTTCTTTGTTTAAGAGCGTCTGTGTCTGCCTATATAAGATGTAAGGGCGGTGGCCACAATTCAGAGATGGTCCCGGTGTTTCACTGAGATGCTCTCTCCACATTGCAATGTGTTGATTAAACCCACTTCAAATCAAGCTATGTGTTCCGGATTATTGTTAAAATTTCCATAACAGTTGCTAAAAATATTTCCTAAGTTCTTTATATACTGCTGAGTTTACTTTGTGTTGCTGAGTAGGAGGAGTCTATGTAAAACTGATACCTTCAGTAGATTTATATATCTTGGTACTCAATCTACCAGAGACACTGCAGACTGGACAAAGACATCTGACCTTAACAATGATGAGAAAAGTTTAAATTGCTCTTTTACTCATTCATTTATTTTTTTCTTGACTGGTAAGGACGTTTTTACATTTTTTGTACAAATTAATTGTTATGAAGTAAAGTCTTTGGAATAATAAGCCATTAACATTTCTGTACTGAGGGTCAAACACTGACAGAGTCTGAACCAGTGGTTAAAAGGCCTGGAGACTCCCACAGACTGACCTGTACATACTCAGGGTTCAGTGGTGATTATAGTAATGCTTGGATCAGACAGGCTGCTGGAGAAGGACTGGAATGGATTGGTTGGATTCATAGTGGTAGTAGCACCTACTACTCTCAGTCATTCAGAGGTCGGTTTACCATCTCCAGAGACAACAGCAGAAAGCAGGTGTATCTGCAGATGAACAGCTTGAGAGTTGAGGATTCTGCTGTTTATTATTGTGCTCGAGAGTCACAGTGACACAAGAGCAAGAAATGCTCTACAAAAAGTCAGCACATCAAAAGAAGGAACAATTTGCTGCCAGCTATTTGTTCCCCTTAAAGTTACAGAAATTACAATCAATCAATCAATCAATCAATCAATCAATCAAGGCTTTATTCGCCAAATGCAGGTTGCCCTGCAGTGATATGGGAACCCCCCCGACCTTACACACACAACACAGACATCACATGGGGATACAAGTCGGAGATCGGTAGCAGTACAGAAAAACACTGAAATGTACACTACAATGGAAAAGTACAAGAGGAAAAAAAGAGACCTCTACTCATGCTGGGCTTCTATGGGAGGACAGCATGAGAACAGGAAACAAAAAAACTCCTCTGCACAAAAGCACATAAATGTCCACAGCACAACATTATGGAGCACGTGACAAGCAACAGGGTTGGGTGGGGATGAGGAGTAATCTGAGGCAAACACAGCAGCCATCCTGCCCTGCGCTATTATTCCAGCGCGGGCCCAGACCCGCCATGTTCTCCAGGAGGGAACAAGCATCGAAGGCGTTTGGAAAGGGAGGGGGGGATGAGTGAGTGCGTATCCGTGTATGTGTATGTGTATGTGTGTGCGTGTCCAGAGTTCAGCTGAGACAGTGTCCTTCGCCCTGCCAGGCTAAGTAAACAGTCTTCCAGCCAACCCAGGCGGCCTTGCACAGAATGGGAAGAACAGTCTAAACACAGTTGTTATCAGGGTGTTTTTGTTCAGCTCCAGCCTTGAGCCCGCAGCTGGCGCCGAAGGGATAGCCGCATTATGATGGTTGTTTTTTCTTTAATGCGAACAACTCATGAGAATTTCGAGCTGTTCTTAACAGTGTGACACTGGTCTCTCAATCTCCCGTTGGAGAGCCGTGAGCTTCTCCATGATGTTATCAAACTTGCGCTCCGTGGTCTTGTCATTCTTGTGCTCAAAGAGCCGATTTCTGAGAGCTCACGACCGCAGTGAGCTGCTCCAAGATGTGATCCAACTTCCGCTCAGAGGTCTTATTCTGAGTATTCACGGCACCCGTAAGCTTCTCCAAGAACTTATCCATGCTGCACTCAATGAGCCCATTCTGAGAAGTCACGCCTCGTCCCATCGTTTCAATCCCAGCGGGCAGCCTTGTGGGGGTTTGAACAGCCGGTTCCGCTTTCTTAATTCTTCGATAAGCCAGGGCCAAGCCAGCTCCGATCAGCAAGAACCCTGTTATCATGGTTCCGAATAGGTAGATATCTTCAGCGTCTTCGATCAACAGTCCCGCCAGGCAGATGACCCTCCAGTTATGCCACCCGTCCATCGTGTATCTGGCAGGGAAAGTACCTCCAGGACACTCAGGCTCACCCGAGCCCGGACTTCTCATTGAGAAAAGGGTGTCAATAGCATTCAGGGACCAGTTGATCAAATCCATAATTCTCTTTTAGCTTTTAGAGAACAGACTGTGAGGGAGTGTTCCAGGGAAAAGTAATATGAAAAAACACGAGACTAGACAAGGACATAAGAGGCTAAGCAGGAAAGATAAGGGAGAGGAGAAGAGGAGAAAAGAGCCAAACGAAAATGCTCAAAGATGTAATAACACTGTTAAAAAAACAAAAACAAAGACACATTAAAATTTAAATTTCTGTTTTAAATAATTTTCTTTTAATTATGCCCAAACCAGTAATACAGTACAACCACAAGGCCATTCATTCTCTCCTATAATTGGTCATTGTCCTTGTGTACAGAAAGCAAAGCTCCTCACACACTGATATAAAGATTAATATCAGCCTGGTGCAGGAGAAAATGAGAAGTTTCAGGTTATCACCCTCAGTACAAGTTCTCTGTAGCTCTGATGGCGCTGTTGGATCCAAAGAGTCTCACTGAGGCAATGACAATAAGATAAAAATACATGATTTTATTGTATTATTTTATCATGTTAGAGACCCTGCAGGGACAGAACTGGAGTGGATTGAAAATACAAATTATACTGCACAAGGACAAGTTCACTATCATCTTAGACACTTCAAGCAGGACGTGTATTACTGTGCCAGAGAGTCACAGTAATACAAACCATCAGTATAGCTGAATAAAAAATCCCTCAGAGCCTCAACACTGGTAAGCGTTAATAACTCAGTAGGTCAGTCATGACAAAACAAGAAAATGTCCATAATTAAATCACAATAACAATGACAACAACATTCAATGTCACATCCCTAATCAAATTCCCACTCCCTCACTGTGATATCCTGATACAAATCTTCATGCAGTTTATAGCAGCACAAAACGTCCAAACTTCACTTGTTGCTTGCAGGTTAATCCATACTTCTGTTTCATTCTGTCAGTTGTAATCTGTATTAAAAATAAACTTCCTCCCAGACACATATAATAACTTGACATGGTGCATTTTGTTGAACCAGAAGAAGAGAAGATAACAGAAGATCACTTTCAGCACCAACATGTTCTCTGTAGCTCTGCTGCTGGATCCTATGAGTCTCTCTGAAAAGAACCACTGACATCATGGATGTTAAGCACTGTTACTTTAAGTAATTAAAATTAAATACAGTGTGAACAGTTGACACAGCCAGCCTCTGTGACTCTGCAGCCAGGTCAGCGTCTGACCATCACCTGTCAGGTCTCTTATTTGCTGAGCTACCACACAGCTTGGATTAACAAAAAAATCCTGCAGGGAAAGGACAGGATATTCTGCAGGCTGCAGATTCATACTACAAAGATCCACTGAAGAATAATTTCAGTATTGAATTAGAAACTTCAAACAAGAAAGTGACTTTAAAATTGACCAGATTTGCAGACTGAAGTCACTGGTGTGTATTACCATAGAGCCAGAGACACACAGCCCAGCTAAACAAACCCCCTCAGTTGTAGCATCAATCTACCAGAGGAGGAGCCCTCAGATCATCAATGAATTCATGATTATTTTTCTCTGGTAGTCAGTTTGTTGATAAATTCTCCAAGGTACATCTTATAATAATAATGATAATGATGATAAAATGTATTAGAATTAAAAGAATTTCAATGAGAAATTTAAATATAGTGAGATTAAATTATGCTTGTTGATTTGGGGTTTTGTTTGAAATCTCACCATCTTTACTTTTTCAAGGAATTTGTCTCTTTTGAAAGACAGATAACTTTTTTTTAGGTCGAGATAGAAATTATTTAATGAATTAATATAATATATTTGTAAAGAGACATCATCATCATCCACAGACCTCCAAAAACCTGTGCAGATACTCAAAATGCAGACCACAGTTTCTCATGAAATACTTAATCATCCTTCTTTTTCTTCCACAAAAATCATTAAATTATCTATGATATTAATTATAAAACTGGAGCACTGCAGTTAATGTTCCCATGACTCTTCATTTATGTTTTCTCCAATGTTTTTATTATTGATATGATCATGTTTGTGTTTTATAAGTATTATCAATAAACATCATTAAGAAAATTAATAATAGTATCTTCACCTTCACTTGTTCTATTGATATAATCAGTGGCTGACTTGAAAACAGATTTATATATTACATATCCTAACTACATGGCTAATTGTGACTGTTCTTAAAAAATTGTGGAGTGAATGCAAAACCACAATATTTTTGCATGTTGCTCCTCCTCTATAAATCTGACTTCAGAGAAGATGACAGGTAGCTACGGACACACAGTTTGACAGTATGGACTACAGGACAGGACTGCTGCTGTTAACTATCTGCTGGGCAGGTGAAAATACTCATAGACCCTGATATTACACAACATTTATTTCTCTCAACAAGCTATTTAACTTAGTGTGATTTGATGCTCTTGACAGGTGTTGATGGTCAGACTCTGACAGAATCTGAGCCAGCAGTTAAAAGGCCTGGAGAATCCCACAGACTGACCTGTACATACTCAGGATTTTATTATTATATTGGTGCAGCTTGGATCAGACAGGCTGCTGGAAAAGGACTGGAGTGGATTGCTTATGTCAACCCTAGCGACAGCAATTACTACTCTCAGTCATTCAGAGGCCGGTTTACCATCTCCAGAGACCACAGCACAGAGCAGGTGTATCTGCAGATGAACAGCTTGACAGTTGAGGATTCTGCTGTTTATTACTGTGCTCGAGTGCCACAGTGACACAAGAGCAAGAAATGCTGTACAAAAACTCAGGACATCAAACCAAGTCTGTTGTTACACAGAGTCACACAAACACCGGACATTACACACAGTTACTTTAACTTGAATTGTGTTTAACATGTTTTTCTATGGGTTAAACTGTGAACAGTTGACACAGCTGCCCTCTGTGATTGTGGAGCCATCTGACCAACATCTGTCAGGTGTCTCATTGTCTTGGCTACTACACAGTTTGGATCTGACAGCCTGCAGGGAAAGGACAGTATTTGGTTTTCTGAAAAAAAGATTGAGCTCCTTTCCTTTTATCCAGAGGGAAACGTCAGCTCTCCAATGAAATTATGAAATACAGAAAGAGCAAAGTCAGTACACGATATAGCGATACGAAAACAGTATGTGAGTGTGAGTGTTTTTTGGTTTGTTTTTTTTTTTTAGAAATTTGTCAGTTTTAATATTTGAAAACAGAATATGTCAAATTCATAGAAAACCGACAAGCTGTGCATATACATTTTCTAGTTTTTCAGTTTTTCACTTTGGAAAAAAAATCCCCACAGTATTTGCCTTGAGGAGGAGTCAGTGCAAAACTCATATATTAACTAACTTTATAAGTGTTCAGGAGTAAGAGTCAGGGACCCAACCTCATATACACACTGCAGACTGGGCAACGACAACTGACTTTAACAATGATCAGATCAGTTTATTTAGTTATTTTCCTGATTCTGTGTTGTTTCTCGGCTGGTAAGGAAACAGGTCTTCTTTGGAAAAATTAAATTGTATGAAGAAATGTGATAACTAATGAGTTGTTGACATTTGTGTAGGTACTGAAGCTCAAACACTGACTGAGTCTGAACCAGTGGTTAAAAGGCCTGGAGACTCCCACAGACTGACCTGTACATACTCAGGGTTTGGTGGTGATATTTTTGCTGCTTGGATCAGACAGGCTGCTGGGAAAGGACTGGAGTGGATCACTTATATCAGCAGTGACAGTAGTTATATCCACTATTCTCAGTCATTCAGAGGCAACAGCAGAAAGCAGGTGTATCTGCAGATGAACAGCTTGACAACTGAGGATTCAGCTATTTATTATTTATAAGCAGTATGTTTCTCACTGTTATGTTGTCATGTTATATTACAGTTCAAACAAGTGTGTATCACATGCCTGTTGTGTGAAGTGGAAGTCTAGTTGTGTAATTATGGAATATTGAGAAAATATAGATGTTTGTTTAAAGAACTGTTTTTGTTTCTTGTTTTGGCACTTTTAACATTTTAGATATTTATAGTAAAATTTTAAAGATTTATAGAACGCACATATCATTGACAGTCGCTGAGAGTAGGTTAACCAGCGAATACTTATGAGTAATTTGATTAAATGACAAACAGATTAAACAGTTTAAATGTAAACATAAACATAAACACTGTGTGATAAATTAAGATCTGATAACTGTAAAGTTTTCAGGAACTGAAAATATAACTTTATTGCATGCAACCAATGTACATATTTTTTTTCGTCTTCTTGATAACTTGATAGCAGAGGATTTTATTGTTTATTATTGTGCTGGAGACTCACAATGTCACAGGAGTGAGAAACACCATTTTCTCACAGAAGTAACAGAGATTACATTTAACTCATCAACATACTGGAAGATTCAGTAAAGCTGCTTCACTGGGAGATTGTTTTTGTGAAGACTCTGTGTTCTTCAGTTTTACATTAAATATTTTGTCTGTCCATGTGTACATGCCAATGTGAATATTTTCATCGGCCTTGTCTAAATAGAGTTTTTAAGGAATGAAAAACACATCAAACTTTATATTTGTGTTTTAAATAATATTTTTATTGGAATTATCTCCATTTTTTTATTGTTAATACTGATTGCCACAGTGTGATCTCTCATAATCTGTCAGCATCCATCTATGTGTAAAGCAAACTTCCTGACACTCTGCTATAAAGACTTGAACTCATGGTGTCAGTTAAAGCAGAAGAAAAGTTCTCATCAGATTATCTTGAATACCAAAATGTTCTCTGTGGCTCTGGTGCTCCTGCTGGCTGCTGGATCCTGTGAGTCTCACTGGAAAAAAAACACTGACAGAATGATCACAGCATACTGACTGTTGCTGTCACATAAAACATGTTTTCTCCACAGGTGTGAAGTGTGAGCAGCTGACACAGCCAGCCTCTGTGATTGTGCAGCCAGGTTAGCGTCTGACCATCACCTGTCAGGTCTCTTATTCTCTGGGCAGCTATTGGACAGCTTGGATCAGACAGCCTGCAGGGAAAGGACTGGAGTGGATTGGGGTGAAAAGTACTGGGAGCTCTCACTATAAAGATTCACTAAAGAGCAAGTTCAGCATTGACTTAGACACTTCAAGCAAGACGGTGACTTTAAATGGACAGAATATGCAGCCTGAAGACACTGCTGTGTTACTGTGCCAGAGAGTCACAGTAACACAGCAGACCTGAACAAAAGCCCCTCACTGCATGTACACATTTGTAACATGAAGCCACCAGAGGAGGAGCTCCAAGACCAATAATGAATTGAAGGGTCTATTTACTCAAAACAAAAATAGAAAAAAATGTGGAAATTCCTTATTGTGTTGCTATTCTTGATCGAGGTAGTCGTAGCAACAAATTATGCTCACAGCAGTTAAGCACCAGCGGACCAACGGAAACAACAGAAAGCAGCTGTATCTGTAGATGAGCAGCTTGACATCAGAGGACTCTGCTGTTTATTAATGTCCTCAAGAGACATAAAGCAAAGACCCTATCCTTCCATAACTTGTTAGAACGGTTTTATTATTATTTTATTAATTTTGTTTTATTATTTGTTATGAAAAAAAAATTACAATCTAATGATACAGTCATTTTTTCCTTTCAGATTCAATGCAATACAAAAACAGAATAGAAAAATCATTCAAAAGAATCTTTGCTATTTTATATAAATGCAAACTGTGTTCTGTTATGTTGTGTTTTTATGGAGTCTGCAGCAGAGAGACCCTACAGTAAATGGACAGAATATTCAGCCCGAATACACTGCTGTGTATTACAGGGCCACAGTCACATTCACAGAAAAAAAATCTCTAAGACTCTAATAAATTCCTGTTGTTTCTGTTTATTTTTTTAAACTCCTTAGTGAGAACCTTTTTGTGAGTTTGTAAGTATTGATAAAGCTCTAAAATAAAAGGCCAGTACATGAAACTGAATTCACTGATCAATGACGTTATAAACTGATTAATTTATGACATAAAATACTTTTGTTAAAAAAATATTTTGGTTTGCAAGCTTGTATTTATTTATTATATTGTACACTTTAATCTATAAACCAATAAGTTGTGCAAAGTACTTGTTTATATACAGAGATATAGAACATAACATTTACATGTAAAGTAAATGTTATAACATTTTTTTAAATGACAAAAAGTGTTTTTTTCTTTCAATTTTATCAGCAATCAAATCAGACTTTTTCATGTTGTATGGATTCAACATATAGAGTCAAGCAAGGTCGTAACTACTGAAGTTCTCCTCTTCCTCTAATATTGATGTCTGCACTGTAGACTGGGCAGAGACAAATGGCTTAAACAATGATCAGAAATTATATTTGGCTTGCTTTTCTCATTCTTATTCCAGCAGCCAAAAGCCAAAGAGCCAGGGTTCACCCTGGAGAGGTCAATAATCTGTCACGGGGCAAGTTTTAATTTTCCTTTTAAAATTCAGGTTTTGATGAATGAAATACCCTTCAACCTCAGAGTTATTTTTTAAGATTGTGTTTTTAACAGTTTTAAAAGAGAAAAACAAAAACGTTCTCTATTACTGCTTGAACAATCAGTGTATCTCTAATAATGTATCAGCGTCCATCTGTATGCAAAGTAAGCTCCCCCACAGACTCGATATATTGCTGCTGGTTGCAAAAGAAGAACAGAAGCTCCTGGGAGATCACTTTCAGCACCAACATGTTCTCTGTAGCTCTGCTGCTGCTGCTGGCTGCTGGATCCTGTGAGTCTCACTGAACACAAACACTGACAGCATGAAAACTACACACTTTTAATTTGACTGCATTGAACGTGTTTCCTCCACAGGTGTAAACTGTGAGCAGCTGACACAGTCACCCTCTGTTATACTGCAGCCAGGTCAGCGTCTGACCATCACCTGTCAGGTCTCTTATTCTCTTGGCTACTGGACAGCTTGGATCAGACAGCCTGCAGGGAAAGGACTGGAGTGGATTGGGGTGAAAAGTACTGGGAGCTCTTACTATAAAGATTCACTAAAGAGCAAGTTCAGCATTGACTTGGACACTTCAACCAAGACAGTGACTCTAAATGGACAGAATATGCAGCCTGAAGACTCTGCTGTGTATTACTGTGCCAGAGTCTCACAGTAACACAAACTGTTAGGACCCCTGAACAAAAACCTCTCAGGGCCTGAACAACTGTAGCATGAAGCCACCAGAGGAGGAGCCCTTAGACCATAAATGAATTTAAGATAATTTTCTAAGAAACTTACTCTTGTTCTAGTCTCATAACTGTTTAAATATGGTGGGTTTAAATGATGAGTAACAAACACTTGAATAAAATAATTGGGTGAACAAAACTTAAAGACTCCTTGTCTTTACTTCTGTTATTCAAGGTAATCAATAATTAATCAATGCTCAGATATAATGTGAGATTATAGCAACAGCTACTGTAAAGTCCAATAACATCACATAAAGTGCATTAAGCAGCCATTTTATTAGGTGTTTTAGAAACTGCTGATCTGCCATGAATGGTCTGAAAAAGAGAAAATATTCAGTGAGTGGCAGGAGAAAAGGCCTCGCTGATGTCAGAGGTCACAGGAAAATTTCCAGACAGCTTTGAGCAGAAATCAACAGTAACTCAAATAACCACTCAGTACAACCAAGATATGCAGAAGAACATCTGAACCTTTCAGCAGATGAGCAACAGCAGAAGATTTGTTGCAGTCAAACCTGTTCTGAGAGCTGTGTTCATATTTGCTTTCAACTGAAGAGCAATTTCACTGCTGCTGTTGACCATGTGTTATTGTATATATTCTCTCATGCATATTTGAAAATAGTTTGAAGTAATTTGACTGAAACATTAAAAATGCTGGACAGGAAAGTGAGAGCTCTAGAGTTCTAACTCAGCGGTCCCCAACCTTTTTTGCGCCACGGACCGGTTTATGCCCAACAATATTTTCACGGATCGGCCTTTAAGGTGTCGCGGATAAATACAACAAAATAAAACTAGTACCGGTACTGAAAAAAAGAAGATTTATTCATAACAAACGTGAAAAGACCCAGCGAAACCGAGTTAACGATAAAAACGATAACAAAATAGCGCTGAAAACCGATACAAACCCTGAAAACCATACATTTCACACCTGAGCCTCAACTCTTGCGGCCCGGTACCAAACGACTCACGGACTGGTACCTGTCCGAGGCCCGGGGGTTGGGGACCGCTGTTCTAACTGATAAAAGTACAGCTGTTTTGATGAGTTGTGCGAGCAGTGAAGTATGAACAGAAACAAAAGGCAGGCTGATGTTACTTCTACTAATAAAGAGTATTTAGAATGTTTTTGTTCTTTTCCGGGTCAAATGTGACTGTTATCTGTTCAGATGGATTTTAGATCTATGATTTTGGGTCAAACAAAGGAAAACTGCATTTTTAAGGAATATTAAGCAGTGAGCGAGTCATGTCTGAGTGTACGTACACAAACACAGCTTTGTGTACGTAGCTTAATGTTTAGTTAAAATTATGAATAAAAAATAAAAAAAATAAGATAATGTGGTTTTAATTCATATTTAAAAAAAAATAAGGAGAAGTAGCCACATAAAAATAAATTAAAGAATAACTGGTATAACTGGGTACAGTATTCTGTGTTTTTCTGATATCAGAAAAACACTGACAAACACTCTCTTAGAAGAGATCCTTGAGCTTAAGGTTTTTATTTCCTCGTTAAGTCAACTCATTAAAAATTGTATGAATGGTTGACCAGAGGAAAAAGTACATATAGTTTCTGCGTTCAGAAGGTTGGTCTGAATAATTCAAAATGTGGAGTGTTAACTTGAAGAAGAGGATGTGTTTGTCTTTGGGGAGGAGGAGCTGATGCAAACTATGATCTCTACCATGTTTGAAGACATGATTGTACATATAAGACAGGGAATACATGATTAACCACCACTGTACACGGAGCAGAGACAAATGGCCTTGACAATGAATCATCCTGAGTTTATGGTTGTTTTTCTTATCATTTCAGTTTACTGGGCTGGTAAGGAAAGTGCAGTCGTTTCACTAACATTGTTGTGAAAGTGAAATGATATTCTTGGAAAACAGTAACTAATTGTGTGGATGCTTTATGCATCCACACTATTGAGTTCCTGTTTCTCTTTATTGTGTGGATGCTTTATGCATCCACACTATTGAGTTCCTGTTTCTCTTTATTCTTTATTAAGTGTGCCTATGTAATGGCACACTTCGACAGATTTATTATTCTTATTGTGTGGATGCTTTTTGCATCCACACTATTGAGTTCCTGTTTCTCTTTATTCTTTATTATACTTTATTATTATTATTCTAGTTGCCACTTTTGCACTTTTTTTGGCACTTTTCTACTTCCACAATTTTCAGCCGATTTTCACCGTTCAAATTTCAAACTATTCTGCTATTTCTGCTAATGTGCGCTATGACTTTTGGTATTTTTTGCTATTATACTTTTTAAAATATTACGCTTTTTTCCTTTAATTTGTCCCATTGAAATGAATGGGAAACTTCCGCAATTCTGCCAAAACTTGCTTGTTTTTGAAACTTAACTACTTCCTCATACTTTCACCTAGAACAACCATTCAAACTTTAAAATGTTCACAAATTTTTCTGCTATTCTTGTATGATTCAGCTTTTTCATATCTGTTACCATTTTCATCTTATCCCTCGTTAAGTTTTGAGTTTCATTTTTGTGATTTTTCAGAAAATACATGAGTTGTTATGGTTGCTATGCACTTGGCTTTCAGTGTGCCACTGAAAGTTTTGCAGTCTTCCCTTCATGTCCAAACAACTTCTTGCTACTTGCTCATTTTTCACTCAACTTCCACAAATTATACATCAAAACGTAGGTATTTTTGCTGGCTTTCAGAGAATGTCACTGTCATTGTTGTGGGATTTATAGAATTTTGCCAAATCCCCTCAGACCAACACATGGTCGGAAAAGTCTCCATACAAAGTCAATGGAGAGTTTGTTCAAAATCACCGCTTGATTTCTGTAATGAGAGGCATATTCGAATCGTCATATCTCCTTAACGAAGCGAAGTTAAAACATGAGGCTTGTCCCAGTATATCTTCAGACACTCCTGACGCTCACAATTCAAGAATTTGTTTCTCACCTATTACCGTTCTGAAATGAGTTAGACTTGTTTGAGGGTAGGAAATTCGTCCTTCGCTCAGATTTCTTCAGATTTCAAACTCTGGAAATGAACCACTTTTTTCTCTCGTCATAACTTTTTGTTGGATTTCCACAGAGACCTGAAAATTTCCATGACTGTTCACCAAAGCCTGCTGTCTCTTACGGTGAAAGAATGATATCGATACTCCAAAGAGATTTAGAGTTACAAAGCTTTGTTCGAGGGCAAGTCAGGGCAGTTTTCTCTTCGCCTCTACTCAGTTATATGCATTAGAAGTCAAATATCTTTAATAATTCATATTTTAATGATAAATTGTCAACACTGTAAGATTCCCCCATCTCTTCTGAACAAAACAGTGTAAGAATGACTGTTCTAGCCCCTACGGTTAGGAAATGATGGCCATTTGTTTGAGGGGAGTCCTGACTATGAGAAATAGACTGCAGAAATCCTGTCTCTGTGCTGCGTGTGTGTAAAAAGAGGTGCACCTGTTTTGGCGGGAAAAAGTGCACAGCCTCTCTGACTGGTGGATTCAAATTTAGCAGCTCCCAGGCTGCTTGACTGACCTAGAAACTTGATTTTCTCTCCCTGTGTGTGTGTGTGTGTGTGTGTGTGTTTGTGTGTGTGTGTGTGTGTGTGTGTGTGTGTGTGTGTGTGTGACACAGAGAGAGACAGAGAGAGACTTTTTATGGGAGCATCTTATTGTATGATTCAAATTCAATATATTTAGACTGGTTGACTGAATTTGATCCTGTGTGTGTCTCTCTGTGCTTGTGTGTTTCCATGTGTTCATATTTGTGATTGTGTGACTGTTATACTTTTTTTCGCTGATTTTTTTGATTTAACAATTACATTTGAGGGACCCTTAGCATGTTCAGCATTTTTTCAGCTGTCCATTTTGCTTTTCCAATTTTTGTATTTAACTTAATACTATTGTGCTAAGTCATAGCATTTCTGCTGATTTACAGTATTTGTGCTAAATACAGCATTTCTGCTAAATCATACTATGTCTGCTATTTTATAGGATTTGTACTTAATATAGTATTTCTGCTTAATTATAGTATTTCTGCCATTTTATAGTATTTGTGCTAAAACATAGTATTTGTACTAAATGCAGTATTTCTGGGTAATCATTGTATTTCTATATATTTCTGCCAGGTCCCCAGGGAGTCAGTCCTCTGTAAGGACTGTAATATTCAAACTTACCTATCAGGACCTGGACGGCTTCCCAGCCAGCCAATCATATCTGAGCCCTGGCACATTCAAATTTGCATATTGGGGCCTTCATGGCTTCTAAGACAACCAATCATATCTGAGCCCTGGCACATTCAAATTTGCATATTGGGTCATTCATGGCTTCTAAGCCAACCAATCATCTATGTCATATATCTTTAATATTTCATATTTGTATTTTAAATGGTCAACATTTCAAGATTCCCCCATGTCTTCTGAGCAAAATGGTCTAAGAATGACTGTTCTAGCCCCTACGGTTAGGAATTTATGGCTGTTTGTTTGAGGGGAGTCCTGACTATGAGAAATAGACTGCAAAAATCCTTTCTCTCTCTGTGCTGCATGTGTAAAAGCCTGCACTTGGTGCACCAGTTTTGGCGGGAAAAAGCACACAGCCTCTCTGATTGGTGGATTCAAATTGAGAAGCTCACAGCTGTTTTACGGACCTAGAAACACGCTGTTCACTTGCTGTGTGTGTGTGTGTGTGTGTGTGTGTGTGAGAGAGAGAGAGAGAGAGAGAGAGACAGGGAGGGAGGGAGAGAGAGAGAGAGACAGGGAGGGAGGGAGAGGGAGAGAGAGACAGGGAGGGAGGGAGAGAGGGAGAGAGAGAGAGAGAGAGAGAGAGAGAGAGAGAGGGAGGGAGGGAGGGAGGGAGAGAGAGGGAGGGAGGGAGAGAGAGAGAGAGAGACAGGGAGAGAGAGAGAGAGAGAGAGAGAGAGAGAGAGAAAGACACACACAAAGACCTTTTTAGGGCAGCATCTCATTGGTGGATAGGAATTTAATATATTCAGACTGGTTGACTGGCATAGACCCTGTGTGTTTGGCTCTCTCTATGCTGCGTATGTGTAAGCAATTGCACCTGTTTTGGCGGGAAAAAGTAAACAGCCTCTCTGATTGGTGGATTCAAATTTAGTAGCTCCCAGGCTGCTTGAATGACCTACAAACTTGCTGTTCTCTCCCTGTGTGTGTGTGTGTGTGTGTGTGTGTGTGTGTGTGTGTGTGTGTGACAAAGAGAGAGAGATAGTGAGGGCGAGAGAGAATTTCTATTGAAGCATCTTATTGTATGATTTTAATTTAATAGATTTAGACTTGTTGACTGAATTTGATCCTGTGTGTCTCTCTGTGCTTGTGTGTTTCCATATGTGTCCATATTTGTGATTGTGTGACTGTTATACTTTTTTTTGCTGATTCTTTTTTCATTTAACAATTACATTTGAGTGTCCCTTAGCATGTTCAGGAATTTTTCAGCTGTCTATTTTGCTTTTCCAATTTTTCTATTTAAGTTATTACTATTGTGCTAAGACATAACATTTCTGCTGCTTTTCAGTATTTGTGCTAAATGCAGCATTTCTGCTAAATCATACTATTTCTGCTTTTTTATGAGATTTGTGCTAAATACAGCATTTCTGCTAAATCATACTTTTTCTGCTATTTTATGAGATTTGTGCTAAATACAGCATTTCTGCTAAATCATACTAATTCTGATTTATTATGAGATTTGTGCTAAATACTGCATTTCTGCTAAATCATACTAATTCTGCTGTTTTATGAGATTTGTGCTAAATACAGCATTTCTGCTAAATCATACTAATTCTGATTTATTATGGGATTTGTGCTAAATACTGCATTTCTGCTAAATCATACTAATTCTGCTGTTTTATGAGATTTGTGCTAAATACAGCATTTCTGCTAAATCAAAATATTTCTGCTAAGTTCTGCTATGCTATTTTATTTCTGCCAGGTATTATGTTTCCTCTAAGATATTACAGTTCTGCTAAGTTACTACATTTTAGCAAAGTTCCTTTGCTTCTGCAAAGTTTTTACAACTTCTGCAACTTTTTAGCTTTTTCAGCTAGTTTCAGCAGACAGCTTCAGCGTTCCAGCATCCACACTGCATTTTCGCAGGAAATGCAAATTTTTCTAGTTGTGTGGATGCTTTTTGCATCCACACTATTGAGTTCCTGTTTCTCTTTATTCTTTATTATACTTTATTATTATTATTCTAGTTGCCACTTTTGCACTTTTTTTGGCACTTTTCTACTTCCACAATTTTCAGCCGATTTTCACCGTTCAAATTTCAAACTATTCTGCTATTTCTGCTAATGTGCGCTATGACTTTTGGTATTTTTTGCTATTATACTTTTTAAAATATTACGCTTTTTTCCTTTAATTTGTCCCATTGAAATGAATGGGAAACTTCCGCAATTCTGCCAAAACTTGCTTGTTTTTGAAACTTAACTACTTCCTCATACTTTCACCTAGAACAACCATTCAAACTTTAAAATGTTCACAAATTTTTCTGCTATTCTTGTATGATTCAGCTTTTTCATATCTGTTACCATTTTCATCTTATCCCTCGTTAAGTTTTGAGTTTCATTTTTGTGATTTTTCAGAAAATACATGAGTTGTTATGGTTGCTATGCACTTGGCTTTCAGTGTGCCACTGAAAGTTTTGCAGTCTTCCCTTCATGTCCAAACAACTTCTTGCTACTTGCTCATTTTTCACTCAACTTCCACAAATTATACATCAAAACGTAGGTATTTTTGCTGGCTTTCAGAGAATGTCACTGTCATTGTTGTGGGATTTATAGAATTTTGCCAAATCCCCTCAGACCAACACATGGTCGGAAAAGTCTCCATACAAAGTCAATGGAGAGTTTGTTCAAAATCACCGCTTGATTTCTGTAATGAGAGGCATATTCGAATCGTCATATCTCCTTAACGAAGCGAAGTTAAAACATGAGGCTTGTCCCAGTATATCTTCAGACACTCCTGACGCTCACAATTCAAGAATTTGTTTCTCACCTATTACCGTTCTGAAATGAGTTAGACTTGTTTGAGGGTAGGAAATTCGTCCTTCGCTCAGATTTCTTCAGATTTCAAACTCTGGAAATGAACCACTTTTTTCTCTCGTCATAACTTTTTGTTGGATTTCCACAGAGACCTGAAAATTTCCATGACTGTTCACCAAAGCCTGCTGTCTCTTACGGTGAAAGAATGATATCGATACTCCAAAGAGATTTAGAGTTACAAAGCTTTGTTCGAGGGCAAGTCAGGGCAGTTTTCTCTTCGCCTCTACTCAGTTATATGCATTAGAAGTCAAATATCTTTAATAATTCATATTTTAATGATAAATTGTCAACACTGTAAGATTCCCCCATCTCTTCTGAACAAAACAGTGTAAGAATGACTGTTCTAGCCCCTACGGTTAGGAAATGATGGCCATTTGTTTGAGGGGAGTCCTGACTATGAGAAATAGACTGCAGAAATCCTGTCTCTGTGCTGCGTGTGTGTAAAAAGAGGTGCACCTGTTTTGGCGGGAAAAAGTGCACAGCCTCTCTGACTGGTGGATTCAAATTTAGCAGCTCCCAGGCTGCTTGACTGACCTAGAAACTTGATTTTCTCTCCCTGTGTGTGTGTGTGTGTGTGTGTGTGTTTGTGTGTGTGTGTGTGTGTGTGTGTGTGTGTGTGTGTGTGTGTGTGTGACACAGAGAGAGACAGAGAGAGACTTTTTATGGGAGCATCTTATTGTATGATTCAAATTCAATATATTTAGACTGGTTGACTGAATTTGATCCTGTGTGTGTCTCTCTGTGCTTGTGTGTTTCCATGTGTTCATATTTGTGATTGTGTGACTGTTATACTTTTTTTCGCTGATTTTTTTGATTTAACAATTACATTTGAGGGACCCTTAGCATGTTCAGCATTTTTTCAGCTGTCCATTTTGCTTTTCCAATTTTTGTATTTAACTTAATACTATTGTGCTAAGTCATAGCATTTCTGCTGATTTACAGTATTTGTGCTAAATACAGCATTTCTGCTAAATCATACTATGTCTGCTATTTTATAGGATTTGTACTTAATATAGTATTTCTGCTTAATTATAGTATTTCTGCCATTTTATAGTATTTGTGCTAAAACATAGTATTTGTACTAAATGCAGTATTTCTGGGTAATCATTGTATTTCTATATATTTCTGCCAGGTCCCCAGGGAGTCAGTCCTCTGTAAGGACTGTAATATTCAAACTTACCTATCAGGACCTGGACGGCTTCCCAGCCAGCCAATCATATCTGAGCCCTGGCACATTCAAATTTGCATATTGGGGCCTTCATGGCTTCTAAGACAACCAATCATATCTGAGCCCTGGCACATTCAAATTTGCATATTGGGTCATTCATGGCTTCTAAGCCAACCAATCATCTATGTCATATATCTTTAATATTTCATATTTGTATTTTAAATGGTCAACATTTCAAGATTCCCCCATGTCTTCTGAGCAAAATGGTCTAAGAATGACTGTTCTAGCCCCTACGGTTAGGAATTTATGGCTGTTTGTTTGAGGGGAGTCCTGACTATGAGAAATAGACTGCAAAAATCCTTTCTCTCTCTGTGCTGCATGTGTAAAAGCCTGCACTTGGTGCACCAGTTTTGGCGGGAAAAAGCACACAGCCTCTCTGATTGGTGGATTCAAATTGAGAAGCTCACAGCTGTTTTACGGACCTAGAAACACGCTGTTCACTTGCTGTGTGTGTGTGTGTGTGTGTGTGTGTGTGTGTGTGTGTGTGTGTGTGAGAGAGAGAGAGAGAGAGAGAGACAGGGAGGGAGGGAGAGAGAGAGAGAGACAGGGAGGGAGGGAGAGGGAGAGAGAGACAGGGAGGGAGGGAGAGAGGGAGAGAGAGAGAGAGAGAGAGAGAGAGAGAGAGAGGGAGGGAGGGAGGGAGAGAGAGAGAGGGAGGGAGGGAGAGAGAGAGAGAGAGACAGGGAGAGAGAGAGAGAGAGAGAGAGAGAGAGAGAGAAAGACACACACAAAGACCTTTTTAGGGCAGCATCTCATTGGTGGATAGGAATTTAATATATTCAGACTGGTTGACTGGCATAGACCCTGTGTGTTTGGCTCTCTCTATGCTGCGTATGTGTAAGCAATTGCACCTGTTTTGGCGGGAAAAAGTAAACAGCCTCTCTGATTGGTGGATTCAAATTTAGTAGCTCCCAGGCTGCTTGAATGACCTACAAACTTGCTGTTCTCTCCCTGTGTGTGTGTGTGTGTGTGTGTGTGTGTGTGTGTGTGTGTGTGTGTGTGTGTGTGACAAAGAGAGAGAGATAGTGAGGGCGAGAGAGAATTTCTATTGAAGCATCTTATTGTATGATTTTAATTTAATAGATTTAGACTTGTTGACTGAATTTGATCCTGTGTGTCTCTCTGTGCTTGTGTGTTTCCATATGTGTCCATATTTGTGATTGTGTGACTGTTATACTTTTTTTTGCTGATTCTTTTTTCATTTAACAATTACATTTGAGTGTCCCTTAGCATGTTCAGGAATTTTTCAGCTGTCTATTTTGCTTTTCCAATTTTTCTATTTAAGTTATTACTATTGTGCTAAGACATAACATTTCTGCTGCTTTTCAGTATTTGTGCTAAATGCAGCATTTCTGCTAAATCATACTATTTCTGCTTTTTTATGAGATTTGTGCTAAATACAGCATTTCTGCTAAATCATACTTTTTCTGCTATTTTATGAGATTTGTGCTAAATACAGCATTTCTGCTAAATCATACTAATTCTGATTTATTATGAGATTTGTGCTAAATACTGCATTTCTGCTAAATCATACTAATTCTGCTGTTTTATGAGATTTGTGCTAAATACAGCATTTCTGCTAAATCATACTAATTCTGATTTATTATGGGATTTGTGCTAAATACTGCATTTCTGCTAAATCATACTAATTCTGCTGTTTTATGAGATTTGTGCTAAATACAGCATTTCTGCTAAATCAAAATATTTCTGCTAAGTTCTGCTATGCTATTTTATTTCTGCCAGGTATTATGTTTCCTCTAAGATATTACAGTTCTGCTAAGTTACTACATTTTAGCAAAGTTCCTTTGCTTCTGCAAAGTTTTTACAACTTCTGCAACTTTTTAGCTTTTTCAGCTAGTTTCAGCAGACAGCTTCAGCGTTCCAGCATCCACACTGCATTTTCGCAGGAAATGCAAATTTTTCTAGTTATTATTTTTCTTCCGCCTAAAATTATGAACTTTTTCACGGCCCGCAGCTTTGAGACGACCCCCACGTATGTTACACCGTTTCGTGGGGCTCGATCGGGAATAGGGTGCTATGACTTTTGGTAGGGATTCGTCGCACAGTTTTCCCGAAATTCCCCAAAAAAGACCCCATTTTTCCCCATTCATTTCGATTGGGAAGGGCCCGAAAAAAGGCGCCAACCCAGGCCACTTTGAAGGCCTACCGCTCGGCCATTCTTTGTCGTAGAAACGTCATTTAAACTTTAAATGGCTCACAAGATTTTGGACTTTTATTGTCCAAATCCTCGTTGCGATATCTTTTACGGTTGTTTCACAAGAGCAGTTTAAGTTTTAGGAAAATTGGCATTTTCACGGAATGTTCGCCCAACTGTCAACTGCCAAAAAACCAGAGTGTGGAGAATAATTTAAAAAATTTGTCTTTCTCGTCCTGTCCCACCCAAACCATTTGCCCTAGATCAATAATTTATACATCAAAACGTAGCTATCGTTGTCTTCTTTCATCCAATGTGTTTCTTATCAAGATCAGATTTACGGTTTTCTCACAAATGCCATCAAAGCGCAGCCTCCTCCCTCTCTGTCCCCCATAGACGACCATTCTAAAACTGCTCTCAATTTTCAGGTCAAACCTAACATCGAAGGGTGTTTATACACTGTCACCATGTCAGTATAATACACTCTACAGGCATGAAAATTTAATATGTTGTAGGCGGGAAGTTCCTGCCACTCACGGTGAAAGAATTTTTGCGATCGGACCTATAGTTTTCTCTTGGCAAGCATTTGTTTCAGAGCTTAATTCCTGGTTGCCCATCTCTCTGTCTGACCCCAAATGCAGTGTGTGTGTGTGTGTGTGTCCCATCCCCTCCTGCCACTCACAGGAGTTACTATAGCAACCGGCCCTAACAGCTGAGCACAGGAACAGCTGATGACTCTCTGCTTAAAACTCTGCAGTCTTTTGCTCAAACCGCATACATCCTGATGTGTTCGTACATCTGATCCGGCAGTAGCATAGGCACACTTAAAATTTCTTCGGAAATTTTCGCTTTCTAGTTATTATTATACTTTATTATTATTCTAGTTGCCACTTTTGCACTTTTTTTGGCACTTTTCTACTTCCACAATTTTCAGCCGATTTTCACCGTTCAAATTTTAAACTATTCTGCTATTTCTGCTAATGTGCGCTATGACTTTTGGTATTTTTCGCTATTATACTTTTTAAAATATTAAGCTTTTTTCCTTTAATTTGTCCCATTGAAATGAATGGGAAATTTCAAAAATTCTTCTAAAACTTGCTGGTTTTTGAAACTTAACTACTTCCTCATACTTTCACCTAGAAACTCCATTCAAACTTTAAAATGTTCACAATTTATTGGGCTATTAATGTATGATTCAGCTTTTTCATATCTATTACCATTTTCATCTTATCCCTCTTTAAGTTTTGAGTTACAAAATTATGATTTTTCACAAAATACATGCGTTGTTATGGTTGCTATGCACTTGGCTTTCAGTGAGCCACTGTAAGTTTTGCATTCTTCTCTTCATGTCCGAACAACTTCTTGCTACTCGCTAAATATTCACTCAACCCACACAAATTATACATCAAAACGTAGGTATTTTTGCTGGCTTTCAGAAAATGGCACTATCATTGTTGTGGGATTTATAGAATTTTGACAAATCTCGTTAGAGCAACACAAAGTCTCAAAAATCCCAATAGAAAGTCAATGGAGAGTTTGTTCAAAATCACCTCTTGATTTCTGTAATGAGAGGCATTTTCGAATCGTCATATCTCCCGAACGAAGCGAAGTTAAGACATGAGGCTTGTGCCAATATATCTTCAGACACTCCTGACGCTCACAATTCAAGAATTTTTTTCTCACCTATTACCATTTGGCCATGAATTGGGTTTGTTTGAGGGTAGGAAATTTGTCCCTCGCTCAGATTTCTTCAGATTTCAAACTCTGGAAATGAACTACTTTTTTCTCTCGTCATAACTTTTTGTTGGATTTCCACAGAGACCTGAAAATTTCCATGACTGTTCACCAAAGCCTGCTGTCTCTTACGGTGAAAGAATGATATCGATACTCCAAATAGATTCAGAGTTACAAAGCTTTGTTCGAGGGCAAGTCAGGGCAGTTTTCTCTTCGCCTCTACTCAGTTATGGTGCATTAGAAGTCAAATATCTTCAATATTTCATATTTTAATGATAAATTGTCAACACTTGAAGATTCCCCCATCTCTTCTGAACAAAACGGTGTAAGAATGACCGTTCTAGCCCCTAAGGTTAGGAAATTATGGCCATTTGTTTGAGGGGAGTCCTGACTATGAGAAATAGACAGCACAAATCCTGTCTCTGTGCTGCGTGTGTGTAAAAACAGGTGCACCTGTTTTGGCGGGAAAAAGCACAGAGCCTCTCTGATTGGTGGATTCAAATTTAGCAGCTCCCAGGCTGCTTGACTGACCTAGAAACTTGATTTTCTCTCCCTGTGTGTGTGTGTGTGTGTGTGTGTGTGACACACAGAGAGAGAGAGAGAGAGCCTTTTTATGGGAGCATCTTATTGTATGATTTTAATTCAATATATTTAGACTGGTTGACTGAATTTGATCCTGTGTGTGTCTCTCTGTGCTTGTGTGTTTCTATATTTGTCCATCTTTGTGGTTGTGTGACTGTTATACTTTTTTTTGCAGATTTTTTTTTCATTTAACAATTACATTTGAGGGACCCTTAGCATGTTCAGCATTTGTTCAGCTGTCCATTTACTTTTCCAATTTTTCTATTTAAGTTATTACTATTGTGCTAAGTCATAGCATTGCTGCTACTTTTCAGCATTTATGCTAAATACAGCATTTCTGCTAAATCATACTTTTTCTGCTATTTTATGAGATTTGTGCTAAATACAGCATTTCTGCTAAATCATACTATTTCTGCTATTGTATAAGATTTGTGCAGAAATTCGTATTTCTGCTAAAAAATATACTAATTTTGATTAATTATAGTTTTTCTACCAAATCATAGTACACTATTTCTTTTTTTATAGGATTTGTACTTCATATAGTATTTCTGCTATTTTATAGTATTTGTGCTAAAACATAGTATTTCTACTAAATGCAGTATTTCTGGGTAATCATAGTATTTCTATATATTTCTGCCAGCTCCCCAGGGAGTTAATCCTCTGTGAGGACTGTAATATTCAAATTCACATATCAGGGCCTGCACGACTTCCCAACCAGCCAATCATATCAGAGGCCTGACACATTGAACCACTTTTTTCTCTCGTCATATCTTTTTTTTTGGATTCCCACAGAGACCTGACTGTTCACCAAAGCCTGCTGTCTCTTACGGTGAAAGAATGATATCGATAATCCAAATAGATTTAGAGTTAGAAAGCGTTGTTTGAGGGCAGGTCAAGGCAGTTTTTGCTTCACCTCTACTCACTTATGGTGCATTACAAGTCAACTATCTTTAATAATTCATATTTTAATGATAAATTGTCAACACTTGAAGATTCCCCCATCTCTTCTGAACAAAACGGTGTAAGAATGACTGTTCTAGCCCCTACGGTTAGGAAATTATGGCCATTTGTTTGAGGGGAGTCCTGACTATGAGAAATAGACTGCACAAATCCTGTCTCTGTGCTGCGTGTGTTTGAAAGAAAGTGCACCTGTTTTGGCGGGAAAAAGCACAGAGCCTCTCTGATTGGTGGATTCAAATTTAGAATTACATTTGAGGGACCCTTAGCATGTTCAGGATTTTTTCAGCTGTCCATTTTGCTTTTCCAATTTTTCTATTTAAGTTATTACTATTGTGCTAAGTCATAACATTTCTGCTGCTTTTCAGTATTTGTGCTAAATGCAGCATTTCTGCTAAATCATACTATTTCTGCTATTTTATAAGATTTGTGCTAAATACAGCATTTGTGCTAAATCATACTATGTCTGCTATTTTATAAGATTTGTGCTAAATACAGCATTTGTGCTAAATCATACTATTTCTGCTATTTTATAAGATTTGTGCTAAATACAGCATTTCTGCTAAATCATACTATTTCTGCTATTTTATAAGATTTGTGCTAAATACAGCATTTCTGCTAAATCATACTATTTCTGCTATTTTATAAGATTTGTGCTAAATAGAGCATTTCTGCTAAATCATAGTATTTCTACTATATTATATTTTACCTTTCTAAATATAGCATTTCTGCTATAGAGTAGTACTTCTGCTATGTTATAATATTTGTGCTAAACTGGAGTATTTTTGCTAAAACATAGTATTTATTTAAAATTACAAAATTCATAGTATATTACAGTATCTCTGGTAAATCACAGCATTTCTGCTATGTTGTACTGTTTTTCTAAATCATAGTATTTCTGTAATGTTTAACAATGTTTGGCTAAATATATTCTTTCTGTTATCTTATACTATTTCTCCTAAATTCTTGTATTTTTGAGAAGTTATCGTGTTTCTGGTAAGTTACAATGTTTCTGCTAACTTTTGCTTTGCCATTGTACTTCTGCCAAGTATTATTTTCCTCTAAGATATTGCAGTTCTGCTAAGTTACTGCATTTTAGCAAAGTTCCTTTGCTTCTGCAAAGTTTTTACAATTTCTGCAAGTTTCCAGCTTTTTCAGCTATTTTTAGCAGACAGCTTCAGCGTTCCAGCATCCACACTGCATTTTCGCAGGAAATGCAAATTTTTCTAGTTATTCTTGTTTTTCTGTAGGTACTGAGTGTCAAACACTGACTGAGTCTGAATCAGTGATTAAAAGGCCTGGAGACTCCCACACACTGACATGTACATACTCCGGGTTCAGCAGTGATATTTATGCTGCTTGGATCAGACTGGCTGCTGGAAAAGGACTGGAATGGATTGCTTGGATCTACTATGATAGTAGTGGCATCTACTACTCTCAGTCATTCAGAGGCCGGTTTACCATCTCCAGAGACAACAGCAGAAAGCAGGTGTATCTGCAGATGAACAGTCTGATGACGGAGGATTCAGCTGTTTATTATTGTGCTCGAGAGCCACAGTGACACAAGAGGAAGAAAGTCTGTACAAAAACTCAGCACATCAAACCAAGTCAGAAAAACAAAACAATGCTCAGTTTGCTTTCTGCAGTTCACTTTGAAAAATTATTAAAGATCAGCGCACTGAAAGAAAGAAATAATACAGGATCATCAGGACCTCATATCATTAAATATTGTATCTTTTCTGTGCTCATTTGCTCTATGTTATATGACAACAATCTCTGAACTAATGTTGTGAATTATAACTTTCTTTTGCATACACCAAAACATTTTTACAACTGCCAGTTTTAAAATTTAAAATTTGAAATTGGTCAGTGTTAATATGTAAGCAAACCAAACTTTCTCACTGACTGTTATATTTATCCTAAACAAGTGCTGTTAAACCTAAACAAATTCTCCCTGTTAACTGAAACGTTTATTAATGATGTCTTGATAAATGCTCAATCATCCAGGTAAGGTAAGTTGTTTCTGTTCATCTGGACGTAGCGTTTTCAGTGGGAGAAACTCATCAGAGTGACGTCTTCAGTCTCAGCTGACTGCAGGTTTTCCCAAACTTATAAACAGTACATGTGCACAATGACTGAATATGGAAATTGTCATTCACTTTGACCAACAACCACTGACCAAAGACCATGGATGAGTGGCGAAACGTTTGTCATCCATGGTCCACTGAAAACGCTATGTCCAGATGAACAGAATAAACTTCTTGGGATTTATTAATGAGAATAGACATTTTGTAATAACAGACACTTATTATGGGGACCTTGGTCAAAGTTTGAACAGTATGAACAGTTTATAAGGGTTTAAACTAATATTTACTTGTACATTTTTATAGCATATTAGAATAATTCATTTTTTGTTTCCTGTGGAATTGATGCAAAAGCCTGATTTATTTCTCTTCTACTTATCTGACTTCAGAGAAGTTGACAGCGAGTTAAGGACATGCAGTTTAACAGTATGGACTACAGGACAGGACTGCTGCTGTTAACTATCTGCTGGGCTGGTGGTTAAGAATACGTAGCCACATAAATATCAATAATGTTAAAGAGCCATGCTACATATTTTCTGAAATCAAAAGGGTTTAAAAAAAATCAAACTCAGTCATACTGTGTGAGTTTAATTACAGGACTTTGTTTTATCACATCCAGTGATTCTTTTCCTTCTCCCTTTTAGGAGAAAGTGAATGCTAATCTTAATGATATTTTATACTGGGACTGTCAGGCAGTGTGTCTGTAGTGCTGTAAGGTTTTCCTTACAAATCCTTACAGCATTTGGATACAGTGTGTGTGTACTAATACCCTGCTCCAGTCCTGCTGCTGGTGAGTCCGATGGTTGGTCCTTACTCACACTCACCTCAGAGGAGGCTCATAGGTCTACATGTTTCCAATAGGATAGTAACTCAGTTGGATTTGTTTAAGTTTTGATACATTTCTGTTTTAACACTCAAATTCTTAACCCCTTAATGCCCAGTGTATCATATTTGATACATACAGTTTTTGTGTTTTTGAGACATCATCAGTGCGTTCCCTCCCCCAAATAAAAATCTAAATAAATTTCACAAGACATTTTAAAGCAAAAAACTGCACAAAACAACGCTGGATGTAACAAATATGATACAAAATAAAATTCATATGTTTTTTTATATATATTTATTTTTTATTGCCAAATGGTTTAATTTGAATTATCTAACAATTAATTAATGATTTAGGATTTAAAAGTTTAACATTTGAATCCTCCTTGCCCCCTTTTGAAACATGTCTCATCAAATTCTGTAGTCATGAATGCAAAGTTTCTTTTTATGTTGAAACTATGACGTCTCTTACTGTGATAGTCATCAAACCTGTAGTTTCCTGTGTGCTGAGGTGCCACTGTTGCAACAAAGGTTCACAGTTCTCCTGCTTCTTTCAGTTTTAACTTTTGTCCCAAAACACTGGGAGGTAACAGAAAACGTCCATCTAACTTCTCAGTGTGGGATTTCTTGGAGGCGAAAGTAATTGATCATCATGCACAAGCCACAGAGAGCTTTCACTTCATATATATTTTAAACTTTTGCATCTGAAATCCAAATGATCTTACTTAGCTAATGTACTTTAAGATTTTGTTTATTTATTTACGGAACAATGAAAAAATGAAAATACTGTAAATGGACTTAAATATATGATATTCAGTAACTGAACTTAACTAGTTGCTTTTGTCGTGGATTTTTGTGTTAATAAAGTCTGAACCAGGTCAGCTGTGGTGAAGCTATTTTATTACTGCATGCAGCAGAGCAAACGCCCACATCAAAACATCACGGTTATACAGTCATAAGAGCTCTAACCTTGGGGCGTCGCAGTGTCCCTTTTATAACATCGCACAAACTCTCTGTATGTCTCACCCAGGCTGCTGCTGGACAGGGAAGACTCCCACTATCATTTCCCAGATGCTGGCCTTCCTGAGAGTTAATCATTCTGAGCGATAGTGAAACATCCTTAGGCTTTGCTAAGCAGTTTTACAGCAGGTCATACTGACACATACACATACTTCATCTAAGCAAACAAAGGTTATACAAAAATCCTACAGTGAAGTTATAAACACTTAAATGTAAATGTGAGGGTTAACTAGAATTTTCCCCATTACACTTTCCAGAGCAAATTTAAGTATTGAAATGAGTTGTGAAAAAACACATTATGACCTTTTAATTAGTAAGGAAACATGTTATTTTATTAGTTATTTAAGCAACTATCAGTTAGTTCGACAATGACTGGTTTGAAGTTGTGTTTTTGATGTCTGGAAATGATTTTATTTCTGTTTGGCTTTACCAGTTTGTTAAAAGGACTTTTAAGGGCTCTTAATGAGACTGTTGTGCCCTTGAAACCAAGATTTCCAGTAGCTACTGCTGCACATAAATGGTTTACAGCTGAGTCAAGTAAAGTGCTCCTCATATTACACACAAGTGCTGCGGTAGAAATAATGAATTACAGGGACTGGATCCATATAATGCACACAAATACCATCAGCATGTTGCCAGTGGAACATAAATTTTGGGTCATATACTTATTATAGCAGTCAACACAGCACATACTGCTTTCTATGTAAAGGAGTGGCTTGGCTGCTAAATCCTGTCATTAGTAGTCACACAAAAACTTGGGCAACTTTCTTTGAATACTTCTGAGTTTGAGATCTTAAAAAAGACCTTTGGTATGAAATAAGTCTTTTGATGTAATGTAAGTTTTAAAATTTGAAAACGTATGTATTATAAAGTAAAAAATAAACTATAATCAAAAACAAGAAAATGATACTTTTCTGTTTTTTCAAGTTTTTACTTTGAGAAAACTGGTATTTCTCAGTGAGGAGGAGGAGTCAATGCAAATCTCATTCTTTCAGTTCATTTATATATGTTGAAGAGTAAGTGTTGTGACTCAATCTAATAGACAAGCTTTTAACTGGACAACAACTTTAACGACTTTAACAATGATCACATCTTTTTATTTAGTTATTTTACACATACTATTTTGTTTCTTGGCTGGTAAGGACACATTTTGTTGAACATTTAAACTGACATAACAAAAAGTGATTGTACTAAAAAGTTAACATTTCTGTAGGTACTGAGGGTCAAACACTGACTGAGTCTGAATCAGTGGTTAAAAGGCCTGGAGACTCCCACAGACTGACCTGCACATACTCAGGGTTCAGCAGTGATATTCATGGTGCTTGGATCAGACAGGCTGCTGGAAAAGGACTGGAATGGATTGCTTGGATCAACAGTGGCAGTAGCAGCATCTACTACTCTGAGTCAGTCAGAGGCCGGTTTACCACCACCAGAGACAACAGCAGAAAGCAGGTGTATCTGCAGATGAACAGTCTGACGACTGAGGATTCAGCTGTTTATTACTGTGCTCGATACTCACAGTGACACAAGAGGAAGCAACGCTGTACAAAAACTCAGCCAAGTCAGAATTTGCTTTCTTCCATTCAAAGCATGTCCAGCACATTAAAAGCAACAACAATAACAAAGATCAAACAGCTTCATCAAGAACTCTGAAGACTAACAATTCTGTTTTCCTATTTTTAAGTGTAAATTTTTAAATTCATTTTGTATGATTGTGTTATAAGTTTTAAAGAAGTCATAAAAAATTCTCTGAAAACTGTTAGTCTTTTAAAAGTTTCTTTTTTCTATTTTATACATCTGTCGGTATGCAAAATAAACTTCCTTCCAGACTAACATAGAGACTTTATTTAATACACTTGGTTGCAACAGAAGGAGAGAAGCTCCCTGTAGAAAACTGTAGCTCTGCTGCTGCTGGATGCTGTGAGTCTCATTGAACACAAACACTGACAGCATGGACACTACACATGGTTACTTGTATTAGAACTGTGTTTAGCATGACTGGAACAAAACACACAAAAAGTGCCTGAACAGTTATACCATGAAACCACCAGAGGGGGAGCTCTAAGACCATGAATGAATTGTATATTGTTTTTATGACGTCATATTACGTGACTTTTAGTGTCTTTTGTGTTCATGATATCGTCGTTTAAATTATGCCCCATGAGTTAAAACGTTATAGCATGAAACCACCAAAAAGAGGAGGAGACAATGCAAAACTGCTAATGTCACTTCATATATACGGCAGCACAAAACACAAAGACTCAACATACACTCTGCAGACTGAACAACAACAACAACAACTGTTACAATGATCAGACCTTTTTATTTAATATTTTTTCTTTTTCTGTTTTATTTCTTGGCTGGTAAGGACAAACTAATTAATTGGAAAAATAAAACTATGTGAAGAAAATTTGATTACACTAATGAACTCTTAACACTTTCAGGTACTGAAGGTCAAACACTGACTGAGTCTGAATCAGTGGTTAAAAGGCCTGGAGACTCCCACACACTGACCTGTACATACTCAGGATTTGGTGGTGATATTGCTGCAGCTTGGGTCAGACAGGCTGCTGGAAAACGTCTGGAATGGATCACTTTGATCTACAGTGGTGGTAGCATCTACTACTCTCAGTCATTCCGAGGCCGGTTTACCATCTCCAGAGACAACAGCAGAAAGCAGGTGTATCTGCAGATGAACAGTTTAACAACTGAGGATTCAGCTGTTTATTATTGTGCTCGATACTCACAGTGACACAAGAGGAAGAAACTCTGTACAAAAACCCATCAAACTACATCAAACACTGATTTCAGGTTTTTTTCCCCAAAATTACAGAAAATACATTTAAATCAATCCTCACACTCAGAAATGCAATAAAGCTGGTTTCGTGAAGCCTTTGTGTTGTATGGTTCTTTTTTTTGGGTGGATGTGTACATGTAAATATTGTTATCTTCTGTGTCTGAATTGAGAGTTGAAGTTGCGTACTTGAGAATTGAGAAACGGCCCACGAGTCCGTGCTCGCGTTCTCGGCGGGTACGTACTCCCGTGCATTCTCGGCGGGTACGTACTCACCGAGAACGCGAGTACGTACTCGCGTACTTGGGCATTGATAAACGGCCACGGTGTTGGATTGTTGGAATCGGGACTGCCAGAACCATTCTCAAAAACAGCGCAAAAGACAAAGGGCTTTATCGCGACCGATTGCGCCCAGACGCCTAGAGACGGTACTTTGAAAAAATTGCGTGCATCGGTAATGTGGACCCGTATGAAATAAGGAAGTGGAGTTGAAACCCAGACGACCTACCGCCTTTGTCCTATCCCGATATCTTCGCATACCTTGTCTGTGGAGTCAGCGCATACACAGCAACCCAGTTTAAGAATTATAAGTCCCTGGATGCCGACATCCAATTCACGAACGGCTGGGTGCAAGATTTGTCCATCTTTATGCCTCCACGCTGCGAGTACGTTGTCGTTAAGACATAGGTAAGTCGGTTTGAACTTGATAACTTTCTAAACAACTTCCTTGTTACAGTTTTTGATTTGCACGTACAGCCAACCCATCTATATTAGCCTTGGTTCACTGCAGACCTTTTGTTAAAAGTGGTTTTTGTGTGTTTCAGGTACTGCACTCACAACGACTGAATGAAACTGCATTACAGCCATGGGTCATTGTGAGCACCAATGGGAGGGTTGAGGCTGCTCACTGCACATGCATGGCTGGAGTTGCAGAGACCTGCACCCATGTAGCTGCTCTTTTGTTTAAAGTCGAGGCTACAGTGTGTATCAAAGCCACCAGAACTGTAACAGACGAGCCTGCATATTGGGTATTGCCCGGAAATATGACCAAGATACAGCCCGAGGTTGCACATAACATTGACTTTTCCTCAGCAGCTGCCCTAAAACGTGGTCTTGATGAAAACATAAACACACCCTCCTTTTGCCTTTGAGAGGCAAAAGGAGGCGATCGCAAAAAAGGCAGATTCCTATTGCAACACTAGAGGATTTGTCACCATTACTGGATACATTACTGTCAGGTACAAACACAAATCTTTGTTACCGGCGCCAACCACTGTGACCTCGTTGTGTGGAGACAGAGAGACCTTGCTGTGATACGCATCTTCCCTGATATGGATTTCTGGGAACCACGTTTAAAGCAAGCACAAGACTTCTTTCTTAAAGTGTGTCTTCCTGAACTTGTTGGGAAATACTTCTCCAAACAACGTGCTGCTCTAAATAGCCTGAAATGTTTCATTCTGTGGTTCAAGATTGATGCCAGCTGTGTGTTGCCATGTAAATAGTTTGCATTTCATTTTTATGTACTTGCTAAGTACATGTGAACAGATCAAGAATAAAAAACAAACAAATATACTATTCTTTTCTGTTTTATTGAAACTACTTCACGCAAAGTACAATTATTTACAATGAACTACACATGCAACACAACAGCTTTATGAATACTCAACAAGAGCAAGTTTCATTTGGCCCTGGTTTGACAACCACACTGGGGCACATAACAATCTTATCAAGCAGTGTTGTTTATTTCTGCTCTGCCCTGTTCATTGCACACACAATACTTCGTCTGCCCTTTAGCTTCCGTGATGCTGTCTGTCCGATCACCACTGTCCACATTTGCAGCTGGTACCTCAACCTGCACTTGTCCAACACAACTGCTGTCCACTGCCTCCATGACATTGTGATTTTGTTGTTGGTCTTCTGTCAGATCTTCATCGATCACTTCTGCACGGGGCACACCTTCAGACTCTGCAGCTGCATAATAAAAGCCTGTAAGATAAAATTAGTGCATACACATAAGGTAAATGTACACCAATATTCCAATGACAGGTGTGTGATTCATCTGGAAGTTGTGTGCGGATTAGTGTACAATGACAGCAATTTAGTATGTTTTTAGAGGCCCATGTGCAGTGTTGGTGCCCAGTCTGGATTTGTTACATCCATTTCATATGCTGGTTTGCCTGCAATAATGCTAAATCATAAGCTATTCAGTCGACATGATGACATGACGTGGTTCTGCAGCATCACACATTAGCATGTTTTATCTCATTATCTATGACCTCAGCGCATTGAAAATAACACTAAAAGCCTTTTAAGAGTGATATGAATTAATTTAGAACTCACCGGAAAGAAAATGCGGAGAGCAAACCAACAAAAAGCTGGGGATTGCACAGAACTCGATATCCATTATCCAGCTTCTTGCCTTCACGATCGTGTGATCTAACATTGCAACTGACAACACAACACGTACGAACCATAGCTGAAGCTGTATCCTGTGTCTGGCCTACTGTCATGGCGGAAGGGGATGTGGCCCACCTCCCGTGACATCACGCTCCAAAGCCCTATTCTCTTGGCGTCTGGACAGCTTGGATCAGACAGTCTGCAGGGAAAGGACTGAAGTGGATTGGGATGAAATACACTGGGGACTCTCACTATAAAGATTCACTAAAGAGCAAGTTCAGCATTGACTTGAACACTTCAAGCAACACAGTGACTCTAAATGGACAGAATATGCAGCCTGAAGACACTGCTGTGTATTACTGTGCCCGATACCACAGTAACACAAAACATCAGCAAACCTGAACAAATTGAAGAGTCTTTACTCAAAAAAATTAATAAATGGGGAAATTCCTTAGTGGATCACAATTCTTGATCGAGGTAGTCGTAGCAAGAAATTATGCTCATGGCAGTTCAGCACCAGTTTACCATGTCCAAAGGAAACAAGCAGCTGTATCTGCAGATGAGCAGCTTGACATCAGAGGACTCTGCTGTTTATTATTGTCCTCAACAGACACAAAGCACAGACCCTATCCTTTCAACTTTTTAAAAATTATCTTTTAATATTTTTTAGGGCTCTCAACATTAACACGTTCATCACAATTAATGCGATTAAAATTAAATTAATTTTAATTATTAAATTAAAAATTTTAATGCAATCAACCTATCTGGAGCACAGAAAGGACAAACTTTGGACAAACTGCCCGAAATGTGTTGACAGAGACATTTCAGGAATTTTGAGTCATTCGTGTTGAACACGTTAACGTTGACAGCCCTAACATTTTATTTTATTATTATTATTATGGAAAAAAAATTTCACGGTCTAATGATACAGTAATTTGTTCCTTCAGAACCCCTTCAGAAGAAAGTTTGGCTGGAGGCATTGGCTGCTGGATGCTCTGAGCCTCACTAACGCAGAGACCCTGATATAATGACCACATTTGCTAAGAATTTAAACCTTGGATGCATTAGTTGATTAAAATGACCTGATGAGATTGTTTTCTAGCAATATGTAATTAAAGAAAAATTGTTATCATTTCATGTTCCAGCTGTTCCTCAAAGAACATGTTTTTGATACCATGCCATTTAAAATTTGAACTTATCTTTTATACATTTTACAAAATTGTCATTTTTGTATTACTACGCCAAACTTCCATAAGTGGGTCAAAAACGACCTGCATTAATTTCCTGTGGAATTTCATGTAATATTTTGATTCCTAGCAACTGTTGCTGTCAGGAATACATATTTTGTGGGTCACAAAGAGTATCACCCCTTAAGAGCAGTACATGCGTATGGCCTGAAGATCTTCTGTATTTGTGATGCCCACATCCACCATGTAATATTTGGAATATTTTACACGGGGAGATAAATAGGGAAATTAGTTTAGAAGAATTTGTGGGAAACCATTGTCCAACAGTTGTGTAGTAGACTCAGAATGACAAGACACAACATCATCACTTCCATAAGTGGGTCAAAAACGACCTGCATTAATGTCCTGTGGAATTTCATGGAATATTTTGATTCCTAGTAACTGTTGCTGTCAGGAATACATATTTTGTGGGTCACAAAGAGTATCACCCCTTAAGAGCAGTACATGCGTATGGCCTGAAGATCTCCTGTATTTGTGATGCCCACATCCACTATGTAATTTTTGGAATATTTTACACAGGGTGATAAATAGGGAAATTAGTTTAGAAGAATTTGTGGGAAGCATGGAGTTTAAATTGAATGGCAGCCTTACTATGGTCAGCTATATCAGGAAGAAAGGACTGGCTATTGTACTTCTGAAAACAATGTATCACAGCAAAATGGTGGATGATATTTACATATGTGTTGCCAAATATAACACAAGAACTACATGAAAGGTTTACACAACTATAGACCAGGCAGAGAGACATGACTCTTAAATGACCTGTCCTGATTTTATGTTTTATTTTCTTATATTCTCAGTTTACTGGTTTGGTAAGGAAAGAACATTTCTTTTTGCAAACACAAACTTTTCTAGTCTCCTGTAAGAGCTGACATTTTTTCCCCACATACACTACCAGTCAAAACTTTTAGCACACCCCAGTATTTCCAGTTTGTTAATGAAAATTATGCAGTTTAATGTCTTATTGCAGTCTGAATTGAAAGCATAGTACAAATAAGCAATTTATTTATTTATTATTTATTTCATAAGCAAAAAAAAAAAAAAAAGTCATGGAATCAATTAATTGGCCAAAATCTGTTCTAAACTTTTGACCAGTAGCGGTTTTAGATACGGGCGACACGGGCGGTTGCCCGGGGCGGCATCGTGGTGGGGGGCGGCACCACGGCCATCGGCCAAAAAAAAATAAAAATAAAAATAAAAATGCTCGTACTCATGCTCCCCCGACGTCAGCCAGCGCATATTGGGAATGGCATATGCACCGATCGGTTTTCTATCGCCCATTTCTGGGAGTAAGGGCGCCCTCCGTTTGCGAGGTGCGCCTGCTGCTTGCGGCACAGGGAGGAGAGGGCGGGGCGGCGGGGGATTCTCTGGCTGGCTGGAGCATCATCTAATAACCAACTCGCAAAATAAAACAAAATAAAAACAAACCAACAACACGAAAACACCAGATATTATGATACAGACTTATAATTTGCACCGATGTTTTTTTCGAAATTCTGTACACGAAAAGTGAGCGCGAGAGCCCTCGGTGCGCCTGCTTGCTGCTGAATTCAAAGTAAACTTTATTGTCATCTCCGCTATATACAGTCCAGTCTATAGAGAGACGAGACGACGAGGCTCCAGTTACAGCAGTGCAAGTAAACAAACAATAAATATAAGAAGAGTAAGAAAATAAATATACACTTTAGGACTCGGGGTAAAGGGATCAATAACAATTTAACATTTATAATTTACAGTTTGATGATTTAAAGTCTCACACACATCAAGGGGAGGGGGCCGGCTGCTTCCAAATAGAGCACATTTCATTCATAATGTTGTAAATCCAAGCCCATTATGTATTCATGATTTAAATCCTGGGTTGTGTGAAATCTCAGAAATACACCTTAGACAAAGTGAATCTGTGAACTAAGGTGTAGGTCTATTAGGTTATGTTGTGGTGATCCTTGGGTTGAGGGATGGGTGTTCATACTGGAGTGCAAAATTAAAACCAATGGAAGATGGACAAGAAAAGTTCAAAGCCATCAGGTGCTCAGTTTAGAAAAAAGAGAAAAGAAGAGGAGGAGAAACGAGCAAAAGATACAGGTAAGCAGATGTGTCATTGGATAATGGTGGGTCATCCTGAAACAATCAGAATCAGAATACTTTATTAATCCCTAAGGAAATTATGTGGGTTACAGTTACTCCAAGAAGAAATAGTAAAAATAGCAACAGTAACAGACTAAACTCCAAACAATACTTTATGTTACAGATTTTAATATTAATTAGTCAGTGTCAATTGTTGATTTGTCCTGTTCTCATTGTATGACGAGTTATGATGGCTGTTTGGTAGGCGTTTGCATACCATGCATACTCTCTCTCTCGTCATATGTGTGTGTGTGTGTACAACAGTTTTTTCTTAATGTACAATCCTTAATATGTTTTGTGTGTGTGTGTGTGTGTGTGTGTGTGTGTGTGTGTGTGTGTGTGTGTGCGTGTGTGTGTGTGTGTGAGGGGGGGGCGCCAGAGGGAGTGTTCGCCCAGGGCGCCAAACAGGCTAGAACCGCCACTGCTTTTGACTCATCAACGTAGCCACTTTTGGCAGATATAACAGCTGAACATACCTGTGGCATTCTTTCTACAATAGAAATCAAATATTCTTCAGAAAGTTCTTCCCATATCTGTTGCAGAAGTTCCCATAAATGTTTGGCACTTGTAGGTTGCTTTGCTTTCACTCTTCTGTCTAGTTCATCCCAAACCAGCTTAATGGGGTTTAAGTCTGGAGACTGTGCTGGCCTCTCCATGTTGATCTCTTCTTTCCCTCAATTGCTTTGTTTCTACCTTTTAAAAAATGTGACTTGACCTAGAGAGCTCTGCACAAGAATTCTGATGTGGATGGACTGTTGGTCCTGTGCGCAAATGGCAAATGAAAATCTTGAATCTTGAAGTAACCCAAAAAAGTTGGAACACCTGCAGTAAATAGAAGCACCAGCTTTCAAGGCTTGACCAAGCTCCATTGCTGCAGAGCAGCTTTAAATTGTTAACCCATTTTGCGTTCTCCAGAAAGGTATTTTTGTATAATTACGAAATGTACATTATTTTTCAGTTTTGGGTAACCTTGCCTTTCATTTATTTATTTATTTATTTGCAATTTCAAGCAATTCATTAGACTAGAATGCTTTGAATTGCAATAAATAAGAAAAATTGGAGTGTTCTAAAACTTTTAACAGTTAGTGTAAGTGAAATGTCAGATGCTGACAAAGCCAGCCTCTGTAAATGTGCAGCCAGGCCAGCCTCTGACCATCACCAGTTAGGTCTCTTAGTCTGTGAGCAGCTGGAGGACTTATTGGATCCGAGACCCTGTAGGTAAAGGACTGGAGTGTATTGGAAGTGCACATTATGGACACAGCACATACTACAAAGATTCACTAAAAAACAAGTTCACCATCAACTTAAACACTTCCAGCAACACAGCTACTCTAAGTGGACAGAATATGCAGCCTGAAGACACTGCTGTGTATTACTGTGCCAGAGTCCACAGTAAAAGTTATTAATGTCACGGACCCGGCTCTGGAGGACTCGGGGGTCCGTGAGCAGTTATGGACTGTTGTTATTATTATTGTTGTTATTATTATTATTATTATTATTATTATTATTATTATTATTATTATTATTTAGGGGCTGTGTCGTCTACTGTTCGGTCCACAGTTGCATGTGTAGTGTGTGTTTGCGTGTGGGTTTGCTTCTCCCTCTCTCTCTCCCCGGTCCTTGGGCTGTTTACAGAAGTGCACGCCGTGGGAGAGGCGTGTCCTGGCGACTGTCGTCATTGGGGGTCCCTCTTCACTGTTACCGGCCCTCCTGCAGCTGATTACCTGACCAGCTGTTGGTAATCATCCCTCCCGGCTGGAGAGAGGTATTTAACCTGGACTCGCGGCGACAGTCGACGTGGGATTATTACTCAGAACTGGTATAGTCCGTGCGAGCAGTGTGTGTTTGCTAGTCGGCCAGCGTGTGGCTAATTGTGGACTCTCCTTCTTCCTCCAGGATAGCCGAGCGGAGAAGCGAGTTGGGGAGCACACGCACTAAGGGAGCTACAGCACGGGACGCACTGGGAGCAGGAGACGAGCACCTTTGGAATATTGCACCTTTGAGTTTATTGTTGGACTTACCTGTCTGTTCACTGTAAATAAAGTGCACTGTGGCATCGAAGAGTCCCGCGTTTTGGGTCCTACTTCCCTCGTCCCCACGGTCTGAGTGGCAGACCGTGACAGAATAATCCCACCAACCACCATGGACCCAGCAGACTCAAGAGTTGCCATGGAGGAGGGATCGCTCACACAGCTGTGGGGTTACTGCCAGAGCGTAACCCAGGCTGTGGATCCCCACATGAGACACATACAGGTAGTGTTTTTTGATAATTATCTTTCCTCCACTACCTTCTCTACGAGCTTTCTGGATATTGACAAACTCATTCACATTGTAACTGAGCTGCGGGCAAGCTCCAGCTTCGAACTGTTTGGTTTGGGCTGTCCGGGCAAGGAGGATGCGGCTGCCTCCCTGGCAGCCCTTGCTGCTTGGTTTTTTCTTCATAGGCGGAGAGTTTTTCCACCGCCGCTTGCTGCTCACCTATTGGACCCTCCACTGCAAGGAAGACGGTGCCCTACTCCATCTCCTCTCATTCCTTCAATGTCCTCTGTGTCGGCAGACAAAGGATCGGCAGCGCTGGTAACCACAGTGAGTCAACCAGACTCTATCACCTTACTTAATCCAGTCTCTCACGAGCAGGAGGGGACAGTTTCCTTTGACGCGGCCCCGCCATCACGAAAGAGACGGCGTCGGCGTCATCTTCATCAAACCGAAGCTCACCTCACTCCGGTTGTTTCGGAAGAACCAGCTGACTCAGGGCTAGCCGCAGGACTAGCCGCACAAGGAGCCGCAGTGAGTGAAATGGACTCTGTGGTTGGTAAAGATGTTGCTGTTATGAAAACAGAGAGGGCTTCGTTTAAACCTAGGGACAGTGCCCAATCAGTTAATAATAAAACCGGGATCGCAATGGGGAATAAGCTTAGAAGGTCTGCATTGCCAGAAAGTGGAGGTGGGCCGGAAGCTATTCCTGGGTCATTTAGTAATGTAAGGAGTAGTGCTGATTGTTTTTCTGGTGCTGGACACGGAGCCTTCGTTTCTGAGCCAGTTAGCTCTAAAACGGTGAACTCTGAAGGCGCTGGGGTGGCGGCTAAATGGACTGAAGCTGTTAATTCTGAGTTACTGCACTGTGCTAATATGCATCCTGAAACTGTTTTTGTGGCTGCTGATTTGTTAACGGACCCGGTGCTAGAACATGGTTCTGCCACTACAGGCAATCGGGAGGCTGGGATTCTCCCCAGGGCTTCCCCAGAGGCCGAACTGGAAGCCTCAGTCGGCTCTGGCCCCCTGGACGTTGCAGAGGCAGCGGTAACATTGTCTTCCTCTCAGCCCTTCATGTTAGCCCTATCACCTTCTACTCAGTCTGCCGCCCAGCTAGTCACTCAGTTGTCATCTGTTTCAGCATCCACATCACCCGCTCGACCATCATCTTCGCCACCTGCAGCTACTGCATCACCATCTTCACCTCCGGATCAACCATCTATAGCCGCTCCGCAGCCGGAGGAGCAGCTCAGCGAGCGGGGGGAGCCCGCGTCGCCGACTGTGGAGCGCAGCGAGCCGGCGGAGCTCAGCGAGCGGGGGGAGCCCGCGTCGCAGCCGGCGGAGGAGCTCAGCGAGCGGGGGGAGCCCGCGTCGCAGCCGGAGGAGGAGCTCAGCGAGCGGGGGGAGCCCGCGTCGCCGACTGTGGAGCTCAGCGAGCGGGAGGAGCCCGCGTCGCCAGCTGTGGAGCGCAGCGAGCCGGCAGAGCTCAGCGAGCGGGGGGAGCCCGCGTCGCAGCCGGAGGAGGAGCTCAGCGAGCGGGGGGAGCCCGCGTCGCAGCCGGAGGAGGAGCTCAGCGAGCGGGGGGAGCCCGCGTCGCAGCCGGAGGAGGAGCTCAGCGAGCGGGGGGAGCCCGCGTCGCAGCCGGAGGAGGAGCTCAGCGAGCGGGGGGAGCCCGCGTCGCCGACTGTGGAGCTCAGCGAGCGGGAGGAGCCCGCCTCGCCAGCTGTGGAGCGCAGCGAGCCGGCAGAGCTCGGCGAGCGGGGGGAGCCCACGTCGCAGCCGGAGGAGGAGCTCGCCGAGCCGGAGGAGGAGCCCGCCTCGCCGACTGTGGAGCTCGGCGAGCCGGAGGAGCGGCTACCGTCAAGAGAGGGGCCCGGCGGGCCGGAGAAGCGCGCACCGCCTGAGCTGGAGCTGCAGGGGCCGGAGCTGCAGCAGGAGCCGGAGCAGGAGCTTGGCGAGCAAGAGGAGTGCCCGCCATCGAGAGAGGGGCTCGGCAGGCCGGAGGAACGCGCACAGCCATCGGAGGTCGGCGGGCGGGAGGAATCCGATCAGCCTACGCGGGGGGTCAGTGTGCAGGGTTCACGTTCAGCGCGCCCTCCACGCCGTCCACGTTCAGCGCGCCCTCCACGGCGTCCACGTTCAGCGCGCCCTCCACGCCGTCCACGTTCTGCGCGCCCTCCACGCCGTCCACGTTCTGCGCGCCCTCCACGCCGTCCACGTTCTGCGCGCCCTCCACGCCGTCCACGTTCAGCTCATCGGGGATCATGGGCCATTCTACTCTGTCACTCACTGGAGCCGCACCACCGTGGCAGGCCACCGGAGCAGCAGCGCCGCCGCCACTGGACCCGTGGCAGGCCACCGGAGCAGCAGCGCCGCCGCCACTGGATCAGGGGCAGGCCCCCTGAACCGTTTTGTTGCTGCTGCCGGACCCATGGCCGTCCGCCGGAGACCCAGCGTTCCCTCCAATGGACTAGAGGTAGGCCTCCTGAACAGTTTTCGGCCTCTGCCTACCCTTAGCGGGTCTCACCTGTTGTGCCGCCCACTCGTTCGGCCACCAGAACTATGTTTGCTGCCATTAGGGCAGGAGGGTGGCCTGATGAACTGTGTTTTTCGTTTTTGTTGTTTAGTGGTGTGGTTTGGAGGGGTTTTGGGGCCCTCCGTCCTGGCCCCCCGCCGCCCGCCCTGGGGTGGTTTTCCTGTTTTTTGCTTTTTGTTTTGGGTCGTCGGGGGCCGACCCTTAGAGGGGGGGTACTGTCACGGACCCGGCTCTGGAGGACTCGGGGGTCCGTGAGCAGTTATGGACTGTTGTTATTATTATTGTTGTTATTATTATTATTATTATTATTATTATTATTATTATTATTTAGGGGCTGTGTCGTCTACTGTTCGGTCCACAGTTGCATGTGTAGTGTGTGTTTGCGTGTGGGTTTGCTTCTCCCTCTCTCTCTCCCCGGTCCTTGGGCTGTTTACAGAAGTGCACGCCGTGGGAGAGGCGTGTCCTGGCGACTGTCGTCATTGGGGGTCCCTCTTCACTGTTACCGGCCCTCCTGCAGCTGATTACCTGACCAGCTGTTGGTAATCATCCCTCCCGGCTGGAGAGAGGTATTTAACCTGGACTCGCGGCGACAGTCGATGTGGGATTATTACTCAGAACTGGTATAGTCCGTGCGAGCAGTGTGTGTTTGCTAGTCGGCCAGCGTGTGGCTAATTGTGGACTCTCCTTCTTCCTCCAGGATAGCCGAGCGGAGAAGCGAGTTGGGGAGCACACGCACTAAGGGAGCTACAGCACGGGACGCACTGGGAGCAGGAGACGAGCACCTTTGGAATATTGCACCTTTGAGTTTATTGTTGGACTTACCTGTCTGTTCACTGTAAATAAAGTGCACTGTGGCATCGAAGAGTCCCGCGTTTTGGGTCCTACTTCCCTCGTCCCCACGGTCTGAGTGGCAGACCGTGACAATTAAAGTTATAAAAACTTGTAATATGTCAATCATGTTCAAATTAAATTAAATTTGTTATTTTTATAATAAATGTCAATATAATTCTTTAATAAGTTTTTGCCAGATTTTTAAAATATTGTACTAAATGAATAAATAAGTGCTGTAGTATTTATTTATTTATTTATAGCCTGAAAAATTTGTTGCAAAGAAATTTGTATGAGACAGAATATGTTTCTCTTTGAGGAGTAGCCGATGCAAAATGATATTTTGTCCATTTACTGCTTGTGAAGAAAAAGGTGTTTCTTTTACAAACGTTATGCTTTGACAACAAATTATATGCTATATACAGACACTCATTACTGACTCACAGTCAAAGTCTGACTGAGTCTGAATCAGTGGTTAAAAGTCCTGGATATTCCCACAGACTGACCTGTAGATATTCAGGGTTCAGTGGTGATATTCATGCCAGTTTATCATCTAAAGAGACAGCATCAGAAAGCAGGTTCATCTGCAGATGAACAGTTTGATGACTGAGTATTCAGCTGTTTATTATTGTATCAGAGAGCCATAGTGGCAGAGGAGGAAGCAACACTGTACAAAAACTCACAAAAAAAACATTCACTTTCAGCAGTTCACATTTTAGTAAAATAAACTGCACTTAAATATTATCAGCACACTGAAAGAAACAATAAAAGTGCAAAGGCATTCAACATATTTAGCATCAGTTGAGCTTAGTAAGTGTTTTGATGACACTGTTCATAGTTGCATAGTAAAATGTAAAATTACCTCAGAATCTTATTTAGCTTTCAGACCATATTACCCCATGTTTTAAACTTTTTATTACTTGTTACAGTCTGCAGGAAAAGGGCTCACAGGGATTGGATTTATTCCCTGAAATTCATACTGCAAAGATTCAGTAAGCAGCAAGTTAAGCATCAACTTCGACTCTTTCAGCAACACAGTGACTGGTTGTGCAGCCTGAAGACACTACTCTTTATTACAATGCCAAAAAATCACAGCAATGTAACATAGACCATAGAGAACATAGAGGACCTAGTAGAGCTGCTCAGACCCCCTCAGTGCTTGTTTGTAACATGGAGCCAACAGAGGAGGAGCCCTCAGACCACTGATCAATTCAAGATCATTTTTCTAAGAAAAAAAAATTGCCTTTCACTGCTTAAAATATGTATATTATATATTTTCTGAAATCTATTATTTTTCTTCTGAAGAAAAAATCAAACTCAGTCATACTGAGTTGAACATAAAGGCTTGAGTTTGGTCACATCCAATTATTTTGTTCCCCTCCTCCCTTTTCAGAGGGGTGAATGCCAATCTTAATGATACTTTAAACTGACACTGTAAAGCAGGATTAGCTGGTTGTTTCACTCACTATGTGTTAATAGACCTCTCTGCATTGAATCATACCTGCTATTAATCTCTTTCTCTCTTCCACAGCATGTCTTTATCCTGTTTTCCTTCTCTCACCCCAACCGGTCGCAGCACATGGCCGCCCCTCCCTGATCCTGGTTCTGCCGGAGGTTTCTTCCTGTTAAAAGGGAGTTTTTCCTTCCCACTGTCGCCAAAGAGCTTGCTCATAGGGGGTCATATGATTGTTGGGTCTTTCTCTGTCTATTATTATAGGATATACTGTACAATATAAAGCGCCTTGAGGCGACTGTTGTTGTGATTTGGCGCTATATAAATAAAATAAAATTGAATTGAATTGAATTTTTTTCTGTCACAGATCCTTAAAGCACTTGGGTGGCACAGTGTGTGTGTAACAATACTGCATTTCAGTCCCTGCTGCACTGATATGCGCTGTTGTAAGTGGAGGTATGCTCACATGTTGTCAATAGCAACTCAGTTGGTTTTGTTAAAGTTCTGATACATTTTTTTGCTTAACTTTTTTAATGTTGAAATTCATAAAGTTTGAATCCCCACTTCACCTTTTTAAATTTCGTCTCTAATCATAAATTTTTTATCACAACAGCAAAATTCATTTTCCTCTTGAATCTGTGAAGTGTCTCACTGTTATAGTCATCAAACCTGTAGTTTCCTGGCTATTAAGGTGCTGTTGTTGCAGCTAAAATGTTTTCAACATCAACACTTCCCTTCACCATTTACTACATTAGCAAGAAAATGTACCATGTGAGTTCTCCTGTTTTAGGTTTAACTGTGGTCCAAAAACACTTAGGATAACAGAAAACTTCCATCTAACATCTCAGTGTGGGATTTTGAATTGTGGGATTCAAGATTTATGATGCACTATATTGATTATGTGATTATTATGGACAATTAACAACCTTTCCATTATTTTTTAAACAAATTACACAACTTTGAAATGTAAAAAAAGAAAGTGTTTAACAGGAAAAACATTTTAAAGCTCAAATTGTGTTTTTATAATTCCTGCCTTAGAATGGAGTATTAGCAAGTACTTTAGTAAAGAACAGGAAATGCTTTTCCACATCTGTGCATAGCCTCGTCTATTATATAGGTAACTGGTCAGACATATTGCATGATCTTGATGGTAATGCCTGTTTGAAAATAGCCTCTGGTTATCAGAGACTGGTTAATAATGCCCTATTGCTGTTGGAAAGTCATAAAGGTCATATCTAGTGTTATGTATTTCCGTTTATCATTTTTTTGAGGTTACACAGGTCTGACCACAGGACAAGAGGTGGTTCCCATGGTAACCGGAACGTTGCTAGCAGAAGGGTGAAGTGGTGTCTCCAAATAAGGAGATGTCCAGACAGTTGCAGAAGAAGAAATGCCATGCAGGAAGTGCGATTTTATTGTGGTGGAAACAAACATCTAGGTAAATGGGAATTCATTAAAATATTTTTCAAAGTGAAGTAAAGTGTAGTTTTGTTCTTCTATTTCTGCTGGTTCAGTGAATTTTGGTCAGAGAGTGACAAAACCTGCCGTGTCGGAATCTGTGAGAGTTCTGCTTTCGGCACCCAACAGCATGTCCGTGCCGCGCTTTGTGTTTACACCTTTTTCAGAAACCTTTTACCTGCTCTTTAATCATTTCGTATTTCACCTGTGTTTGGTGGTTGTTGAAATGGTTTTGTGAACTTTTAGCTGAGATTCTGATGTTTCTGTGGACACCACACGTGTCTGTATTTAAATAACAGATCTAGCGGTACATCCCATTAAACCAGATCTTCTCCCTCTCACCTCTAGCACGAAACATAAGCAAATCTGAGAATATATTTTGTTTGTCACTTATTCTGTTCATATATGTGCAGTGCTGTGCGGTTTTATGGGCGACATGGGCTGTTGCCCTGGGCAGCATCGTGGTGGCACGATGTGAGGCACCAGGCGGCATCATGGCATCGGCAAAAAAAAGTTGCTCGCACCCATGCCAACATCATGCCAAAATGCCAGCACATTTTGGGAATTGCACCAACTGCCACCAATCTGTTTCCGAAGCAAACTTCCACAGACTCACAGTGATGTTAGTGCTGTGCTTGCTTGAAAGTGCTGTTCATTTAAACAGAGGAAGCTCCCATCGGTTCCCTTTCAGCTGCTGTTAGTTTGTGGATCCTGTTGAACTCATCAATGAAAAGTATCTCAAAGTATGATCATAGCATTCGGTTAAAACAGTCATTCAATATTCAGCATTTTTTCTCTGCAGATGTGGAATGTCAGCAGTTAACACTGACCAGATAAGATCCCCTATTTTGTGAGCAGTTGGATGATTCATTGGATCAGCAAGCCTGTGGGTAAAGATCTGGAGTGGACTGGAAGTGCACATTATGGATACAGCACATCCTATGAAGATTCCCTAAAGGATGAGTGTTAGGTTTTGTATTGTTGATTGTCATTTATGCTTAGAAATATCTACTCATATATGCTTAGAGTTTTATAATTAGTTGTAGATTAATAGAAGTTTGATCCTTAGTAGTCTGCAGACACACGTTGTGTGCATTCCAGAGCACTCTGGCTTTCACACCCACATCCTGGGAGCATGGGAGAGGTCGTACCTTGTCTTATTGTTTTATGGTAGGATAAACGTCTCTATGTCTGTTTTTAGGCTAAGTGCATTTTGTTTAGATGAACTGCTGGACTTCCAGGCCAACAGGGTTAGGAAATCATTTTATGGCCACACACACACACACACACACACACACACACACACACACACACACACACACACACACACACAGGGTATTCTTTGTTCACATGTATACCTGGGAACGCTGTTATATGTTAATGACCCTATGTATATTCATAGAACCACAATAAAAGAGCAGTGCTACAGGGGAGCGGACGAGAGTAACTGGGACAGCGCCTGTCCAGTTCTCTCCCGTGCACGTGAAACATAAAGAACTTTGCCTACTCGTGTCTTGCTTGCTGTGTAATTACATTGCCTTCAACGTTCCAGCGAATAGGGTTAAGCTACAAACCTATCATTAATTGGTCCTTCGACGCTGGAGCCCTGGAGTCGGCATTCACCGAGGAGAGAACCCTGACGTCAGCAAGACGTGAGAATTTGTCATCGGGCCTGTGGATTAGCTGTGTTTTCTCTCCTTGACGAATGACGATCGGCGGGATCCGAGGCTGATATTACACGCTAAGCAACGCCGAGTAAGTTGAAAGAGTGACTCTATAATCGCGAAAGGTTGGGTTAGTGTCCCACAACTGGGTTAGGGTCCCGAAAGAGAGGTTTTGGTAAAATCGCCCAAGCGTCTGGTGAGTGTCCGGTTTTGAAATCGCCCTGGGTTTGTGTCCCGAGCGTCCCTTCATTGGGTTTTGAGTCGCGCGACTGGGTTAGGGTCCCAGAATTGGGTTAGGGTCCCAGAATTGGGTTAGGGCAAGGGCGTAGATTTGGCATGGACGGAAGGGACATGTCCCCACCAATATCCAGCGATTATTGAAATGTCCCCACCAATAATTTGATCTCTGCCAGTAAAGAAAAACAAACCCGATAGAAAGAAAAAAAAAACGATCTTTCAACGTCTCATTCACCCAGCGGTGCAGAAAGAGTTAAATTACGTTTGCTCCTACGTCATGTGACAAATGTGGCCAATTTGATTGGCTGTGCCTCTCAGGGAGCTCTGTTTAGTTTTAGCAGCGGCAAGCCTGCGCTGCAAGGACCTGCAGGGAGGAGAGGAGGATGGCAGCAAAAAGGAAGAACATAGATATAAGAAAGTATTTTTTAAAGGAACCTGTAAGTCACTTAAAGTCAAGTTCACTCATAAAATGTGTCCGTCATAATAACGTTACGGGCTATGCTAGGCTTTGGCCCACATCAGTCTAAAATTGTATGTAACCATGAATAACGTGTTTTGGAAACTAACTGCACACTAGGCAGCACTATTAGTTATCTCAGTCTCAGAGTAGCATTTCTAATTTTGATTGAAACTGTCAGAGAAAACGGAGCCTCGAGCAAGCCAGGATATTAGTTTACAGAGGCTGTTAAAATTATGTGTAACGGTAAAATGTTGGTGACACAATAATTTCATCCTAATGGCACTGACATATTCATAGGGTTCATTTTTGAGACAAAATATCATGAGGTAGTCATGATTTTGCAAATATTCCACCTTGTAGTGCAGTTTGCACAAATTGTTTTAAAAATGCACTCATCCTACAAAGTGACAGAAACACTGAAGCAGCTACACATTTTATTCTTATTGTCATGTATGTCCTATTTGTCAGGTGACAGAAGAACCAACACAAAGCTCAGAGAGTAACGGTGATACAAGATCACAGGTGAAATTGGATGTTGACTTGATGGTTCATTACTGTATTTGAAGCACATGTGTGACTGCATGTATTTGGAGTGTCTCACTGTTATTTATCAGGTGACAGAGGCAGCTCTGCCATGTTGTAGCTCGGACAGAGGTGAAGAGGCGAGGTCACAGGTGACTGACTGATGATGTGGTGCTATAGATTAACTAGTATTTATTATCATGACAATTGTTAGGCTGCTGATGTAAATTGTTTCATTAGTGTATATTTGACAAAGAATCTGAATTGACATGTCTCACTTTTTATATGACACGAATCAATGTGTTATTTTATCAGGTGGCAATATGTCCTAGTGCAGTCAGAGGGGAAGAGCCAGGGCCAAAGGTGAGGCACATCAAGCACAGAATAATAATTTTAATCTGAGGATAAAACGCATGTACTGAGGCTGAAAGAAGCTTCAGTGCTCTCAGAAGACTAAAAACATGGCTAAGGTTAACAATGACTCAAATGAGATTAAACAATGCTGCTGTATGCCATGTCCACCAGGAGAGACTGGACAGTATAGATGTAAAACAAATATGCCAGCAGTTCATCTCAGTTAGCGAGAGGAGAAGGCATGTGTTTGGCTCCTTCACATAGTGGACATTGAGTTGTTGTGTGGGACACCTGTAGTCCATGTCTGTTGCTGTAACAGTAGTTCATGTTTAGAATAAAAAATCCCTGCTCACTGATTTGATAGTATAACTAAAATGTTGTATAATTTTGCTGAGAGATCTTTTACTTTGTGGTAATCTTAGATGAGTAGTTTTATGGACAAAAACCAGCAGGTCATTCAGTGCTAATGTAGCAGAGATGGTGTACTATAACTGAACTAATGTTGTTAAGTCCTTAAAGTCATATTCTTTTATTGTCATGACTGTATTTGACGCTGTTTTTATTTTTGTATGGTACCTGATTTATATGGAATATGGCTGAAGTAAACTAAAGTCTAAAATACTTAGTCATTTGTTTAATAGTAATTTAACATTATATAATTCACATATAAAACTATGAATTGTAATTTTAAATGGTTTAAAAGCATGTAGAATAGGATATGTAGGCAAGTATATTTCTCCTTTTTATCAAGAAGCAAAGACAAAAAGGGAAAAAAAAGAAACAGGGCAGGGTTCGGCGGTTGAATCATTCGTCCCCACCAATGCCAAAACCAAATCTACGCCCTTGGGTTAGGGTCCCTGGGTTAGGGTCCCAAAAGAGTGTTGCTGTGTTTGTGTGAATGACTGCGGAGCAGACGCGGTCTGTGACACGGTTGTTGTTGTTTTCATGGGTTCCCGAGCAAGTAAGACTGCCTCACAGGGAGACAACACATTTTTGCAAGAAGTTACTCCTAACAGTGCGAGGTATTTATATTCTCATAACTGTCATGAGCGTAAACTGGTCGCGGGAGAATGTCAAATGTTGGAAGTTTTCAGAAAACACGGCAGCCTTGAAGAGCGTGCAGAGGAGGCCAGCCCACATCAGCAGCAGTTAAGCTATGCTCTGGTGAATGGCTTTCACCCACCCATTGCTGATTTCATGCCCGTCAAAACTGCCAATACACACATGTTTAGATTATTTTTTTTTTTAGCTTGCCCTGATCAACAACAGCCGTGCTCCAGACCACAGATTTAATTGAGGTGGATGAGTGTTAAAAGTAATCTGCATTAAGCTTAAGGTTGCTCAAATACAGTACAATGACATATGAGATGAAGTACAACAGGTAAATATTTAAACTAATGACGTGCATAGAGGCACTTGACCTGTTTGAAAATTGTCGTCCTAATATGAGCCATTGTTGAGATATAGAGCACAGATATGAAAACAACTAATATGCTGAACCCTGTATGAAGCAGTTGAAAACTACATGATGGAGAAGCTGAGTGAATATGAAGGTGCAAGTCTTTGCCACTGTGGGCGAAGCACGCAAACACTGTTTGAGGTTGCGTTGCTGTCTCTTCTGAGCTGATGAGCAAGCTACACATTATCAGATCAGGAGCTGACTGAGAACTCATCAAAGAAAGGGGAAGAGAACTATGATAGCTCGAGTATGTAGCGTATCCGTGAGTTCAGCTTCTTCTTTCAGATGCGCAGCAGTTTTCCTGGATCTTGACTCGTGTGTAGAGTGTTCATAGCATCAGCATCATGTTCTTGTTTATTTGCTTTGTTGGGTTGAAAAATAATTAAATAAACTTGTGATCATACTTATGGATCACCATGGCACATATCATCAGCCATATTATTTTTATGCAGATGAAAAAAGTGAGTGTGAATGTGCCTGATGTCGCAGTGTGTGTGTGCGTTGTGTAAAAGTAATTGTCTCCAATTGTGAGAGCGGTGATTCTGCAGGTCACCAGCTATTGTAAAGAAAAAATTGTAAAAAAGAGACGAAATTTACATTGTAGATGACAAATAATCATAGGAAAAGGGTTTTGTGTTTATCAGCCAAGAACAACTAGAATCTTATTTTCTGCTTTTAAGGAAGACGAGTTCGAAAGACAGAGAGAGAATTCTGTGTGTCGGTTAAGCAGTGATGATAATAATGAAAATGTCTTAGTTTGTCACTTTCAGATGAAAAGCAGACCTGGATCAGTTTTCCACATGCAGCAGTCGGAATAAAGTTATAGTTTAAGATCATTGGAAACATTCAGGCCAAGTTTCTGGCTAATTTATTTACAGCACCATGTGTCCCTCAACCTCACAAGTGAGCTCTCACTCCTCCCTGAAGACAAGGAATGCAGTTCCAAAGAGCAATAACGTGGCAGATAAAGAGACAGCAGCAAAGTCCTGAGCAAAGAGACCCAGCAAGCAGCAGCAGTGTGGACAAACAGCATCAGAGAAGAAGAGCAAACCCATCATCCTGACTGATTGATGAATGGCACTGTGTTTCCAACAAGCTGCAACTTCACTGTGCTTGTGAAAAGAACTGAGGAGACTGTTGGAGTTTGACATTTGCCATCTTTGGAGAAAATGGCAAGAAGACACAGTGAAGAATACAGGACAAAGCTGGAAGAAGAACTGCCGGCTGTTGGACTGTTGAAGTGGGAGAGGACAACAGAGTGAGAGCAGTAGGTGAGAACACAGAGGAATGCTGTTGTTTAATGTGGGAAATCAAAAATTTGGTTAGAAAATCTGGGGAAAAGAAAACTGACTGCTTACGTTGGAAAACTGTGAAAGAGTCTGAAACACTGCAAAAAGAAACATATACAAAATCACACACACAAGCAGAACATGCATTAACCCTACTAACACAGATACAAGAGAGCTCATGAAGATTAGACAGCATCTTGAGCATGTGAGTCTGTTTATCATCTTGTCCAAGTCACCTCGTGTGATGCAAAGACCAGTGGACTCATAGCATATCAGTTAAAAATGATCAAATAATAGCAGAGAAGTGTGTAGGAAAGGCAGCTTTAAGAACATGCACTGCTGGAGATGCAGCTCCAGACACATTGATTAAACCTGCCTAATAACACAAACACATATGCAATGAAAATCAGCTTGTTATCTCTCATCAGTGCTAAAATAGTGTAAATTTAACAGAGACTTGTTATCAAATGCTGAATTTATCCAATGCTGACAGTTAACTCTCTAGGTTGCAGGACAACAGTTTACTTTTTGTGGGGAAAAGATTCTGGTTTGACCAACCAGTGATCAGACAATAAATTTAGTTGTTAATATAGTAAATTGGGAGATGCTTTCTGCCTGATTGATGCAGCACAAAATATTTTACTGTATGAGGGAAATTTTATTTTTGTGATAATATTTTGAACATGCATTTCTGTTGTCCTGTCATCTTAGTGGGTTAATAGCTGATATGCAAATTAGTTGATCGTTCTTAGATTAATGAAAGGTGACTGAATTCTAGCACGAGTGAATGGGAAGTGTTGGAGTTTGTTAGAGTGGAGACTCTAAAACACTGAGTTTCCTGTTGTGATGTGCGAGTGAATCCTGCACCCAGATACACAACTGTGAATACATAGGAACAAACTTCTTTTGTGAAATGCATGACAACATGTCACATGTTTTATGATGACGGGGAAAAAGGGAAACTTAATAAAATTTGTGGCCTAAATGAGTAAAAAGTACAGTCCTGGGGATTAAAATTCATAGCTAATGAGACATGAGGCTTACGTTGTGTGTTGGGTGGCTGATGGTTGGTTTTGAATTAATCTAGCTGATGATTTTTCTTTTGTTGTGAAGTTGAGCCTGCCAATTAGTATGATGGTTTGATAAATCATGCTAATGGTATGATTTACCCTCCTGACATGAGGAGCGTGTGTCATGACTGAACGAGGCCTTTTATTTTGATACTTTCACAGTGCACTGAAAGTTTTATTGATAATCTCTGTTTGAGCAGATCTGCACGATTGGAACAGAAGCGCTAAACGACATGTCGAGAAAATTGTTGCAAGTGAGTTTCTCCACATTAAAATGGGCTCAGGAGAAAGTCACTTATCTGGGACAATTAGAAAATAAGTTCCTGTCCAAAAGGATTCAGCGAGAAAATCCAGTCTAAATTCTTTTCTTTTTAAAATGACGTCATTTTGCTGAGGGTGGAAACTGAATGCGTCGATGGGTTCCACTTTTAGCAAAGAATGAATGAATGCATGAATGAGTGAATGACAAATGAGTAAGAGAAATAAAACTGACTGATTGACAACAGCTAACAAAAGCTGACACGATTTTACTGATGTAACACGACTGTGCAAAGTTAACCCCCACCTGACAAAGGTGCAGATAACTCTATGTGTGTTTCTTCTTTACCAGGCGCAGGAAGATGACAGCAACATTCGAGGTTGTGTGACGATCTAACCTTTTAAATGCCATTTTCTGTGTTTGAGAATCTATCAGGGGTGTGTTATTTATTGGCTTGTGCGCAGCGTTAACATTTCTTTTCTACAGCAGAGAGTTAATCATGTGTTTGATTATGTGAGTTACAGTAGGGCACACTAATGGTTGATGTTTTTTCTATTACAGGATTACTGGGTTTATGAGTGAAGGGAACCTACAGGCTATATGTTGATTATGCTGTTACACTGTGTTGTTGGGAAAATGTTAAAGGTTACTTTGACGATGTGAATAACATGCAAGACATTCCCTGTGTTGAAACTAGTGTCACTTCTGTCCACAGCTATAAATGGCTAACTTTATGGTCTCTTTTTACAGCACCTCTGGAACCTGTCAATTTGTGCCTGACCTCCAGGATTGTCCATGTGTGTTGCTAATGTTGGTTTTCTAAGAGTGCATGTAGAGGATTCAGCAGAGATGGACAAGTAACATGAGAATGCAAATGAGAGATGCAGTGTTTATGGAGTAGTTTAATATGGGGCTCATTAGCTGGCCACTACTGAGCTCCTAGTGATATATACATGGAGTGACTTTGCTTAAGGGAAGTCACCGATTACATTAATGTTAACTGAGTACATGGGATGATCCATGTCTGAGGCGAATTATGCCAATAATTGCAGTTTACTGGTCTGAGAAAACCTGCACATGATACTTGTCCTGTTGATGCTGAATGCTTTCATACTCGTATTATACAATTGTTTATAAGTGTGAAGGTTGATTTCACTTCCAGATCTTGTTTTCCAGGCCATGATGGTGTGTATGCAGGCTCCTGGCGGAGCGGGGTTTTGAGCAAACCTAATATGCAAAACACACTAACGTCTTTTATTACAGGATTATAGGTCCAGGGTGGTGCTGCTCCAGAGGGGGAGACACCCTGGTGTTGCCTGGGACATGATCTAGCTAACTTTTTTCTTTCAGACAGGAATCTAGGTTTGATGAGTTGACTCATGGGAGTGTCCATGCGTCAAGAGGAGGGGTCCAGAATTACAGAGTTACATGAAACTGTCTTTTTTATGTTTTCTAAACGATGTTTTTATGATTTTCGCAGTGATTTGTGTGATTAACAGTTCATTTACAGGTATTAAACCTATGCAAGTGGTGCATCCATGTTTAGATGAGGCTTTGATGGTCCATAAATGAAGCTCACTGAACTAAAGAATGTGGTTTGATGATGATTGACATGCTTTCAAAATAGAAGGTTTTTCCTCCTAGCAAGGAAATACAGGTGCAGCAGTCCAGGGTATTGCTGAAAGGAATCTCCTGAGAAATCTTCTGAGGCCCAGTGAGAAGCAACCCATTCCAGGCATAGCTGACAGCCAAGGCAGTGGTTGAGGTCAAAGGTCGAGCTGTTTGGGACCCATCATGAGATCAGACTTTGGAGCCAGAGCAAGGACCACGAAGCTGCGTTGGAATGAGAGCTGTGCCTAGAGGGCTTTCCAGAGGCCAACAGAAGAGATTGTGGACGACAGATGGGCACCTGAAGGATGAGGGGAGCGTGCCAAGCTCCATCGACAGAGCAGGCGGAATCCAAGGATGGCATCATGATTCTGTGAAAAGCACAGGAACCAGGAGCTATGGAGGTGATGACAGCAGTTTCCTATGAACATCACCTAATGCTGTGTCACTATACTGTGCATACGATAGCACACTGAAGAGTGCTGGGATCATAAACAGCAGTAAGACAACTGGATCCAGCACCCTTTCCACAGAGGGTTTTTCCTGCAGAGAGAATGGACAATGGAGGAGTCGTAAATATCCCCCACAGGACAGAGGCCTGAAGTGAGGTGATGGGGGTTGGCAGAGGCCATAAAACTAGAGTGCTGAAGACGTCTGCAGCTTTCAAGATAGCTGAGACCCACGTTGACAAACAACAAACTCAACTGGTATGTTTGAATGTCTATTCTACATACATTTGGACTCTGGTCCTATGGACAGTGATGGAAACAACTGGAAGAGACATTTATGACGCGCTACAAAACCACCCTGTAGAGAGACGTGTGATTTACATGTCTTTCAGGGGAGCACCACCAAGCTGGAGTGTTTTGAAAATGTTAATTTCTCTTTTGAGCATTAACAATTCATTTGTTCACTTGTAGGATGCAGTTTACCATTGAATGAGATCAATGAGAACTTGGATAATTTCTAATACATTTGTTGACCTGTGTGCGTTACAGTAATTTAGAGTGATTGACATATGCTGAGTATAAAAATGGTTGCATTGACACTGTCAGACACGACGTATTCATAACTGGGTACTTTTCTAGCATAACTGTCAAAAAGGGGGGAATGTTAGGTTTTGTATTGTTGATTGTCATTTATGCTTAGAAATATCTACTTATATATGCTTAGAGTTTTATAATTAGTTGTAGATTAATAGAAGTTTGATCCTTAGTAGTCTGCAGACACACGTTGTGTGCATTCCAGAGCACTCTGGCTTTCACACCCACATCCTGGGAGCATGGGAGAGGTCGTACCTTGTCTTATTGTTTTATGGTAGGATAAACGTCTCTATGTCTGTTTTTAGGCTAAGTGCATTTTGTTTAGATGAACTGCTGGACTTCCAGGCCAGCAGGGTTAGGAAATCATTTTATGGCGCCCCACACACACACACACACACACACACACACACACACACACACACACACACACACACACACACAGGGTATTCTTTGTTCACATGTATACCTGGGAACGCTGTTATATGTTAATGACCCTATGCATATTCATAGAACCACAATAAAAGAGCAGTGCTACGGGGGAGCGGACGAGAGTAACTGGGGTCAAGCGAAGGAACGGGGCCTGTCCAGTTCTCTCCCGTGCACGTGAAACATGAAGAACTTGCCTACTCGTGTCTTGCTTGCTGTGTAATTACATTGCCTTCAACGTTCCAGCGAATAGGGTTAAGCTACAAACCTATCAATGAGTTCACCATCAACTTAGACACTCTTAGTTACTTAGTTACTCTAAATCAGGGGTCTCAAACTTAAATGAGCTTTTGGCCACTGCTGGCACTGTCATATCATTTGAAGGCCACTTTAGTATTCAAGTAATACAAAAACAAAAAACAAACAAGGAAAAACCCTCAAAGATTTCTGAAAATGTCGTGTTTTGTTTGTTTTTTCACATTTTAAATATTGTGTAACAAGACAAAACCGCAAACGTGAACACAATTTTTTTTTTCTCACTCTTATCTAACTGAAGACACATTGCAGCACTTCTGCTTTAATTTTGTTTGTATTTAACAAAATAAAAATGCAGACATAAGTGTACACATTAGTTTTTGACTGCTAGTGAAAATTTTCTTTACAAATAACTCTCTCAGTGAACAAAGTATTTCATCTACAAACATTATGCCTTCACCACAAATTATATACGAAATACTGACTCATTCTGAGGGTCAAACTCTGACTGAGTCTGAACCCGTGGTTAAAAGGCCTGGAGAATCCCACAGACTGACCTGTACATACTCAGGGTTCAGTGATGATATTGATGTTGTTTGGATCAGGCAGGCTGCTGGAAAAGGACTGGAGTGGATTGCTTGGATTAGCAATGGTTAGTTAAAACATAGCTATAGCTATGGGAAGAGTAACAATGTACAAGAACTCACATTGAACCAAGTCAGAATTTTCTTTCTGTCATTCACAGGCTCAACAGCACATTTAAAGAAACAATGAAACAACTTCATCAACAACTTTGAACATCAAGTATTCTGTTGTCTTATTTTTAATTTAAATGTTTAAATTTGCCTTGAATATTTGTGTTAAAAATGTATTATGAATATATTACGTTCTTCTTTTTTTTATACATCCCTCCACATGCAAAATGTTCTGCCAAACAAATACAAAGACTTAATATACATGTACTGTTGGCTGCAAGAGAGAGAAGTTTTGACCCAGTGGCCTTCAACATCAACATGTTCTGTGAGTCTCACTGAAACACTGAAAGCATGGACAGAATATGCAGCTTAAATACGATGCTGTGTATTATTGTGCCAGAGAGTCCCAGTATCATGAACCATTAGGAGACCTAAACAAAAAACTTTCATTGGCCAAACAGCTGTTTCTTCAGATCACCAGAGGAGGCGCTCCAAGACCATAAATGAATTCTGAGTGTTCCGTGAACTGTGAGTTTTTTTTCCTAAAATGAATCTTAAAGCTGATCCTCGATAAAATGTCACAAAACAAAACTGAAAGCACTCATTATATTTTTAAATTATGCACAATGTTTTAAAACAAGAAAAAAATGGGGAGTTTGCCTGCTGGAGTAAAATCTATTTTTTTGTAATTTTAAGCCGATAAATGAAACAGATATTAAGTGGCACTGGTGAAAGCTTAAATATCCTTATGAAGCTATTTAACAGAATATTTAAATAAGATGTTTACATATGACTAAATGTAAACATAGGCTACATTTGATTCTGCAACTCACATTTACAAATTGTTAAACATACACACACTGAAAGGAACAATAAATGTGCCTTACCAGGAGCGGTGAACACTAAATATTGTATTCATGTGTTTGTAACTGTAAATATTATCATTTGCTTTTTCTTTATGTTACATAACAATGATCTTTGAGCTTATGTTGTGTATTAAAGTGCATGCACCAGTGATTTGTTGCAACACGACTGCCATCTGTAGCTATTAGTGACAAGATAATTAACATCACCTTTAAAATGTATCATTGCTAATCTATAAACAAAGCAGAGTGATGATTTATAAATCGTGATGATGCTGTCAGTTGTAACCGAAGTAGAGAAGCTCCCATCAGATCACCTTCAATAATCACATGTTGTCTGTATTGCTGCAGCTGTCATACAACACTAAATCCTGTGAGTTTTATAATATGTGGATATTATAGTAATGCAATATCCAAACTCACACTCTGGATATTACATTTATCCAAAACAAGTGTTGTAAAACCTAAACACTTTGTCTTTATTGTCTGAAAGATTTATTAATGATAAATTGTCAATTTATTTTTGTCAGATGTCAGATGTTAGGACATTCATATAATAACAGACACACTTATGGGGGAATTCCTGATATTGGTCAAAGTTAGTCAGAGCCATGATATCATGATATATAGAATATGAACAGTCACTCCAAAATTTTCATAACAGGTGAGACTAATCTAGTTTTATTTTCTGTGGGGTGGAGTAGATGCAAAACCCGAATGTTTTTCTTCTTCATATGTCTGACTTCAGAGAAGATGACAGACTTAAGGACACACAGTTTAACAGTATGAACTACAGGACAGGACTGCTGCTGTTAACTATCTGCTGGGCAGGTGACAATAGTCATAGACCCTGATATTACACAACATTTATTTCTGTCAACAAACTATTTAACTTAGTGTGATTTGGTGCTCTTGACAGGTGTTGATGGTCAGACTCCGACAGAATCTGGACCAGCAGTTAAAAGGCCTGGAGAATCCCACACACTGACCTGTACAGGCTCTGGATTCACATTCAGCAGCTACCCTATGAACTGGGTCAGACAGGCTCCTGGAAAAGGACTGGAGTGGATCGCATTTATACACACATATAGTACTCATATCTATTACTCCCAGTCAGTCCAGGGTCGATTTACTATTTCCAGAGATGACTCCAGCAGTAAAGTCTATCTACAGATGAACAATCTGAAGACTGAGGACACAGCAGTTTATTACTGTGCCCAAGAGACACTGTGACACACTGCAACAGGAGAGTCATACAAAAACTACTTCCTCTATTTACCAACAACATGTGGAATACTGAATGTTGTCAAAAAAGGTGGCATTTTCTTTAGAAATGTGAGATGAAATTTTCCTCAATGTACTGATGCTAAGTGGTAATACACACGTCGCATACAATGCTATTCTGTATTAAAAAGTGGAAACAACATTTTCAGAATTTTCAGAATCAATAAAGTATTTATGAGCAGTACATGTGGTCAAAAATATAACTGTGTATCTTCATGAATGTGCAAAGAGTTTTGAAATTTTTCACTTAAAAATAAAGTTAAATAATGTCCACTTCTGTGTTGCAGTATTTATATATTAAAAATATATATGTTTAAAAACTTAATTTGAAGTAAAATTGATATAAAATTTAGGGAAAGCACAAAAAAGTGAATTTCTATTCTTTTCTTTTCTGTGCGTAAACAAAAAGTGTGAAGAAAAAGACACCAGAAGATTAATTAAACAAGTTACTAGAGCTGTTTTTGTTATACTGTTTTTGAACACTTGAAACAAGTGTTAAAAACTACCAAATGTCAATTTGACTTCTTGTTTTTCAATGATTTTTTGTTTTTTTATATTTATGTGTAAAATGTTTCAAGGGGAGTGATTTTTTGTTCTTCTAATCCATTGCAGGTTTATAGAAACCTGGTCTGTATTATTACACTGAGACAATGAAACACTCTTGATATATAAAACATTTTCTAGAAATAATTTTTAGAAAGATAAACTGAAACTAAAGGACAAAAAACATTGCATTAGATAAAATGTATTTTATGTGAAGAAACTGCAGATTTATTTACATAAAACTTATTTTAAATATTTTATATAAAACAAGCTGTTAAAATAGATCCACTTCTTAGAAAACATCTCATTCGATTACTTACACATTCAGCAATACCATTTTTAACAATAATTCATTTGAAGTTGTGTGTGTGGCTTTCTGATAAATAGGTCCCTCCCTGGCAATGTGACAGTGACACAGTTTGTTGCTGAGAAAAGCAAGTTATAGCCAAGCCATCTGGTGCACACTTACGCCTGTGGTGTGCTGTCAAATACTGTACATTTGTGTGTTCAATAGACATAAAGAATAATAAAGGAAATCATTGAAAAAAATGATGAAGTACATAAAGAGGACAGTGGACAGCATTACAAGCAGTATAAGACATAATGGTATGATTGTCTTGAAAAAATGGTCAGTTTTAATATTTGAAAATTAAAATTTGCTTTAAAATTACAAACAATATACCAAACACTGACAGAAAACTGGCAAACTGTACATGTTCATTTTTTTAGTTTTTTACTTGTCAAACAGCAGTATTTTTTCCAGGGAGGAGGAGTCAATGCAAAACTCCTATATTAACTAACTTTGTAAGTGTTCAAGCCTAAGTCAGGGACCCAACCTCATATAGACACAGCAGACTGGGCAAAGACAACTGACTTTAACAATGACCAAACCTGTTCATTTAGTTATTTTCCTGATTCTGTTTTGTTTCTTGGCTGGTAAGGACATACATTTTGTTGAACAAATTAAATGATATGAAGAAATGCGAAAACTAATGAGCTATTAACATTTGTGTAGGTACTGGGGGTCAAACGCTGACGCAGTCTGAACCAGTGGTTAAAAGGCCTGGAGACTCCCACAGACTGACCTGTACATACTCAGGGTTCAGCAGTGATATTGATGCTGCTTGGATCAGACAGGCTGCTGGAAAAGGACTGGAATGGATTGCTTATATTGAGGATGATAGTAGATATATCTACTACTCTCAGTCAGTCAGAGACAGATTTACCATTTCCAGAGACAACAGCAGAAAGCAGGTGTATCTGCAGATGAACAGCTTGACGTCTGAGGATTCAGCTGTTTATTATTGTGCTCGATACTCACAGTGACACAAGAGGAAGAAACGCTGTACAAAAACTCAGCACATCAAACCTATTCCTGTTTTTTTTATTATCCATAATCATACATCATCAACACTTTTAAAGAAGCAATGAAAAAGCTTTATCAAGAACTGTCAACAATAAGCATTCTTTTGGCATATTTCTATGTGTTAATGTTAACATCCCCTGTGTAATTATGTTAAAAGCTTTTTTTTTCTTCTTCTTTTTTAAGAAATGCCCTATAAAACATTGGATTTATTTATTTATTTATTTATTTATTTTTTGGCAGTGTCCATCTGTAAACTTCCTCACAGACTGATATACTGCAGTTGGTTGCAACAGGAGAAGAGAAACTTCCAGATGAATTTAGTGGCAACATGTTCTTTGTAGCTCTGCTGCTGCTGCTGGCGGATTTCGTGAGCCTCCGTGATGGTGCACCCAATAAAGCTTCAGACCATCACCTGTCAGATCTCTTATTGTGACCACCTATTGGACAGCTTGGGCAGTCTGCAGCAAAAGGACTGGAGTGGATTGGGCTTGATACACTGGGGCACTCAATTTAATCATTAACTGTCGAACACACTCAGTATTAAATTAGAAACTTTAATCAACAGAGTGACACAGAAGTGACAGAATATGGAGCCTGAAGTCACTGCTGTGTAACAACCATCATCAGACCTGAGCAAAAACCTCTCAACTGCCTGAATAGTTGTAACATGAACCCACAAGAGGAGGAGCTCTCAGACCACTGATGAATTCAAGAATATTGAAAAATGAAAGTCCTCGACAGACTTAGTGTGCGAAAAGTCTTTGAAATGCAGATCTTAAATAAAATATTATATTATGAAACTAATTTCAATTTAACATTAAAGTTTAGTATCATTCTTAATAAACTGGTTTTAAATGGCTCTTTGATTATAAAAACATTATGGTTAACGTGACATTATATCAGTTAGTGGATGTTCATTGATTATAGTTTAGTTTTCATATTGCACTGTTTTGCTTTCAGCTATTTTCCCCCTTTAAATCTACAGAAATTACATTTAAGTCATCAAACCTCAAAGATACAATAACACAGCTTCATTGGGAAATGTTTTTTGTGATGCTATAATGTTCTGCTGTTTTACATTACAAATTTTGGTGGTATGTGTTCATGTAAATGTGAATATTTTCATCTGCCTTGCATGTAAAGGAATTTTAAGAAATAATAATAAAAAACATTCAAATTTAGGTTTTAAATAACAATTTTCTTTTAATAATGCCAACACTATTTTTTTTACTGTTAGTACTACAGTAAGACCATAAGGTGATACATAAAAAAAGAGAGACAGTGACTTTTGGAATTAATATTAGATTCTACAGTTAATGATACTTAGTGACATAAAAATCAATACAAATATATGGTGTAGTTTCTCTGTTACTTCCCCTAGTGGTATGGTTATGCAAATCTTCAGGCTATGCAGTTTGTATCTTCTCCCTCTGCTTTTTGTAAAGATTTTTGTTTCCTGTTTAAATAAATGTATGAAAGTTGGTCATCTCATGAAGGGAGGGGAAAAATATCTCACATTGTTTGTGCATTTTTAAGGTCAGTCTGAATTATTTAACATACAATGTGTTATGTAGAAATTGCAATGACAGAGTTTTTGTTTGCCTGTGAGGGGGAGGAGCTGATGCAAACAACGACCTATATGAATCTATGATGGCTGAATATGTGATAAAGAATATAAGGCAGGCAATACATGATTAACTCACACAGTAGTTTTCAGGCCCAGCTGAGGAATTGTATCCTCAATAAAACTAATTATAATATCAATCACAAAAGCACACAGCCCCAGTGTTGACAAGTCAGAGTCATGGCAAGTTAATCTCAATAATTTATTTAACAAATTAGATCAAAAATAAGACATGAGTTGCAACAAAAAGAAAAGTTAATCTACAGGGCAAGAACAATACCACCAAAGGCAACGACAATGTGCTGCACACAAACAGTTTGATGCTGAGTCAAGCAAAGTCACAGCTATGCCATCTGAGACACACTTATGTCTGTAGTGTGCTGTCAAATACTGTACGTTTGTGTGTTCAGTACAAATGAAGAATAACATTGAGCAAAAAAACAAACAAAAAAAAAACAATGAGTGGATGCAAAACATGATGAAGTACAGGTAGAGCACAGTGGCCAGCACTATACGATACAATGTTATGAAACGACTGTCTTAATACATTGTCAGTTTTAATAAGTAAATATTCTGGGTTTTTTTTAATTACAAACAGAATATAATAAAATCATAGAAAACTGGAAAATTGTACATAATAATTTTCAGTATTTTCTATTGAGGAGGAGGAGTTAATGCAAAACTCCTATATTCAATAACCTTATAAGTGTTCAAGAATACAAGTCAGGGAGCCAACCTCACATGTAGATTGCACAAAAACAACTGACTCTTACAATGACCGGACCTGTTCATTTAGTTGTTTTGCAGATTCTGTTTTTTATCTTGGCTGGTAAGGACTTTTTTTAAACAACTGATATAACTGATATAAAGAGAAGTGATTAAACTAAAGAATGGCTAACATTTTCTGTAGGTACTGAGAGTCAAACACTGAGTCAATCTGAGTCTGTGGTTAAAAGGCCTGGAGACTCCCACAGACTGACCTGTACATACTCAGGGTTCAGCAGTGATATTTATGCTCACTGGATCAGACAGGCTGCTGGAAAAGGACCGGAATGGATTGCTTATATCAACCCTAGCAGTGGCACCATCTCCTACTCTCAGTCAGTCAGAGGTCGCTTTACCATCTCCAGAGACAACAGCAGAAAGCAGGTGTATCTGCAGATGAGCAGCTTGATGACTGAGGATTCAGCTGTTTATTATTGTGCTCGAGAGTCACAGTGATACAAGAGGAAGAAACGCTGTACAAAAACTCAGCACATCACAAAAGGAACAATTTACTTTCTGCTGTTCACATTGACAGTAATGAACTGCAGTTCAACATCATTAACACAAGAAGAAAAAACAAAGGCACAAGGATCTGCAAAATATTTAACAGTATCAATTGGGATCCCATTTCAAATATTTACTGAAATTGCACTCTTATTTAGTTTTCAGACCACAAGTATTAATCTTTAATAGTATCTTTTTAATGATATTTCTGAATTAAGGCAAAATAAAACAGAGAAAAGACTATGTTGTTTTTCAGACTGTCCAACTTTAAACCAGAGGACTCTTCTGTGCACAGCATTACTGTGTCAGATACACACATTGGTACGAGGAAATGTTGAAGCTATACAAAAACTCAATCAGTTCCTTTGTTGTGTAAATACCACCAAGTGGTAGTATGACTCTAAATATGAATGTACAAATTCAGACTAAAAGGAAGCTGCTGCTGTTGTGGTTTGTGGTCTTCTGTTCCTTATTGTCAATAAAATGTTATTTTCTTTAATATGCATACAGGTACACAAAACAACAACTCATCATGTAGTTTATGAATTTGTGTTTCCATCCGTGTGAGCTTTAAAGTTAAGGTGTCATAATGCTCCTGTTACTGATGTTCAACAGCAGGTTTTAAATGATAAATGATTGTTTATGCGCTCAATGCTTAATACCATTGTCTTGCAGGAGTTCAGGGTTCAGGAGTCTCTGATTCTCTGCTCTGCCTGTGTTGATCTTCTTTGTTTGCTCTGATTTTAATGCTGCCTATAACGGTCCTGGATACTCAAAAGAGTCAAAACAGATTCTAAATCTCAAGAGTTTCTTTTCCTGGTTAACTGCAGTATAACAATCCTTTCTGAGCAGAAAAAAACAGACAAAAATCCCCATAGATGATTTAACAAATTTAATAGACCACCACCCAGTGTAAGGTTTATGACACAGCTATCCTAAATTACTTACAATAATATATATTTTTGGAATGTTTTTAATTACTGATCTTATCCATGTATTTTTTTAAATTATGTTTTATTTAAAAATAGCAAAAAAGGAAATCACATTATTATGTTTTATTAAGATGTTAAATTACAGATATTTATTTCCTGAATAGAAAAAATACTTTTATTGGTTGAACGTTAAGCTTGATTAATTTCTGACTTTTCTGACAGAGAAGTCATGCGTACCAGCTATTTCCAAAAAACAGGTTTTTGACAGATTTATAATTTTTTTTATGACAAGTGGTCTAATAAATATTTTAAGAACTGTAGTATTTGTTTCTTTATAATGATAGCCTGAATACTTGCTGAATGATAAATTTCTGTGACCTGGAGTGTGGTTCTCTTTGAGGAGGAACACATGCAAAATTATATTCTTCATCTTTGAATATGTGTCATAGGATAAAAAACATGGACTACATGATTGAATCACACCAATGTGGACTGGGCAGAGACAAATGGCTCCTACAATTAACCATCCAGCGTTGATGGCTGTTTTTCTTATCCTGTCAGTTTACTGGGTTGGTAAGGACAGAAGTATTTCTTTTACAACATAATGACTCAATGACAAATTATATGAAGAAAAACAAAGGCTAATTATGTTTTTATCTGCAGGTACTGAGGGTCAAACATTGACTGAGTCTGAATCAGTTGTTAAACAGCCTGGACAATCCCACAGACTGACCTGTACATACTCAGGGTTCAGTGGTGATATTGGTGCTGCTTGGATCAGACAGGCTGCTGGAAAAGGACTAGAATGGATTGCTTGGATCCAATATGATGGTGGTAGCATCTACTACTCTCAGTCAGTTCGAGGTCGGCTTACCATCACCAGAGACAACAGCAGAAAGCAGGTGTATCTGCAGATGAACAGCCTGACGACTGAGGATTCAGCTGTTTATTATTGTGCTCGAGAGCCACAGTGACACAAGAGGAAGAAATGCTGTACAAAAACTCAGCACATCACAAAAGGGAACAATTTGCTTTCTGCTGTTCACATTGACAGTAATGAACTGCAAGTCAACATCATTAACACAAGACGACACAACAAAGGCACAAGGATCTGCAAAATATTTAACAATATCTGTTGGAATTAGTAATTAATTTGATAATCTATTTCAAATATTTACTGAAATTGCAATCTCTTATTTAGTTTTCAGACCACATGTATTGATCTTTAATAGTATCCTTTTTAATAATATATTTATTATTTATCATTACTTATTGCAGCCTGCAGGGAAATGATACCTGCTTATTCATACTGCAAAGATTTAGTAAAGAACAACTTTAGCAGCAACTTAGACTCTTCCAGCAAAGCACTGACTGCAAGTGGACAGATGGTGGAGACTGAAGACACTGCTGTGTATTACTTTTCAAGAGAACCACAGCAACAAAACATCCGTAGAGTGGAACAAAAACCCCTCAGTGCCTAAACAGTTATAACATGAAGCCACCAGAGGAGGAGCCCTCACACCACTGATGAATTCAAGATATTACGTAATTCAAGGGATTTTACAATGTGAGTTATTTTTAAAATGCTAGAAAAACAATGATTGATGTGAAAATATGTGAGTCAGTAGATATTCCTTTATTGTATTTCACTTTGACATCTACAAACTAAAACTCTGCACAGATACTTTTGGGCTACTGTGTTTACCTTAGATTGTTATTAAATAAGCAAGCATCAGAATTTGTCTGACGGTGTTTTTATTGTTGTTGTTTGTTTTTCACATGCTGTCAGAAATCCCAGTTAAAAAACAATTTTAACTGACTTTGCACTGTATAAAAAACAGGTTAAAAAATATAGTTAATCGAAATTTCTTTTTTTATTCAGTCCAAAGTTAAGTTGGGTTGTTTTTTTCTGATAATGCTTAGTTTTAGCTTAGATTCATTGATTTTAGTTTTTCTTTTTGTTTTTTTCGTATTACTGTATGGAGGACATATGTCGGAGGCAGAGGAAAATCTGTGTAGGAATTTTTACTACTTAGCTAAAATTATTGACATTTTAATAATTTTATTGTACTTTTACTGTTACGCCCTGTCTTGATTGTGATGATCCATTTATAAGCAGAATGTTTCTCACTGTTATGTTGTCATGTTCTGTTACAGTTCAAACAAGTGTGTATCACATGCCTGTTGTGTGAAGTGGAAGTCTAGTTTTCTAATTATGCAAAATTGAGAAAATATAGATGTTTGTTTAAAGAACTGTTTTTATTTCTTGCTTTGTGCTTTTAATATTTTAGATATTTCTAGTTAAATTTTACAGATTTACAAAATTTATGTATCATTGACAGTCATTGAAAGCAGGTTAACTAGCGAATATTTATAAGAGTAATTTGATTAAATGACAAGAAACCTAATATGCAAACATGTTCTAAAGCAGTTTAGCAGATATAATTGAATAAACAATTATCAAAATGAAATAATTAGGTTGGTTTCTATAACAATGAAAACTCAAAAAAATAAAAATAAAGAAAATGTGAAAATTACAATAATGTTATTCAAAAACAATTAAAAAATGCTGATATATGCTACACCCATTAGGCCTAACTTGATAGGCCCAAGTCTAATCAAACTCGCTTCTGCCCAAAATATAGACATAACATAAACAACTATAATACAAGTCTTTAATGAAATGTCTTCAAATTAGAACTTAAGATTTAAGTTGTTTTGACTTCAATGAAGTGAAAGTTTATAAAGCTCCACATACCCGTGTTTCTAATCTGTCGGTGTTTTTCATGGAAAGCATTTTTTTTTTCACAGTCTGCTGATTCTTTTAAAGATATTTCTGATTTGCTTACTTATTGATAATTTACTTTCATTTCTAATTAATTAATAATAATTAATTAATTTTGGTCGCAGCATGATTTCTGCTAAAGCTATATTTAAAAGCCATGTTCTCATAAAATAAATATTATCAACACTTCATTGCTTTGAAATAAAAAAAACAATGTTAGTAAATCATACACATTGTCTAAAGTAGCACAAAATTAACATTATAATTAGCGCACACACACACAAAAAAAAAAAAAATTGTATGATTCAGTTTAACTATAACCGGCTGTGATAATTGCCCCTCCCTCCCCATGACTCTGATGCAAAATTTCCTTTTGTGTAGAGTACTTCTATCCTGCACTAATTGTGGAGCATTAGAGGTCAAATCCCAAGCCTGAAGATGATGGACACAGTTACTCTCTTGCTTGTTGCCCTTTCTCTGCCCTGTGAGTGATCTTGTTTCTTTCTTGTTTATTTTATTGGACAGGACTGAGTGATGACACCTGTAATATTTCTCTCTAGGTGTTACAGGTCAGCGTATGGAATCCATTCCTTCAAGTCCAGTAGTGAAAAGACCCGGGGAGACTCTGAGTCTTTCCTGCAGGGGATCTGGCTTTACATGTAGTTGCTGTGAAATGCAGTGGATTAGGCAACCTGCAGGAAAAGGACTTGAATGGATGGATCGTGTTTATAGTGATGCAAGTGGAACTGACTGTTCAAGCAGTCTGCAAGGACGTATAGAAATCACCAGAGATAACAGCAACAGCATGGCCTACCTGAGACTGTCAAACCTAAAGCCAGAGGACTCTGCAGTGTATTACTGTGCCAAAGACTCACAGTGTTTCAAGTAATCTGAGAGGCTGTACAAAAACTCCACACAAGCTATTTTTTACAAAGACCTGAGGAGGGCAGTGGAGAATCACACACCAAACCCACTATGAAAGCACCGGGTGACTTTGTGTCTTGCAACACAAATTCAGCAAGTATAAAATAAATATATTGATATCAATTTAACTTTTAAAATTTTAAGTTAAATTTTTTATGGAAATGTGTAATAATTGCTTTTACCTTTAATGACAAGTTTGCAACACTGTGAAATTAGTCAATCAGTCAAATTAGGTCTTCTTGTTTACTGTAAAATAACTGTTGATGTGGAAATAATATCAAAAAGATACATTATTATAGTGGTGATAGTCACATATGGTTTCATAACTTATTCATTTGTTGAAAAAAAAGGGGGTTTTGCATCCTAAATACAGATATTTAATTAAATGTTACAATAAGTGATTTATTGTAGTCATTTGCTTTCACCTGTAATTAGGTGACAAACTATGGTTTGTCAGATTATTATAATTATGTTATTATTATTATATAATAATGGATGGATGAAAGCATTTGAAAAAAATCTGTTCCAAAGCATGCAGATGTTGCACCCTCAGAGTGTCATGATGCAGCTTTTGTTTTTTCATTTCCAACAATTCAGTTTTGGAGTTTACATGAAGCAGGCATGCCATCACTAACCTGTTCTCTATTGTCAAAAGTGTTTAAAAAATCTCCACAGAAAAAAAAAACACTTGCAATAAACTAAAAGTGGTGAATGTCAATTATGTATGAACACATAGTATAGTTGACAAATTCTGCTTAAATATAGAAATATATTCTTTCAAGCTGCTGGAGCAATTTCAGGCTGATCAGATGATTCAGCTGATTTGTGGAGCTGAAAAAATGTTAAATTAGAAATTTAACTTACTTATGGTTAAAGTCTTTAACCATGTTTGGAAAACCACAAAAAATTATCCTCTGGTCAAAATTCTTTGGTAAGATGGAAATGATGGCAAAATTAAAAAAAATTCAAAGTTCAAGTGGCTGATGGGATTTTTTAAATTAATGGCTCCAGATTTCACTTAATGACACCCAGAGAGAAACCATTCAAGCACAGATAAACACCCCTAGCTTTTGATGTGTGAGGTGACATAGGCAATGGAGATTACTACTGCACACTCATTTTGTTTTTTGTTCCTGGCCCTCATGTTGTTACTATGTAAATAAAATAATAGGTTCTCACATCATGAATATTTCTAGTACACATGTAGACTGCTTTTCTTTGGGGTAGGAGGAGTCAGTGTAAAACTTTCTGATCTCACCTCTACTTATTTGACTGCTTGGAGCAGTGTGCACACAGTTTGACATGATGGACTGCATGACAGGGCTGCTGCTTTTAACTCTCTGCTGGGCAGGTGAAGAGTTTGATCTTACTTTAATAAAGTTTTCTTTGTGTTATCAACATATTTCGACATATTTCGACATATTTATTCTGTTTTCTTGTTTGTAGGTGTTGATGGACAGACTTTGACAGAATCTGAACCAGTCATTAAAAGGCCAGGAGAATCTCACAGACTGACATGTACAGCCTCTGGATTCACATTCAGCGACTATGAGATGGTCTGGCACTGGAATGGATTGCTTATTTAACTCAACCAACTGGTAGCACTAAATCCTACTCTCAGTCAGTCCAAGATCGGTTTACAATCTCCAGAGACAATGACAAACAGCAGGTGTATCTAGAGATGAACAGCCTGAAGACTGAAGATTCTGCTGTTTATTATTGTGCTCGAGAGTCACAGTGACTGAAGTCATTTTAGAAGCTGTACAAAATCCTACTGTACTCATTTTTGAGCTCATTCTAAATATAGAAATATATGAATATTCAAGCACAACATTTATATTTCACAAGTCTTTTATATTCTTCATATTCAATGTGTAGATATACTATCTATCTATCTATCTATAGATCGATTGATTGATCCTCAAGGTTGGCAACACAACATCTGACTTTAGTACTTCACCTGTGGGTTTAATTTAACTTTAACTTTAAATTTTACTATTTAACAGTTATCAGTGATACATTATAAGTATAACACTACATGAATTGTCAGCTGCATTCATTTTAAAATATTTTTTTTCCATGACAATGTGATTTTTTTTTATATTTTATTTGTTGTTTGACCAGAAACTGCAGATGGAAATTAGCTAGGAGCATCTCTTATCTCAGGAGATGTTTTTGTTCATGGTCCCTGGCAAAACAAACAGTTTTTAACCTGCTTTACAAACATTAACAAACATTCAGAGATGAACTTACACACTTGCTTTACTTCTCTGGGATAGCTTTGTCGGAGATGAAATGCTGGTTTGGTAGCGAGGCTCTAAATGCTAAACAACACTGCCGAAAGGGTCTCGCATGCCACAGCTGCTCTATCACGTGACGCATACTGCTCCGACGTGCTAAGGTTATGAGCTGGGTTACACTATGTCGCAAGTTTTGTGAGGTGCTTATGTGATATTTAATGGATCGGATTACATTTCTTATTTCTCTCCGATGTCCGATCCAGTAATTTAGGGTCAGTATCGGACCGGTACTGAATATCGGATCGGTCCATCTCAAGTTACTACTACTAAAAAGGGTATTAAGAACGATTTTTTCTGATGTGAGAATTACACCAGAAATGCAATATTTCTGTAAAGAGGCTGTATGGGTCATCTACAAACCACTAAAATCTGTGCAGATAGTCTTGGGTCAATATGCAAACCTCAGTTCCTCAAAACACAAAAAATGAAAATATTTAAAATATTATCATAATAATAATTTAATATTTTATATATTTTATACTTTTCCAGAGGGGTTTCAAATGTTGTGTTCTTTTCTGGGTCATATTTGACTGTTATCTGTTCAGATGGCGTCAAACAAAGAAAAAGTGCATTTTTAAGGAATCTTAAGCAATGACACTGTGCGTGTCATGTCTGAGTGTATGTACACAAATACAGCCATGTGTGCGTAGATTAATGTTTCGTTAAAGTTATTTTAAAAAACTAATGAAAATAAGATAATGTGGTGGTGTTTCATATTTAACAAATATTTAGGGAATCATAGCCACATAAATATCAATTAAAAAAATTCTGGTATAACTGGATATTCTGTGATTGTCTGGTATCAGAAAAAATTCAAGATTAATGTTGTCTAAGACACTCTCTCAGAAGAGATCCTTAATCTTAAGGTTTTTATTTCCTTGTTAAGTCACCGTATTAAATATTGTATGAATGGGTGACCTGAGGAAAAAAAGTGAAGACATATTGTTCTGATCGCATTCAGAAGGTTGGCCTGAATAATTCAAAATGTGATGTGCTAACTTGAATTTTAACTTAAAGGAGAGGATGTGTGTTCGTCGGGAGCACGCACTGGGCTCTCCAAATCACGGACAAACAGTATCCCACATTCTTGATTTTTTGTTCACAAACACTTGTAATGACTAACTACTCCTGACATTTTGGAGATGTTAGCTCTTTATACAGTAAAGTTACAGTGGGATACAAATAATATCAGGCTGATCCTGTCGTAATTTCCCCCCCTGTCTAAATCACGGAAAAACAGTATCCCACAGTTGTTTATGTTTTTGAACCCATTTTGCACAGAGCGGCATTTTTTGAAAAATGTACCGATAGTAATGTTGAATATTATTACACAGGAAAAAACAAGTACACGTAAAATAATTCCACCGTGACACCTCTGACTTTCTAAATGGAGGGACAGTAACTGCGTGAGTATGTAAGTGTGTAAAAACTGCAGATAGTAAGATTAACAGTATTTTGTCTCTATCTGCCATTCTGCAATTCATCTCATGTAAACAATAACGTGGCGCACAGCGTGACGTGAAAAAAGGCACATACCTGTATTCCTCGTCCACTCGTAAATGCAAAAAAAAGTTTTAAAAACCTCTGTTTTCGGTGATTCGAAACGCCGTTTACGTGTGGGCGAAAGGCCAAAGCATAGAAACAGCTGCGTTTTCAAAAATATCCGTGTAGGTGTGGGCGTAGCGTAAAAGAATTAGTAGTGTATTTTATTACCACCTGTAATTTATTACAGTTTACTTGTATTTGTTTAATTGTTTACTAAATGTTTGAGGTGTGAAATAAACCGCAATGGAGCAAAAATATGGGTGTGTGTGGTTGGAGGATGTGTTTGTGCGGGAGGGGGGTTAGGCGATGGTGGTGGTGGTGGGGGGCCTAGCAAAAAAAGTTTGGGAACCACTTACTTAGATAGAGGCAGTGCTAGCTACTCTATGACACTGGGGGAAAGCAGCCTGTTTCATAGCCATTACTTCACAGACGAAAGTCACTGACTTAATTGTCCGAATGATTGGTCCCGGGTACAAAAGCTGGGCAATCACACTTACTTATATATATTTTTTGTAACTTATATCTAATGAAAATTAAAAATGAGAAATGTTATCCTTGCTAACTTTTGAGTATTGTGATGGACTGAGCAGTGAAGGAACGTCAGGCACAGGTGCAAAAAAAGTTTTTTTTTTATTTGACCTTAAAACAAATTTGGTTAAATTATACAGAGAATTCAAAACCTTGTATATCAATCAAGTATATTTAATTATTATTCAATTATAAAATCTGTCAGCATCCATCTGTATGCAAATCAAACTTCCTCATAGGCTAATATAACGTCTGATATCGTGCTGTCAGTCACAGAAGATGAGAAGCGCCCATCAGATCTTGAGTACCAACATGTTCTCTGTAGCTCTGCTGCTGCTGCTGCTGGATCCTGTGAGTCTCACTGAACACAAACACTATGACCACAGCACACTGATTCTTATTGTTACTACATTCAACATGTTTTCTCCACAGGTGTGAAGTGTGAACAGCTGACACAGCCAGCCTCTGTAATTGTGCAGCCAGGTCAGCGTCTGACCATCACCTGTCAGGTCTCTTATTCTCTTAGCTGGTGGACAGCTTGGATCAGACAGGCTGCAGGGAAAGGACTGGAGTGGATTGGGATGAAAGATACTGGGAGCTCTTTTCCCTAAAGAGCAAGTTCAGTATTGACTTGGACACTTCAAGCAACACAGTGACTCTAAATGGACAGAACATGCAGCCTGAAGACTCTGCTGTGTATTACTGTGCCAGAGTCTCACAGTAACACAAACTGTTAAGACCCCTGAACAAAAACCTCTCAGGGCCTGAACATCTGTAGCATGAAGCCACCAGAGGAGGAGCCCTTAGACCATGAATGAATTTAAGATGTTTTTCTAAGAAACTTACTCTTGTTGTAGTCTCATAACTGTTTAAATATGGTGGGTTTAAATGATGAGTAACAAACGCTTGAATAAAATAATTGGGTGAACAAAACTTAAAGACTCCTTGTCTTTACTTCTGTTATTCAAGGTAACCAATAATTAATCGATGCTCAGATATAATGTGAGATTATAGCAACAGCTACTGTCCAATAACATCACATAAAGTGCATTAAGCAGCCATTTTATTAGGTGTTTTAGAAACTGCTGATCTGCCATGAATGGTCTGAAAAAGAGAAAATATTCAGTGAGTGGCAGGAGAAAAGGGCTCGCTGATGTCAGAGGTCACAGGAAAATTTCCAGACAGCTTTGAGCCGAAATCAACAGTAACTCAAATAACCACTCAGTACAACCAAGATATGCAGAAGAACATCTGAACCTTTCAGCAGATGAGCAACAGCAGAAGATTTGTTACAGTAAACCTGTTCTGAGAGCACGTGTTCATATTTGCTTTCAGTTGAAGAGCAATTTCACTGCTACTGTTGACCATGTGTTATTGTATATATTCTCTCATACATATTTGAAAATAGCTTGAAGTAATTTGACTGAAACATTAAAAATGCTGGACAGGAAAGTTAGAGCTCTAGAGTTCTAACTGATAAAAGTACAGCTGTTTTGATGAGTTGTGCGAACAGTGAAGTATGAACAGAAACAAAAGGCAGGCTGATGTTACTTCTACTAATAAAGAGTATTGAGAATGTTTTTGTTCTTTTCTGGGTCAAATGTGAGTGTTATCTGTTCAGATGGATTTTAGATCTATGATTTTGGGTCAAACAAAGGAAAACTGCATTTTTAAGGAATCTTAAGCAGTGAGCGAGTCATGTCTGAGTGTACGTACACAAACACAGCTTTGTGTACGTAGCTTAATGTTTAGTCAAAATTATAAATAAAATAACAAATGAAAATAAGATAATCTGGTTTTATTTCATATTTTAAAAAATGTTTAAGGAGAAGTAGCCACATAAAAGTAAATTAAAAAATAACTGGTATAACTGGGTACAGTATTCTGTGTTTGTCTGATGTCAGAAAAACACTGACAAACACTCTCTTAGAAGAGATCCTTGATCTTAAGGGTTTATGGTTGTTTTTCTTATCCTTTCAATTTACTGGGCTGGTAAGCAAAGTGCAGTCGTTTTACTAACATTTTTGTGAAAATGAAATGATATTCTTGGAAAACAGTCACTAATTATTCTTGTTTGTCTGTAGGTACTGAGAGCCAAACACTGACTGAGTCTGAATCAGTGGTTAAAAGGCCTGGAGACTCCCACAGACTGACCTGTACATACTCAGGGTTCAGCAGTGATATTCATGCTGCTTGGATCAGACAGGCTGCTGGAAAAGGACTGGAGTGGATTGCTGTAATCTGGAGCGACAACAGTGGCAGCCACTACTCTGAGTCAGTCAGAGGCCGGTTTACCATCTCCAGAGACAACAGCAGAAAGCAGGTGTATCTGCAGATGAACAGACTGACAACTGAGGATTCTGCTGTTTATTACTGTGTTAGAGAAGCACAGTAACAGAAAAGAGAAAAATACTGTACAAAAACCCATCACAACAAACTAAGTCAAAAATCATTAAATTTAACTTATGAACAAACTCAAAGATAAAATCAATTTGCATTTATTGTGTTTAGTAAATATTTGCATTTGTTTTTGTGAACATTATCACCTTTCTTGTTTGAAATGTGTTTTTAAGCAATGGAAAAACAAACAAACAAACAAACAAAACCCAAAATGCTATGTTTCTTTTTATGGTTGCAAAAGATTTTGTCTTTTCTAATAATAATCTAAGTCCAAGGAAAATCCACATTTCAGTTCCATTAAATTCAGTTCAATTTTATTTATATAGCCCCAAATCATAACAACAATTACCTCAAGACACTTTATATTGTAAGGTAAAGAATCTACAAAGGAGGAAAGCATGACAAAGGCACACTATGAAAGAGAGCCAGAGATTAATAATAACTAATTATTAAATGCAGAGTGATGTTTAAACACATAGAGTGTAAAGAGGTAATTGAAGAAGAAACACTCAGTGCATCATGGGAAGCCAGTTGCAGCATAACTAAGGGAGGATTCAGGGTCACCTGATCCAGCCTTAACTATAAACTTTGTCAAAAGGAAAGTTTTAAGCATAATCTTAAAAGCAGAGAGGGTTTCTGTCTCCTGAAACCAAGTTCAAAGTTGGTTCCACAGAAGTTGGGCCTGCAAGGTGAATGCTGTGCCTCCTATTCTACTTTTAAATAAACTATGAACCAAAAATAAACCAGCAGTCTGAGCATGAAGTCAGGAGAATCCCACACACTGACATGTACAGCCTCTGGATTCACATTTAGCAGCTACTATATGGGCTGGATCAGACAAGCTGCTGGAAAAATGCTGGAATGGGTTTCCACTATTGATAGTGGCAGTGGTAGCAGTAAATTCTACTCTCAGTCAGTTCAAGACTGGTTTGCCATCTCCAGAGACAACAACAGGCAGCAGCTGTATCTGCAGATGAACAGTCTGAAGACTGAAGATTCTGCTGTTTATTATTACACTCGACACTCACATTGAGTAAAGGTGGTACAGCAGCTTTACAAAAACCTTCACAATTTTCATAAATTATGGCAATCTTTACTTTGTCATTATGGACTTGGTCAAGGTGTTAGCTTTGGACAGGCTACAAACTATTCAATGAGGAATAAATCTGATATTAAACAAAGATAAAAAAGATTTCTGTTTCTCTTCTTCTGATTAAACTCAATTTGTCTGTCTTGTTTAAATGCCCATTTTCATCGACAAGCTCACGTCTAAAAACACAAGATGTTTAGACCTAAAGATAATTTCATTGATGGATCCAGATCAGGCAGATTTAAAGGATACCAGTCAGGTTTTGTTTATTGATGGCAAAATTTACCAAATAAAGCTCACAGTCAGTGACTAGGACAATGTCATATTTACTGCGTGAAGAAATATTTATTGGAGCAATAACAGAAGGCTGTTGTGCCTGACCATTGTTGTGGGTTGTTGTGCTCATCCCTGACCCCGAGTCTCTGCACCAAGTGGAAGAGTTTAACTATTCTCTATTCTCTGGGTCTTTTCATGAGTGAGGGTAGCGGGAGATCGACAGACGAATTGGTGCTGTGGCTGTAGTGATGCAGACGCTGTACTAGTGCATCATGGTGAAGAGGGAGCTGAATGTAAAAGAAAAGCTCTCGATTTACTGGTCTTGACATGATCACCTATGGGGTTGGGAAGCTTTTCATGACTGAAAAGACCGAGGTCGCGAATACAAGTGGCAGAAATTAGCTTTCTGCTGAGGGTGGCTGGGACTCAGGGTAGATCTGCTACTCCTCCACACTGAAAGGAGCCAGTTGAGGTGGTTCAGGCATTTGGCAAGGATGCCTCCTAGGTGCCTCCTGGGTGAAGTGTTCCAGGCATGTCCCACTGCCCCAGGGCAGACCCAGGACATGCTGGAGAGATTATATCTGGCCTGGGAAAGCTGGGAAAGCTACAGTTGTAGCCACAGCTGCCCAGGGGCAGACTGACAGAAGCGAGGCTGCCATATCGCACCATCGACCCCTCTGGCCATCACCAGTAGGCGGTAAGTGAAGTGTCTTGCCCAAGGACACAACGACCAAGACAGACAGAGCTGGGGATCGAACTGGCAACCTTCCGGTTACAAGATGAGCTTCCCAACCCCCTGAACGACGGTCGCCCTTAAAGCAATTTAATTCAGAATTCTAAAAGCTGATCCTCATAATGTGGAGAGTTTAAAAATATGCCTGATGATTTAGAAATGCGTTGAAAAAAATGTTTTTTTGTTTTAATTTTTCAATTTTAAGCTCAGAGACTCACTCTTTTCACTCTCAACTCAACATTCATTTAAAGATTCACCATGGTCATCTACAAAAATTACAGTTTAATTTAGTGTGAGCTGATCCTCTTGACATGTTTTGATGGTCTCTGACAGAATATGAATTAATTGTTAAAAAAAAAATAACACAAAATGAACCTGTATATGCTCTTACTCTAAGTCTATCATCTCCAGAGATGACTCTGACAGGAGTTTGCCTGCTGGAGTAAAATCTATTTTTTGTAATATTAAGCTTGATAATTGAAACAGATGTTAAGTGGCATTTGGTAGAAACTTCAATATTCTTCAGTGAATATTTAAAAGAATTTACATAAAATGTTTGCATATGATAGAAAAAATCATCTTTCAAGAAACTGGAAATTTCAAGAAACTGAGTTAAAAAATTCAGCCAATCAAAATTTGCATAAATTACTTGCAGTTCAGTGTCTTTGACAGAATTTTGGAAAAGACCACTAAAAGAAAACAGACTTGAGATGAAGACTGAGTCTTTACCATTTAGTATAATTAGGTGACAATAACATATGACATCTGTTGTGGAAGTTTGATTAACAAAGTCTGCAGACACAGTCAGCGCTGGTACGCAGTCTCCAAGGCTACGTCTACACTAATCTGGATAAATTTGAAAACGGCGTTTTCGTCTAAAAACACTCTGCGTCCACACTATCGTTTTCAATCGTTTCTGAACAGCTGTTCCTCCACACTGAAACGACTGAAAACGCTTACGTTACATTCCTGCATCATTTCCGTCTGCCGTTTATTTACTTTCTGGCTCTTTGAAACGTTGCGGCAAAATTTCCAGGAAAAGCACCGAGTTTTTTAATGCACTAACAATAAGGTGGATTTGTTGCTGCGAGTAACACAAAAGTACAAAGTTGCAAAAGTGAGTGAGAATTAAAGAATTTGAAGAAAAGCTAACTGGAGCATGTACAGACTGATATTAATCTTTAATAGGGCTGTCAAAATTGAGAGCAAACAAAACAACTGCTGTATAATGCCCTCCGCCATCTTAGTTTAATTGGTTACATGACTGCATTACATGACTGAAATGCGTCATTTGAAAGGCTCCGTTTTAGCAGTCCACACTGTGACGCGAAAACGGCGTTTTCAAATTTATCCACTTTGGAGAGCGTTTTCAAAAAGCTCCATTTTCCTTGACCAAAAACGCCGTCTCAGTGAGGACGGAGAGAAAAAGATGCGTTTTCAAACAAAAGTGCATTAGTGTGGACATGGCCTAAAGATGAAAAGCACAGCAGTTCTTTAAACACAGTCAGAACAAAGAGCATTCCACAGCTCATCGCTGAACCCCCTCAGAGAGAGAGAGTTTACAACCTTTATGTCTGTGAAGGTTCTCAGTCATTCAGGTAGTCCTAGTCTAGGGAGCTTGGAAAGAAAAGCATCTGGACTTCTTTAAGTTTCCTTGAAAATTGGTGGAGAGTCCCAGATTTTAAGCCCTATGGGAGTGTCCCCAAGAGGGTCATGGGCCCCCTATTGATCCTCTACCTAATCACACAAGCCAAGGTGTAAAAACGGGTGTGGGTTAGAATCAGCCAAGGTTTCGGGTGAACCCATTGTGAAACCTTGCCCTACCCTATCATGTGATTTACTGAGGTCAAATGGCCCAGGATGCGAGTGGGTGTTAAGGCATCTGGGAAGGAATCTCAAAACTGGATTATATAGATGGCAGACAGTTGGTGTCGTAAACCACCAACTGTCTGCCATCAAAGATGGTCGTTCACAGTGGACATGGATCACTTCTTTCACTCCTCTTTCAAACCATCTGTCTTCTATGTCCAAAAAAGAGAACAGAGAAGACAGATGATAATCACATGATGGGGTGATTATTAAAAATTCCAAAGCAGGTGTATCTGCAGATGAATAGCTTGACAACTTCTGATTCTGCTGTTTATCACTGTGCCTGTGACCCAAAGTGACACAAGAGGAAAAAACTCTTTACAAAATTTGATTCAGAGAAATTAATTGCTATTGAACATCAGCAACACTATGAAAGAAACAATAAATGTGCAAGGATCTGCAACACATTTAACAGAATTCATTAAGCTCACACTAATTGGAATTATTTTTCATACATAATTTGCTCTTTGTTCCACCAAAGTATGCACTGTAAATGGTGCAGATACAGTTAAGTCCTAAAGTATTTGGATTAACTTTTGGTTCCAAATACTTATGGACTTATCTGTACCTGCACAATACAGACACTAATTATTACTGTTTGTCTGTAGGTACTGAGGGTCAAACACTGACTGAGTCTGTACTAGTGATTAAAATGCCAGGAGAATCTCACAGACTGACCTGTACATACTCAGGGTTCAGTGGTGATTTTCATGCTGCTTGGATCAGACAGGCTGCTGGAAAAGGACTGGAGTGGATTGCTGTAATCTGGAGCGACAACAGTGGCAGCCACTACTCTGAGTCAGTCAGAGGCCGGTTTACCATCTCCAGAGACAACAGCAGAAAGCAGGTGTATCTGCAGATAAACAGACTGACAACTGAGGATTCTGCTGTTTATTACTGTGTTAGAGAAGCACAGTAACAGAAAAGAGAAAAATACTGTACAAAAACCCATCACAACAAACTAAGTCAAAAATCATTAAATTTAACTTATGAACAAACTCAAAGATAAAATCAATTTGCATTTATTGTGTTTAGTAAATATTTGCATTTGTTTTTGTGAACATTATCACCTTTCTTGTTTGAAATGTGTTTTTAAGCAATGGAAAAACAAACAAACAAACAAACAAAACCCAAAATGCTATGTTTCTTTTTATGGTTGCAAAAGATTTTGTCTTTTCTAATAATAATCTAAGTCCAAGGAAAATCCACATTTCAGTTCCATTAAATTCAGTTCAATTTTATTTATATAGCCCCAAATCATAACAACAATTACCTCAAGACACTTTATATTGTAAGGTAAAGAATCTACAAAGGAGGAAAGCATGACAAAGGCACACTATGAAAGAGAGCCAGAGATTAATAATAACTAATTATTAAATGCAGAGTGATGTTTAAACACATAGAGTGTAAAGAGGTAATTGAAGAAGAAACACTCAGTGCATCATGGGAAGCCAGTTGCAGCATAACTAAGGGAGGATTCAGGGTCACCTGATCCAGCCTTAACTATAAACTTTGTCAAAAGGAAAGTTTTAAGCATAATCTTAAAAGCAGAGAGGGTTTCTGTCTCCTGAAACCAAGTTCAAAGTTGGTTCCACAGAAGTTGGGCCTGCAAGGTGAATGCTGTGCCTCCTATTCTACTTTTAAATAAACTATGAACCAAAAATAAACCAGCAGTCTGAGCATGAAGTCAGGAGAATCCCACACACTGACATGTACAGCCTCTGGATTCACATTTAGCAGCTACTATATGGGCTGGATCAGACAAGCTGCTGGAAAAATGCTGGAATGGGTTTCCACTATTGATAGTGGCAGTGGTAGCAGTAAATTCTACTCTCAGTCAGTTCAAGACTGGTTTGCCATCTCCAGAGACAACAACAGGCAGCAGCTGTATCTGCAGATGAACAGTCTGAAGACTGAAGATTCTGCTGTTTATTATTACACTCGACACTCACATTGAGTAAAGGTGGTACAGCAGCTTTACAAAAACCTTCACAATTTTCATAAATTATGGCAATCTTTACTTTGTCATTATGGACTTGGTCAAGGTGTTAGCTTTGGACAGGCTACAAACTATTCAATGAGGAATAAATCTGATATTAAACAAAGATAAAAAAGATTTCTGTTTCTCTTCTTCTGATTAAACTCAATTTGTCTGTCTTGTTTAAATGCCCATATTCATCGACAAGCTCACGTCTAAAAACACAAGATGTTTAGACCTAAAGATAATTTCATTGATGGATCCAGATCAGGCAGATTTAAAGGATACCAGTCAGGTTTTGTTTATTGATGGCAAAATTTACCAAATAAAGCTCACAGTCAGTGACTAGGACAATGTCATATTTACTGCGTGAAGAAATATTTATTGGAGCAATAACAGAAGGCTGTTGTGCCTGACCATTGTTGTGGGTTGTTGTGCTCATCCCTGACCCCGAGTCTCTGCACCAAGTGGAAGAGTTTAACTATTCTCTATTCTCTGGGTCTTTTCATGAGTGAGGGTAGCGGGAGATCGACAGACGAATTGGTGCTGTGGCTGTAGTGATGCAGACGCTGTACTAGTGCATCATGGTGAAGAGGGAGCTGAATGTAAAAGAAAAGCTCTCGATTTACTGGTCTTGACATGATCACTTATGGGGTTGGGAAGCTTTTCATGACTGAAAAGACCGAGGTCGCGAATACAAGTGGCAGAAATTAGCTTTCTGCTGAGGGTGGCTGGGACTCAGGGTAGATCTGCTACTCCTCCACACTGAAAGGAGCCAGTTGAGGTGGTTCAGGCATTTGGCAAGGATGCCTCCTAGGTGCCTCCTGGGTGAAGTGTTCCAGGCATGTCCCACTGCCCCAGGGCAGACCCAGGACATGCTGGAGAGATTATATCTGGCCTGGGAAAGCTGGGAAAGCTACAGTTGTAGCCACAGCTGCCCAGGGGCAGACTGACAGAAGCGAGGCTGCCATATCGCACCATCGACCCCTCTGGCCATCACCAGTAGGCGGTAAGTGAAGTGTCTTGCCCAAGGACACAACGACCAAGACAGACAGAGCTGGGGATCGAACTGGCAACCTTCCGGTTACAAGATGAGCTTCCCAACCCCCTGAACGACGGTCGCCCTTAAAGCAATTTAATTCAGAATTCTAAAAGCTGATCCTCATAATGTGGAGAGTTTAAAAATATGCCTGATGATTTTGAAATGCGTTGAAAAAAATGTTTTTTTGTTTTAATTTTTCAATTTTAAGCTCAGAGACTCACTCTTTTCACTCTCAACTCAACATTCATTTAAAGATTCACCATGGTCATCTACAAAAATTACAGTTTAATTTAGTGTGAGCTGATCCTCTTGACATGTTTTGATGGTCTCTGACAGAATATGAATTAATTGTTAAAAAAAAAATAACACAAAATGAACCTGTATATGCTCTTACTCTAAGTCTATCATCTCCAGAGATGACTCTGACAGGAGTTTGCCTGCTGGAGTAAAATCTATTTTTTGTAATATTAAGCTTGATAATTGAAACAGATGTTAAGTGGCATTTGGTAGAAACTTCAATATTCTTCAGTGAATATTTAAAAGAATTTACATAAAATGTTTGCATATGATAGAAAAAATCATCTTTCAAGAAACTGGAAATTTCAAGAAACTGAGTTAAAAAATTCAGCCAATCAAAATTTGCATAAATTACTTGCAGTTCAGTGTCTTTGACAGAATTTTGGAAAAGACCACTAAAAGAAAACAGACTTGAGATGAAGACTGAGTCTTTACCATTTAGTATAATTAGGTGACAATAACATATGACATCTGTTGTGGAAGTTTGATTAACAAAGTCTGCAGACACAGTCAGCGCTGGTACGCAGTCTCCAAGGCTACGTCTACACTAATCTGGATAAATTTGAAAACGGCGTTTTCGTCTAAAAACACTCCGCGTCCACACTATCGTTTTCAATCGTTTCTGAACAGCTGTTCCTCCACACTGAAACGACTGAAAACGCTTACGTTACATTCCTGCATCATTTCCGTCTGCCGTTTATTTACTTTCTGGCTCTTTGAAACGTTGCGGCAAAATTTCCAGGAAAAGCACCGAGTTTTTTAATGCACTAACAATAAGGTGGATTTGTTGCTGCGAGTAACACAAAAGTACAAAGTTGCAAAAGTGAGTGAGAATTAAAGAATTTGAAGAAAAGCTAACTGGAGCATGTACAGACTGATATTAATCTTTAATAGGGCTGTCAAAATTGAGAGCAAACAAAACAACTGCTGTATAATGCCCTCCGCCATCTTAGTTTAATTGGTTACATGACTGCATTACATGACTGAAATGCGTCATTTGAAAGGCTCCGTTTTAGCAGTCCACACTGTGACGCGAAAACGGCGTTTTCAAATTTATCCACTTTGGAGAGCGTTTTCAAAAAGCTCCATTTTCCTTGACCAAAAACGCCGTCTCAGTGAGGACGGAGAGAAAAAGATGCGTTTTCAAACAAAAGTGCATTAGTGTGGACATGGCCTAAAGATGAAAAGCACAGCAGTTCTTTAAACACAGTCAGAACAAAGAGCATTCCACAGCTCATCGCTGAACCCCCTCAGAGAGAGAGAGTTTACAACCTTTATGTCTGTGAAGGTTCTCAGTCATTCAGGTAGTCCTAGTCTAGGGAGCTTGGAAAGAAAAGCATCTGGACTTCTTTAAGTTTCCTTGAAAATTGGTGGAGAGTCCCAGATTTTAAGCCCTATGGGAGTGTCCCCAAGAGGGTCATGGGCCCCCTATTGATCCTCTACCTAATCACACAAGCCAAGGTGTAAAAACGGGTGTGGGTTAGAATCAGCCAAGGTTTCGGGTGAACCCATTGTGAAACCTTGCCCTACCCTATCATGTGATTTACTGAGGTCAAATGGCCCAGGATGCGAGTGGGTGTTAAGGCATCTGGGAAGGAATCTCAAAACTGGATTATATAGATGGCAGACAGTTGGTGTCGTAAACCACCAACTGTCTGCCATCAAAGATGGTCGTTCACAGTGGACATGGATCACTTCTTTCACTCCTCTTTCAAACCATCTGTCTTCTATGTCCAAAAAAGAGAACAGAGAAGACAGATGATAATCACATGATGGGGTGATTATTAAAAATTCCAAAGCAGGTGTATCTGCAGATGAATAGCTTGACAACTTCTGATTCTGCTGTTTATCACTGTGCCTGTGACCCAAAGTGACACAAGAGGAAAAAACTCTTTACAAAATTTGATTCAGAGAAATTAATTGCTATTGAACATCAGCAACACTATGAAAGAAACAATAAATGTGCAAGGATCTGCAACACATTTAACAGAATTCATTAAGCTCACACTAATTGGAATTATTTTTCATACATAATTTGCTCTTTGTTCCACCAAAGTATGCACTGTAAATGGTGCAGATACAGTTAAGTCCTAAAGTATTTGGATTAACTTTTGGTTCCAAATACTTATGGACTTATCTGTACCTGCACAATACAGACACTAATTATTACTGTTTGTCTGTAGGTACTGAGGGTCAAACACTGACTGAGTCTGTACTAGTGATTAAAATGCCAGGAGAATCTCACAGACTGACCTGTACATACTCAGGGTTCAGTGGTGATTATAATAATGCTTGGATCAGACATGCTACTGGAATGGACTGTTAAAGTTGTTACTATAGGAAACAAAATTTTATCACAGTTTTTATACAATTTCCTATTAGTATTTATTTAGAAGATTCTTTTTACATGTTTCTGTGATACAATGAAGATTCAACACTCTCATTTTTTGGTTAAACAAAGGTATTGGGGAAAAAAAAAGATGCACTGTACAGGTGGCGAAATGAATAAAACCAGCACCTGTTTATTTACAAGTTTAGTATCAATAAGCAGAAATGCAAAAGTGTATTCCTCTTTGAGGAGGAGGAGCTGATGCAAACTGATCTACCATATTTGAATATTTTTGTAGACTATAACACAGAGACTATATGACTGACATACACCACTATAGGTTTGTCATAGAAATGGCTTTGATCATGGATCGACATGAGTTCATGGCTGTTGTTCTCATCCTGTCAATTAACTGGGCTGGTAAGGATATGACAGTGCTTTTAGAAATATTTTAATACAAAGAAAAATGACATGTTTTAAATACAGAAGCTAATAATGTGATTGTCTGTAGGTACTGAGGGTCAAACACTGACTGAATCTGGACCAGTAGTCAAAAGGCCAGGAGACTCCCACAGACTGACCTGTACATACTCAGGATTCAGTGGTGATATTTATGCAGTTTGGGTCAGACAGGCTGCTGGAAAAGGACTGGAGTGGCTTGTTAGAATCAGTGATGATAGCTACTATATCCGCTTCTCTCAGTCATTCAGAGGCCGGTTTACCATCTCCAGAGACAACAGCAGAAAGCAGGTGTATCTGCAGATGAGCAGTTTGACAACTGAGGATTCTGCTGTTTATTATTGTGCTCGAGAGCCACAGTGACACAAGAGGAAGAAACGCTGTACAAAAACTCAGCCCAAGTTAAAATGTGAAATTCACATTCACAGAAAGGAGCTGTAATTTAACATGATCAGCAAATTCATAGAAACAAAAAAATGTATATGAATGATGGACACACTTATTCTCTCCTTGCTGCTCTCTTTATGCCCTGTGAGTGATTTTGGAGCTGTTTATAGTGATGCCAGTGGAAGTGTGAGGACATATAGAGGTCACCAAAGGTAACAGACCCAGTATGATCTATCACACTCATGGCCAGAGGAGTCTGTATTTTCCAAACTGTGAACCCTGCATATCTCTCTCTTTGACATCACATTTTAACACAATGGGAACTCCTTCAGTGTCTCTTTTCAACATTGCATGTAGTCCAATAAAAATGTGCATCTTAACCCAAACCAAGATCTATTCCAAACATAACCATCATCACCTGTCAGAGAGTGGCTGCCAAAAAATCACCAGCAGGAATCAATACAGTCAGTTCAGCCCTTTTTATTGTTACAGTGAATTTTGCCTCACAGTACCTTTGTTGGTTGGTAGAACATAAAAATATAAAATCAGAAACAGGTTTGATTTATCAGGAATCATAACTGCTCAGTGAACACAAAATAACAAATATTCAACATACAAAGAAGTGTTTAAAGCTGTGATTTAAGCTCCACCTTCTCTTTCTAATCAGCTGAGTGACTTTGATAATGTATATAAGTATGGATTAGAAAGAGTGCACAAAAGACTTTCATAAATACACATTGAACATGAAACGCAGCCACCAACACGTTTCATAACAGGGGCTGATCCATGAATTTAAATGTCTTTACTCTCAAATTATAAAGTAAATAAATAAATAAATGATTAAAATAATATGTTTGTTCATTGTTTTACATGCCTGTGTTTAATCTATTTCAATAAACACATAATATGATGAATCAATAACTTTTCACACACACACACATACCCATCCTGCACATAGTTTTTTCTCTTAATCTCATGGGAGAAATTCAATGTAAAACTTGCGGTCTTGACTCTATTTATCTAACTTCTGGGGGGAGTGTGCACACAGAGTAACATGATGGACAGCAGGACAGGACTACTGCTTTTAACTGTCTTCTGGGCAGGTAAAGAGTCTAAATTGTCTTGTTTTAATATAGTTTATCTTTAATCTTTTTCAGCATTTCTGATATATTTCACAAAATCTGTTTTTGTGTCCTTGACAGGTGTTGATGGTCAGACTCTGACAGAATCTGAACCAGTCATTAAAAGGCCTGGAGAATCCCACACACTGACATGTACAGCATCTGGATTCACATTCAGAGACTACTATATGGCTTGGTTCAGACAGGCTCCTGGAAAAGGACTGGAGTGGGTTGCTTATATCAGTAGTGGCAGTGGTAGCACCAAATACTACTCTCAGTCAGTCCAGGGCCGGTTCACCATCTCCAGAGACAACAGCAGACAGCAGCTGTATCTGCAGATGAACAGTCTGAGGACTGAAGATTCTGCTGTTTATTATTGTGCTCGAGACTCACAGTGATGCAAAAGGGAGAAATGCTGTACAAAAACCCAGCACATTAAACTAAGTCAAAATTAGATTATCAGTGACACAAATAAAATTTAACTGATGACACTGTAAACGCTGTTATGGCAATTGCACGACCATGTATTTTTTCACAGGTGCAGAGTTTGAACAGGTTAGGCAGCCAGCCTGACTCTGACTGTGCAGACAGGTCAGCCTCTGAGCACTCAATATCAAACATGTTTTCTATGATGATTAGTAAGAGGAAAAATATTCTGGGATCATAAATCATTAATTCTACTCGAGTAATTCTCTCATTACTTGCAAATGCTATTTTTGTTTCCACATGTTTCTAGACATATGATAATGCAATACCATAACCAATCTTCTAGCAGTGAAAGAGCCAGAGGCACCTTGTATAACATGCTGATATAATAGCACAGGGCTACTGTTTCATGTTATAGTCAGTTTTATTTTTAAAATCGTACAAAACGCTGTAACAGAAATGAGCACTCTTTTCTGATACAAATCTTCAGTCTGTGGAGTGGAGTGCCGAGTGGTCCTGTGTATTGTGTGGAGAGCAAGAGGGCGCATATTCAGCCTCAGAGTGATGAACATAGTCATGTTTCTGCTGCCACTCTCTATTCTAAAAAAAAAAACCTGTGGTAATAACGTAATTTTAAAGACCTCAGACTATTAATATGTCACATGATAAATATGGTGATCTGTACTGGAGGTCAAATTCCAAATCAATCTGAATGTAATACCTGAAGATGTTCTATGTTTTGTTTTATAAGTCACAATAACAGAAACCATCAGAGCTGAATTATACAAAAAAACATCAGCAACTAACCACCACACATGCCAAGAGAAACTTCTACCACATTTTTATATTAAATATCGCACATTCTGTCGAAAGTTTTGTCATGTTTGAAATTTTCTGTCACATCAATCACAGCTGTAAATAGACTACTGTATTAACATGGCGTTATTTTTGTGCCAGTATTCTGAGCACACGTAAAAAGATTTTGAGCGCATATAAAACAATTTTGCATTTTGAGGAGAAAATTATTTTGAGCGAAGAAAAGCTTAATTTGAGCGAACAAGATTCATTGCTGCGTGCATAAAATGTATTTCAGTGTTTGCTATTATCCATATACACACACAATAACAGCTCCTCTCACTCAGTTTATGCATTTGCTCTTTCTCAGATCTCTGTGGATTTAGCTACATTTTGGACAGTGTTCCTAGAACGCAGAAGCTAGTGAGCTGATTGGAGACCAAAACAGCCAATCTGAATTTTTGCATCCAAGTCTGTGATTGGTTGGTTTTGTGGCACAACTATAATGGTGTACAGAAAGAGTTGAGCACGCAGGGAGCAGAGATGTTGAGAACGGGAGCAACACACTGTGAGCAGGTCCACAGAGATCTGAGAAAGAGCAAATGCAAAAACTGAGTGAGAGGGGCTGTTAGTGTGTGTGTATATGGGTAATAACAAACCCTGAAATACATTTTATGCACGCAGCAATGAATCTTGTTTGCTCAAATTAAGCTTTTCTTCGCTCAAAATAATTTTATTCTCAAAATGAAACACTTGTACTTGCAAAAAATCTTTTTACGTGCGCTCAAAATCTTTTTTACATGCGCTCAGAATACTGGCACAAAAATAACGCCATATATAAATCAAAATGAGGCAACACTGTGCAAATTAATGCATATTTAAATGCAGTTCTCCCCTCCCTGTCAGGAGGAGTCATGCAAAATCTAGATGTTTCCCCCTTCTACTTATCTGACCACCAAAGAACAGTGGACACAGATCTACATGATGGAGTATTTGAAAGGACTACTAATTTTATTTATCTGCTGGGCAGGTAAAAACATTCTAACATAACACATGCTGGTCTTTTTTTCCACCTATTTATGTTATTTATGTTCTTTAAATAAAAAATTCTCTTGACAGGTGTTGATGGTCAGATTCTGACACAATCTGAACCAGTGGTTAAAAGGCCTGGAGAATCCCACACACTGACCTGTACAGCCTCTGGATTCTCATTCAGTGGCTACTGGATGGGCTGGGTCAGACAGCCTCCTGGAAAAGGACTGGAGTGGGTTGCTACTCTTGATAGTGGCAGTGGTAGCAACAAATACTACTCTCAATCATTTCAAGGCCGGTTTACCATCTCCAGAGACAACAGCAGACAGCAGGTGTATCTGCAGATGAACAGTCTGAGGACTGAAGATTCTGCTGTTTATTATTGTGCTCGAGAGCCACAGTGACTGAAGGTGCTTCAGCAGCTGTACAAAAACCTAAAGTACCTTCACAATTGTAATAAAGCAGGGATATTCAACTAAAAGCTAACGAGGTCCAGTGAGACATTTTGTTGATACAAAGGTTCCTGATGATCTTAATTATTTATTGTCTAATTATTTAGTGTGATATATAAATAAAACACATGAGTGTCAAATGAAATTAAATCAGTATAATTCAAAAAAAAAATTTCTGACAAGAAATTTGACAAATAATTCAAAACCTCAAGCACCACAGAACTGAACATATATGTATGAGTGCTGAAAATTCCCACCATTGAAAGGTGAAAATTGTGCATGTTCAAATGAAGTGCTTTTCTTTCCAAGCTCTTTAGACTACGATGACCTGGATGACTGAAAACCTTCACAGACATGTTACATATTGATATTTGTTAACCAGGCAACAGTGTACATGTTACTTTCATAAAGCAGGGTGCAGTTTTCCCCTTTCTTCCTGTGAGATACATGCAAAACTTGTTTTAGCTGTTTTCCCTTCTTTTTTAATTGTTCCTTTCTCTAGGGTGGAATGACCGTACACTATGCATCTTTAAAGATGTAAAAAAAAAAAAAAAAGGAATTATGTAAATAAATTTGAATTTATTTTGGATCTTGAAAGGAATGAACGCCATGTAAAAACTCCATAAAAATTTCAATAAAAAATTCTACAATCAAGGAGAAGAAAAGTTTTCTCACTGATTAAACTCATTGGTTAAACTAAACCTCACAGAGAGCCTTAATTTAATGATAAAGATAACATTGGATTACTGCCTTTAAATACCTAATTTAATAATGTATATATATATTTACTGGTTACTGTATTTTATCATGAGCTTCACAGCAAATGATATTCATTTATATATTTACATAGCACAATAAAGCCGTATTAGGCTTTGCTTCCTGTGAGGAGGAGTTAAGACTAAACCCAAATGTCTTTCACCTATATATATATATATATATCTGAGTATAGAAAGTTTGACAGAGAGCAGCAGGCACACAGTTTACCAGTATGGGCTACAGGACGGGACTACTGATTTTGACGATGTGCTTTGCAGGTGAAATAGATTCTGTTATCATGCTGATTTTAGATCTGAATCCAGCACATTTAATCAGGTTTTTTTTTAAATTCTCTTTATAGGTGTTGATGGTCAAACCCTGACTGAATCTGAACCAGCAGTTAAAAGGCCTGGAGAATCCCACAGACTGACCTGTACGACCTCTGGATTCACATTCAGCAGCTACATTATGAACTGGGTCAGACAGGCTCCGGGAAAAGGACTGGAGTGGATCGCTTTTATACACACAGGCAGTTCTCATATCTATTACTCCCAGTCAGTCCAGGGTAGATTCACCATCTCCAGAGATGACTCCAGCAGTAAACTCTATCTACAGATGAACAATCTGAAGACTGAGGACACAGCAGTTTATTACTGTGCCCGACAGACACAGTGAGAGAAAATAATAGGAGAGTCATACAAAAACTTCCTCTTTTACAGCAACGGGGAACAGAAGAGAAAACATTACTTAAGTTTTGGAAATAATATTGTTTATTATGAAATTATCTTTGTACTTTTGTATTCTGTGGTTTAAAATATCTACATATTGCAAATATTATAATATCTCAAAATGATTAATTGATTTAATTTACAAAAATCGGTATAATTCATTGCCTATCATCAAGAAATCATTCTTTATTAAAGAAAGAAGATAAATCAGTACATTCTGTTTTTTAAAGACTTTTAACTCTTTAATGCTATAAATGCTGACTCAGCTATAAAAACTTTATCACTGACATCATGTCATTCACAGCACATCAGTTTGAGCATAAAACGTTTCCTGTACCTCTGTTACTGTTTTGGGGGGTCTGGGTGTGAGTCTGTCTGGACTTTTCATAGCCACAGTTGTTCTTTTTCAGTAAATTTTTATATCTTGCAACAAACAATTTTCTTGTTTTTAACAATGTGAAGTGTGAACAGCTGACACAGTTATCCTCTGTCTCTGTGTATCTGACCATCACCTGTCAGGTTTCTTATTCTGTTAGTAACTACACAGCCTGGATCAGACAGCCTGCAGGGAAAGGACTGGAGTTTATTCAACTCCAATGTTTTGGATCCATGACATACTACAAATAATAATTAAAGAACAAGTTCAGTTTGGACTTACAGTCTTCCAGCAACACAGTGACTCTAAATGGACAGAATATGCACCTTAGCATGTTGCTGTGTATTATTGTGCCAGACACTGACAGTAACACAAATCATCAGCAGGTCTGAACAAAACCCCTCAAAGTCTGAACACTTGTAACATGAAACCACCAGAGGAGGCGCCCTAAGACCACGAATGATTTCAGGACCAGACCAACTGTCTTTAATTGCTGTATAAAACATTCTTGATGTGGAATCATATAAAACAGATAAATGATTATATTCATAATAGAAGACATACATGGTTTTGAAATTTGTTCATTTATTGACAGTCTGTGAGCTGTTAGTGTTCAAGGATTGTTTTGTTTTTATATTAATGTATATTAATTTGGCATATTGAGGAAAATATCTGCGACTGAAATATAACAGCATTTTGAACAAAATGATTTGAAAATACTGGCAACATAGAGTTTAGTTTACCTTTAATCACCCTAACAAGATTAATAGAACATGCACAACATTTTGTTTTTTGTTTTTTTTTAATTCGGAGGGTTCATCTTTTTGTATGCATTAACAAAATTCATTGTAATATATTAATAAAAGTAAAATGTATTTTGGGACTATGGGATTTCCAGCCATACGTAAGGTCTGCAAAATAAACAAATCAACTTAATTTAGCAAGCGCATCATGCGCTGGATTAATTCTATGCAAACTCTGTGGCCTTTCCTGTAACACAGCTATAAAAAATTGACAGCAAACTGTCAGTTTGGTTCACAGCAGATCGGTTACATCATAAAACATGTTTTCTGTGGCTCTCCTGCTGCTTTTGGCTGCTGGATCCTGTAAGTCTCTGAAGACTTTTCAGTGGTTAATTCTTTTGTGGTACAACTTAAACATTTCTTACAAAACATGTTTATTTTTCTTTAAACAGGTGTGCAATGTGAGCAGCTGACACAACCAGCTTATGTGACTAAGCAGCCACGCCAGCGTCTGTCCATCACCTGTCAGGTCTCTTATTCTCTAAGTGGCTACTACACAGCTTGGATCAGACAGCCTGCAGGGAAAGGACTTGAGTGGATTGGTAGCAAATTTATTGGAGCTTCATACTACAAAGATTCACTGAAGAGCAAGTTTAGTATAGACTTAGACTCTTCAAGCAACACAGTTACTCTAAATGGACAGAATATGCAGCCTGAAGACACTGCTGTGTATTACTGTGCCAGAGACCCACAGTAACACAAACCATCAGCAGACCTGAACAAAACCCCACAATGCCTGAGCAGTTGGTTTGAGAGACAGTTTACAAAAACATGTTTCTTTAATTGAACTATTTACATCATCCATCCATCCCGACTTTTCTTCCCTCATAAAGATCACGATAAAATGTATAAAATGAAATAAAAGGAAAGGATGAAATGTATGTAAATATGTAACTGTTTCTGAGTGCTACAGATTTTTAGCTCAGCAATTTTTTTTAAATGTTGACTAGAAATTGAAGTGTTAATGTTATAGTAATAAATACAGTGTATAAATGATAGTATTAATACATTTTAATAAATACTCAGTTTATCAGCAGATACAGCTGTTCACACTGTGATTCTGTGACTCTGCAGCCAGGTCAACTTTGTCAATCACCTGCCAGGTTTCTTACTCTTTTAGCAGTTATTGGACAGCTTGTGTCAGAAAGCCTGCAGGGAAAGTGTTAGCATTGATTGAAATAAGATAAACCCAAGATTCAAACTACAGTAAGAGTAACTAAAGAATAAATTAATATTAACTTGGAGACTTCCAGCAACAGAGGGCAATAGGCCATGAGAGCCATACACACAGATCTGTGTATCATAGTTGGTTTGTTTTTTTGTTTAAAAAAGATCAAATTATGAATCAGACAGGCTGTTGGCTGATTGGCTGCTGAAACTGAAAGAAACTGAAATAATTTCCTGCCTCACAGCGAGGGCAAATCATAATGAGAATCCATGTAATCCACACTGTTTGTCACATACACTGGATTTTGTGAAATTTTGTCACAAAACGTGTCCCAGTTTTTTATGGGACAGTAGTGACAGGTTTGCAGAGAACAAGCAAGCAGTTTAACAGTGAAATAACATGGGAGTGATCATATATGGTGTGCAAAAAAACTCAAAGTCATTTAGAACTCGGAGTGTGCCTTGAAACAGGCAGAGTTGAAATAGCATGGCAAAATGGTGGAGTGGTTTGGACTGATGCCTTGCAATGTGTATCCACTAATGATGACATAACATCCTTAAACAATTAAGTTTTGTTAAAACACAAAGTTAAGAATCATCATCCAATAGTCAACTCTTTAAGAGGAGGAGTCTGCAAAACTGATATCTTTAGTCGGTTTATGTATTCTGCAGTCAGGATCTAAAAAAAACCCCTGACACAAAGCAAACTTAGACAATTTTAACAATGACCACCTTTGTTTGTGGGTTGGGCTGGGGACTCCCACAGACTGACCTGTACATACTCAGATTTCAATGTTCATGAAGACAATGTTTGGATCAGACAGGCTCCTGGAAATGGACTGGAGTGGATTGCTTACATCAGTGGTGGTGGTGGCAGCTATATCCACTATTCTCAGTCAGTCAAAGGCCGGTTTACCATCTCCAGAGACAACAGCAGACAGCAGGTGTATCTGCAGATGAACAGTTTGAATAATGAAGACTCTGCTGTGTATTATTGTGCTCGACACTCACAGTGACACAGGAGGGAAAGAACACTGTACAACACCCCCCCCCCCCCCCCCCAACACCCATGTCAAGTGGAGTCATTGCTTATAGCCTCTTCCTATTCATGACTCCTAGCAAACTTCCCAACAGTCTATTATGAAGCCTTGATATCACGCTGTCAGTTGCATCAGAACAGAAGCTTCCATGAGAAAATGAAATGCAGCATTGCATTAAAAAATATTATTTACATAAATTGAGAAAAGCAAAGATCCTGGGGCCCACCTTTGTAAAGAGGGAGCAAGGAAGAAGAAAAAGACTAAATTCATGCTCAGGTATTTGCAAAACTGTGACTTTGAGTTACGTTCAAAGTAACGTGAGACCAAATGCTCATCAAGCTGTGACTTGTAACAGGTAGGACCCTTAGACTAAAATAAATTCCTAATGTTTAATTAAGAGTATTTTGTTTTAATTCTTATTAAGTAAAATAGAACAAAGGTCAAATTTGAGTGCATTTGAGTCAATTCATACATAAGCGCATTAATGGTACTCATACACTTAAGTTGTATTAACTGCATAAAATACATTTTATTTTACCTTTTTTATTTTTTTGCATATCATCACACATAGTTTCAGTTTCTCGGCAGTTTTGGTTTTTTATCGCCACATCTTTGACTTTGCACAGCTGCAACAACTGAAAACATTGAGTGTCTTTTTTATTCTCTCTGAGAAAAAGGGAACCTAGCAGTTGCTTGCATTTGGTGTACAAAGGTCTTTAAGTGTTATAAACAAGAACATACTGAAGTTTCAAATACACTGTGTTTATGTTCACTTTTGTGTTTACTTTGTTTTAAAGGTAATCATAATTCTAGGAAACAAGCACTTCCAGTAAACGCACATCATAATGAAAGGAGGATCAGCAATTTAAACATATGGTAAACACACTGGAGAACTTTAGAAAGTATCCTACAGCAATTCAAAGTTTTTTACTAATTAACAGCAACTCTTCCCATCAAGCAGTGGATAACAGAAGATCTTTTTGGGTACTTTAGGTGCTCCCTCATTTCCCAAGTTGTCACCACAGTGGATGATGGGGAGGAGTCAATGCAAAGCTGACATCTTTAAAATCATTACTGTATATGTTGCACAGCAAAGGCGAGGGACTCAATCTGATTGACAAACTGTAAAGTGGAAGTTAACTGACCTTTACAATGATCAAATCTGTCTATTTATTTTTTTCTCTCTTTGTGTTTTCTACCTTGTCTGATAAGTATATGAAAAGTTGTTGGATAAGAAGACATGTGTATACAAATGATTGTGCTAATGAGCTGTTAATATTTCTGTAGGTACTGAGGGTCAAACACTGACTGAGTCTGAAGCAGTGATTAAAAGGCCTGGAGACTCCCACAGACTGACCTGTACATACTCAGGGTTCAATTATAATATTGATGGTGTTTGGGTCAGAAAGGCTGCTGGAAAAGGACTGGAATGGATCGCTTATATCAGCAGGAGCAGTGCCATTTTCTACTCTCAGTCATTCAGAGGCAGATTTACCATCTCCAGAGACAACAGCAGAAAGCAGGTGTATCTGCAGATGAACAGCTTGACAACTGAGGATTCTGCTGTTTATTACTGTGCAGAACAGCCACAGTGACACGAGAGGGAGAAACACTGTACAATAACTTAACTTGCCAGGTGTACTTTTGCATCTTTTCTGTGATTTCACATGTTCACTTTTTTATTCAACTGCAAATTTTCTTACCAATAATATTACAATTCTTGACTCTCAACACCACACTGAGTATTAAAACAATTAAGTAATAAAAAAGAAACTAAAAAAGCTTAGCAGTTACTTTTCATATCAGTCTTCAGAAAGCTTCTTATTGATTTCAAATATAAAAATAGAAAAAGTGCTCCCGTATGAAGGCATAGTGGTCAGCTCTGTTGCCTCATAGCAAGAAAGTCCTAGTTTCCAATCCATCATCTGGCTTGCATGTTCTCTCCGTATCCACACTGGTACTTCAGCTTCCTCCCGCAGGACTCACTTCAAGTCACCTTTAACATCAGCCATGTTCTCTGTATGTATGATCCATCTGCTGGCAGTTGGACTCTGTGAGGAGCTGCATATGAATAATAAATACAGAAAAAATGCTAAATATTGAGATGAATGACGCATTACCCACATTGATGCAAACCACACACTAACCTGCACAAACACCCAGCAATCAAAAAAACGAATCATGGCTCTTCATTCTTATTATTATGTTAATAATATACACAGTTGGTCCTGCGCGGACGAACTGTGTGGGGTGATGGAGCACCTCTTCAACCTGAGCCTGAGGCTGGGGAGAGTCCCACAGCTCTGGAAAACCTCCTGTGTTTTCCAAAGACTTCACGCCCCAAGGACCTCAACAGCTACAGGCCCATGGCTCTGACATCCCACCTGATGAAGACCCTGGAGCGGCTGGTCCTGGCTCAGCTTCGGCACCTGGTGAGCTCATCATTGGACGCACTTCAGTTTGCCTACCAACCTGGCATTGGAGCACATGATGCCGTCATTCACCTCCTACATCGCTCCCTCGCTCACCTGGAGACCGCTGGGAGCACTGTGAGAATCATGTTCTTTGATTTCTCCAGTGCCTTCAACACCATTCTTCCCTCGGTCCTGAAGGACAAGCTGGAGAACTCTGGAGTGGACCATCACCTCACTACCTGGATTCTGGACTACCTCACCGACCGACCACAGTATGTGAGAACTCAGGGCTGTGTGTCGGACAGGGTCGTCTGCAGTACGGGGGCCCCACAAGGAACGGTTCTGGCTCCGTTCCTCTTCACCATCTACACTGCAGACTTCTCCCACAACTCCACCCAGTGCTTCCTGCAGAAGTTCTCTGATGACTCTGCAATAGTCGGCCTCATCACTGATGGGGAGTACAGAGGACTGACTCAGGACTTTGTGGACTGGTGCCAGCTGAACTACCTCCAGATCAACACTAGTAAAACCAAGGAGCTGGTGGTAGACTTCCGCAGGCACAAACATCCTCCACTGCAACCACTAAACATCCAAGGTATGGACATTGAGGCTGTGGACAGCTACAGGTACCTTGGTGTTCATCTGAACAACAAACTGGACTGGACTCATAACTCAGACGCCCTCTACAGGAAAGGGCAGAGCAGGCTGTACCTGCTGCGGAGACTCAGGTCGTTTGGAGTGGAGGGCCCACTCCTGAAGACCTTCTATGACTCTGTGGTGGCCTCAGCCATCTTTTACGGTGTGGACTGCTGGGGTGGCAGCATCTCTGCCGGGGACAGGAAGAGACTGAACAAGCTGATCAGAAGGGCCAGCTCTGTTCTAGGATGCCCTCTGGACCCAGTGGAGGTGGTGAGTGACAGGACAATGGTGGCTAAGCTGTCATCCCTGCTGGACAACATCTCCCACCACATGCAGGAGACTGTGACAGTACTGAGCAGCTCCTTCAGTGGCAGGCTGCGGCACCCACGGTGTGGGACGGAGAGATTTCACAGGTCTTTCCTCCCCACTGTGGTCAGACTCCACAACAAAGACTTTAACTGATCAAACACACACATCCACACATGTGCAATAACACTAAGTGCAATAATCTTTCTGGCATCGTTGTATTTTTACTCAGTTGTATATAGCATTTGTATTCTATTTTTATCCTATTGTATATTTTATTCTATTTTATTCTACTGTATATAGTATTTTATTTTATTCTATTCTGTACAGTTGTGTACGGTATTTATTCTTATTGTATTCTAATTTTTGCTTCATAACTTTTGCACTGTCCACTTCCTGCTGTGACAAAACAAATTTCCCACGTGTGGGACTAATAAAGGTTATCTAATAAAGGGTGCAGTTTTCTCTGTAGTGGGGTCGGGTGGGCTGTCCCGGGCTCTGTGGGGCCGGGCGGCGCTGCTGCACTGGGCCCTGGTCCGGATGGTCCTGGGCCCCCTTTCCCAGGCGGGTTGCAGGGTATGGGGGTGCCTACTGGGGTCAGCGGGGGAGCTGGCCCCAGGGAGGGGTCACTTGCCCCTCCCTTTCTTCCCTCCCCATCTCCAGCTGCCTCCCTCTTCCCGCTCCACCACAATCACCCACACATGCAGGGCCTTGGGGTAGGGGTGTGTCACCAGGGTGCAGAGGAGGCATCCCCCCTCTCTGTCCCCTTCTGGCTGCCCCTGCCTCAATTTTATCTCACAACTTAGACATTCACATTACTCACACTCTCATAACACATACATATAGGATCTTGGGGGTGGGCTCGCAACACGGACTCCAAATTACCATCAGGGTGTACACCTCACCCCTGGCGTCGTTGCCCACCTCTCAATTTTAAATACACGTAGACATTGAGGGCTATCAGGAGGGGCTATGCGCTTACCTGCTGCTCTCTGGCAGGTAACTCCATGCTCTCCTGGGTTTTAAATGCACCTTAGAACACATATACATCAACACTACATATGAGCGGGTAGAGGGAGGTTTGGAGTCTTCTCACACCCCCGGTCTCTGCGGCCTGCTGGAGCGGGGGGGGCTAGGAGGAGGAGTTGGCCGTCCGACTGGGGTCTGGGGTGTGGGGCCTCCCTGCTGCTGCGGAGTCGGGGCAGTCTGCTTCTCCCCACTGCAGGGAAAAGGGTAACACCACCTGGGTCTGGGTGCAGTTTCCCCCTCCAGGGGCAAGGGTACCTAGACCCGGTTCTTAGAGTACGCTTGGGGAGTGTGCTTGTGTGTACAGTGTCTCTTTATGTCTGTCTCCACGTTGGTTGAGTGTGGAGTAATTGCCTATGAGAGCATGAGGGTGGGAATGGATGTTTGTATCTGTGTGTGCCTGTATGTCTGTGTCTATATGTCAGGTTGGGTATCAGACGCCACCTCTCTGGGGACATCTCAGGCCCTCCAAGGTTTGGAGGCCTATCTCCCCCCACCACTTCCCCTGCCGGTGGCCGATGCCCTCAGACATCGGTGCGTTGGTGGTTCTTTGTGTCCGGGGGTGGGCGTCCAGGTACACACCGGCTCACTCCTTGGTGGCTGCTTATCGGGGCCTGGAACCTGGGGCTCGCTCGGGCCACTTCGGGGGTGGGGTGCCCCCCGGTCACTCGGTCACTCAGGCACAGCTGGCTGCCGGCGGAGCTCACGGGCACGTCACTGCAACCCCCCCTGGCTTCTGCTCCGCGGCTGCTGAGTGACCCCTCATCTGGGACTCTCCTCAGCTCTTTCTGGGACAGTGGCGCGGCTGCCCCTCTGTTGGTCTTCCTTGGTCTCTTGTGTTCTGGGGGCCTCTGGATGTCTGGAGTTTTGATCTCCTCCATACCTGCTTCATGCCCTGGAGGACGGGGCTGTGGCCCCCCACACCCTCTAGCAGATCATTACATGAAGGAACCTTTTAAATACAAGCGCGCTCATGCTCACAGGTGTACACACAGGTGCTCACACACACAAACTACACCCTTTTTGGCTCCTACCTCAAAGCACACTGTGCGCTGTCGATCTTACGTGCTGCACAATAATGTTTAATATTAAGTATTTAGTGTTATATTCCCATAGATCATTGTGATGTTGTTTATTCTATTACTCTCGTTTTCTTCTGCTTGTTTTCTTTTTTCTTTCTCAACAGGTGATCCAGGTGATCGATATATGTATTTTTTGTCTGCTTGTTTTGTTGGTTTTTGTTTTTTGCCCTTTATCCCCGTCCCTCTTCTCCGCTGTTTTTTTTCCCCCTCTTTCTTTCTCCCTTTTCTTTTCCCCTGTCCCGTATCTAGGAAGTAAAAAAAATAAAATAAAAAAATAAACAATAAAAGGTAAATCAAATGGACCATTACGGCAAGGCTGGGATGGTCCATTTGGTAAAGTAAATCCGTTGGGCATCTTTCTTCGCCTTTAGACAATAATTTTGATGGCAAAAGAACCAAACGGGACAGGTTTAAAAAAAAAAAAAAAAAAAAAAAAGGTTATCTTATCTTATCTTATTACTTTTTTCCAATCTCTGAATGTTTTTGTTGTTGATATATATATGTAGTCTTAGTGTGAGTCAAACATACTGTTGCTCTTAATCGTACCATCAGATGGCACTGGCCCTTTCAGGATGCCCCTCTGGGCACTGACAGCTGTATGAAATCCTGCTTTCTCTTGGGTCAGTGCAGTTAAAATTTATGTCTTAAACTTAAAAATATTCCTTTATGTATAAAGGCAGTCTCCTGCATTTTCAGCACCCCACCTGGATATTTTTACCCTTCTTATTCTTTAAAAGGGAACCATACTTCATGATGGGGGAATAATATTGGAATCAAGAATCTCACGGACATCATAAACATTCACAGTATTTCAGAACTCAAAAAGCCTGCTTGTAATATGTCCCTTTAAATAAACTCACACTGGCAATATTCTGCAAATGTATTTATTGCCAATATTACCTGGTGTAGGTGAGGAAGGGAGTGTTGGACTGAACATCTTCATGTTCATTATATATCTGTGCTGCTATATTAATAAAACTTTTCAACACTTTTGTTCATACGGAAAAATGAAGTGCAATGTGTCAGGACTATTTCAGCTGTTTGTGCATGAATGAAATGGATCCCACAGTGCATCCTGTTTAAAATATCGCTAAGCTGCCCCAAGTGCCTTGTACGAGCTTTATTTCCTACTAAAATATTACTGCAAACAGACAAAGCAATATTAAACCCAAACAGTAAAAAGTGCAATTTTTGCAGATCTGCAACCTCTGAAAGAAGTAACATATTTCCTGTGAAAATGCAAGAAATGTCTTTCTGCAAAGCATTCACCATGTTTGTATAAGGCTGGAAGACATAACAATAATGTGCTGAAAAAAAATAAGTACAGGATGTACCTATTCATATTTCAGTTCCTATATTTATGAGTCTTATTGTCCTGAAATTAATCAAGTGCCTTTAATTAGTTAAATTGTGTAATTAAGATGCACTTATAATATATTTCTGAATCTGACAAATGACTGAATTAGTCAGTTTTGTCAAGAAAATAGCAGACATATTTTTAAAAATCACAGGTGCACAGATGTGTTATAAGGAAAAAAAAGACAAGAGATTAAACTTTCTTTTGGATTTGAAAATGTGAACGAGTAATACGGTACAACAAATGCTAAGCAAAGGTGTGTCCTGGCAAGTTTATATCACACTATTATATGATATTATGGCAGACTTTTCTGTTGGCTCTAACTGTACCAACACTGGTGCCTCTTGTGTTTGATTCTATGCAAACTCGGTGTCCTTCCTTTCTACTCAGCCACAAAAACTCCTCACATCTTTGGGGTGGCGATAGCAGAACATCACCCTCAACATAAACTATGTTTTCTGTAGCTTTGCTGCTGCTGTTGGCAGCTGTATCTCGTGAGTCCCTTTTTATTTGTGAAACACAATAGTTTATCATTAACGGCTTTACCTAATCATCTGTTAAAAATAATATTTTCTATTTACAGGTGTGAAGTGTGAGCAGTTGACACAGTCAGCCTCTGCGACAGTGCAGCCAGGCCAGCGTCTGACCATCACCTGTCAGGTCTCTTATGCTCTTAGCAGCTACTGGACAGGCTGGATCAGGCAGCCTGCAGGAAAAGGACTGGAGTGGATTGGTTCCAGATATACTGGAGACTCTGCTTACAAAGACTTACTAAAGAACAAGTTCAGTATTGACTTAGACACTTCAAGCAAGACAGTGACTTTAAATGGACAGAATATGCAGCCTGAAGACTCTGCTGTGTATTACTGTGCGAGAGACCCACAGAAACACAAACCACCAGCAGACTTGAACAAAAACCCCTCTGAGCCTGATCACTTACAGTATATGAAGCTGCCAGAGGAGGAGCTCAAGGATCACAAATGATTGCTCAACATGGTTGAAGGAAAAAGGAAAACCTAAAAATGCTATGGTGCATATGTTCTTATCAACAAATCAAACTTTGTTCCTTTTATTTTAGATGGATTTAGCTTTCATATATCATGTTTGAAAGTACTATGAAGTCAGGTTTTAGATCTTTGCACAGCAGATAAACTCCTCTAAATGAAACCAGCAACTTAAAACTTCTTTTGTTATTATCTCTAATGACATTTCACTTTTGAAGGTGCATTTTTGAGAAATATTTAATTTCAAACTTTTGTATTTCATAGAATAGAGTTTACACATCCCTTTAGAGTTAAATGATAAGAGACTGCTGGGCTTGTGGTGTATTGTTGATTTTTTGAGAGTGTTACTGGCATAAATACCTGCCTACTAAAATATTTTCTATGTACAACCATGAATTAACAGGTTTTTTTTTGTTGTTTTTTAAGGAGGAGCTGATGAAAAAATGATATCTGTGATGTATTTATATATGGTGGATTGCACAGACCTCTAATGTCATGGTCTGTTGTGTGGCAGGTGACAGTGGACCCAGATCAGGACTCAGCAGACAGAGTTGAACTCTAACACAGCTTTATTTGCTGGTTACAGGCAGATTGCACTAATGAGCTGTTACCATGTCTTTAGGTATTGATGGTCAAACATTGACTCAGTCTGGGCCAGTGATTAATCAACAAATCGGTCCTTAAGTTGACCAAAAACCCAAAAGACCTAAAACTTATCACTGATTTCAGCAGGAGGAAGTCCGACTATCAGCCCATCTTCATCATTGGAAAGTGTGTGTAGAGGCTGACCAGCTTCAAATTCCTGGTTTCTGAGGATCCTCACGAGGATCAACCTGAAGTTGAAGCTGCTGACCATCTTCTACCACTTCTCCACTGAGAGTGTGCTGACATATTGCATCTCTGTGTTATTCTCAAGCTCCACTATGGCACACAATAGGCCACTAAGAAGGGTCATTAACAATACCAGAAAATCATGGACACCTGAAGGACCTCTATAGCACTTGCTGTCTGTAAAGGGCACACAGCATTTTGCAGAAGTGAACACTCCTGATCTTATACATGATATATCTGCAATTATGATCATAAATTAAAGAAATTCAGCAAACAATAAACTTAAACAATCTTTTATGAAAAAACGGAAAGACAGCACACTTAACAAAACTGAAGTAAATTAAACTTCAGTTGCATGTTTAAAAACAAAACACTGGCTTGTGACGAAACACTTTGTGACAGTAGTGAATCAAAGACATAAATCATATGGCTAATATTCAATTTGCATTTATTCCCTATCATAATTAGAGCATTATGGGCCAGAAGTCGAAGGTCTAAAATAAACAGTAACAGTGCTGGAGGAATATACTTAGAAATCCTTACTATGAGGAGGAGCCAATGCAAAACCTAAATGTAATCCAGCACTTCTTATCTGACTGGAGAGAGGACGAAAGAGAATAGACGACAGACACTTCAAGATGATGGGCTGTAACATGAGACTGTTGCTTTTAACTGTCTGGTGCACAGGTGAGAAAATATTCTCTGTCTTTTAAAATTTGCCAGCTTGCAGAAAATCACAATTTTCTTGTTTTTTTACCAGGTGCTTGTGCCCAGACTTTAACAGAATCTGAACCAGCGGTTAAAAGGCCTGGACAATCACACACATTGACCTGTACAGCCTCTGGATTAACACTGAGCAGCAGCTATATGGCATGGATCAGACAGCCTCTTGGAAAAGGACTGGAGTGGATTGCCTGGCACGATAGTGGCAGTGGTAGCAGGAGATTTTACTCCCAGTCAGTCCAAGGCCGCTTCACCATCTCCAGAGACGACAACAGACAGCTGCTGTTGCTGCAGATGAACAACCTGAAGACTGAAGATTCTGCTGTTTATTATTGTGCTCGAGAGTCACAGTGATTAAAGCTGTTTTAGTTCCTGTACAAAATCCTCTAGCTTTCTACATACAGTTTATTTTTACTTATTAATATTGATAAATTTCTTGTGTAGTTGTATAATGTAGTATACAACCACACACACACACACACACACACACACACACACACACACACACACACACACACACACACACACACACACACACACACACACACACACATATATAGTCCTAGCAATTACAAACAACTTAAGTACATTTTGTGTTGTTTTGTAAGAAGATACATTCTTCATGTTTGGGTTTCTCAGCATTAAAGACAATGGAATCATAAATGACACACACACACACACATCATAAACATTCAAACCACCTCCAATTTTGTGTGAAATGTAAAATGATTACTTATCCTGTGTCCCTTACAATACACTCACATTGATAAGATCCGGCACACTGTTACTTTACCTGCAGCTGTTTGTGGCTTGACCAACTCATGTATGTGGTAGTCTGAAAATAGCATGTATAAATTAATTTATACATAAATTAATGTTATAACTTATTCATAACAACTTTGTTCATGTGTTTATCAGTTTTCCCAATAGGATTGCTGCCTTAGAAATACAGACACATACGGCTGTCTGTGCACTAAATAACATAAGTATTCAAGGCATAAAGTGCCTTGATTGAGCTTTAACTTTGGACATGATAATTAATTTACTAAAATATTACAGTTTTTATTGCAAATTCTGTGTTACAGGGCAAATTTAAATAATGCAACAAGCTGTTCCTGATATTACAGGATAAATAATTAAATGCTGCAGCACATTCTTCATGCATATGTTTCAGTCAAGTAAACAGCAAACATGATTTCAGAAAATCAGCGGTACAGGGATCCTTTCCAAAAAAAAGCAACTAAACTTTATTTTTTATGTGATTTCATGAGGTAATAAGGTTAAACAAATTTTAGGCAAATGTGATCTCGTGGCAAGTTTGGCAGATAGAATAGTCACTGCGCTACTTGCTCTAGTTTACAAGCACATGCTTTGTTCTATGCAAACATCACTCAGCTTCCTCGCTGCTCAGTCATAAAAACTGCTGACATTTTTGGGTGGAGATACCAGAACATCAGTCTCAATTAAACCATGTTTTTTGTAGCTCTGTTCCTGCTGCTGGCAGCTGGATCACGTGAGTCTCCTATATTTGTCATATTCATCAGATTATCTGTAACAACACAATTTAATCACATGTTAAAAATAACCTTTTCCTACTTGCAGGTGTACAGTGTGAGCAGTTGACACAGAAAGCCTCTGAGACTGTACAGTCAGGTCAACGTCTGATAATCACCTGTCAGGTTTCCTATTCTGTGACCAGCCGCTGGACAGCTTGGATCAGACAGCCTGCAGGGAAAGGCCTGGAGTGGATTGGAAGCAGAGTTGGTGCAACTTTAGCTTATAAAGATTCACTAAAAAACAAGTTTAGTATCAGCTTAGACTCTTCCAGCAACACCGTGACTCTGACTGCAGAATATGCAGCCTGAAGACACTGCTGTGTATTACTGTGCCAGAGACCCACAATAACACAAAACATCACTAGAGCTGAACAAAAACTGCACTCTGCCTGAACATCAGTAAAAGCACCAGAGGAGGCGCTCTAAGACCACTAATGATTTTAAAGAGCGTCCTCACTCTAACAAGATTTATATGAATTGATTGCTTTATAATTGTCTCTTCATCTAATGAAAAAACAAGAAACAACAACAACAATACTACTACCACTAATTATACAATTAATTACAATTATACCATTTTTTTTCAGAAGGGCGGGGGGTCATTAACTAAAAAAGGATGCAAATGGAAGCTCAACTGATGTGTATTCTCAACATAACACATTATTAGTATACATAAAAGTCATTTTTTCAAAGTACAATTGAACACACAAAAACAACAACAAAATATTGTTGTATAAAAATACAATCTGTGTGAATGTGGTTTTGGTTTGGCCCATTTTGTTAATGCACTGACTACAATAAATGTTTTATCAGTAAACCAGTATAATGATCCACGTTCTTGTTTGTCTTTTCCATATTTGGAAATAACCAAGAAGATTTCTCCACACAATGAGCGGGGTAGTTGTTCATCTTCTGAAGAAGTATTGTCAAGCCTTCAGGCAAGCTTGAGGCCTAAACTGTGCATTTTACTTGTAGTTAGTCTCCATAGTGTTCTTTCTATGTTATATTGGTTCTATTGTATTATCTCATTATCATCCTCTATCATGCACTCTTCATGTTGTTGATGATAATGAGATAATACAATAGAACCAATATCATAGCAAAAAAAATAAAATAAGCATGTGTCATTGGGGTCATTAGCAGAAAGAGCAGTAAATAAAAGATAAAGGAAGCAATAAATAAATAAATACAATTCTATTCATATCCTGAATGCTGTATCATAGATTGCTGCTTGTAGCTTTTGTTGGGCAGATGATGATTTTCCCTGATCTTTAGTTAACATGCCCTTATTTTCTTTGGAGAACAATTCTTATCATTTCTTTTTTTAAAATTTTCTTTTCTTATTTTATGTCTTTACAGGTGTGGATGGTCAGACTCTGACAGAATCTGAACCGATGGTTAAAAGGCCCAGAGAGTCTCACAGACTGACCTGTTCAGCCTCTGTTTAATTTAATTTAGTGTGATTTGATGCTCTTGACATGTTTTTATGGTCTCTTACAGAATCTGAATCAGTGGTAAAATATCCAGAATTAACCTTTACATGCTCATTCACATTAAGCAGCTACGCTATGGCCTGGGTCAGACAGGCTCCTTGAAAAGGGCTGGAGTGGATTGTTTTTATACATACAGCTAGTTCACTCTATCTCCTACTCTCAGACAGTTCAGGGCAGATTCACCATCTCCAGAGATGACTCCAGCAGTAAAGTCTATCTTCAGATGAACAGTTTGAAGACTGAGGACACAGCAGTTTATTACTGTGCTTGACGAGAAACACTGAGAAGAAGTAATAGGAGAGTCATGCAAAAACTACTTCCCTTCGTCATTACCACTTAATAAGATACAGTAGTCTTATAGTAGTTGCTCTGCTACACTCTTTTACTATTCCTGGATAAAATTTCTCAATACAGGATAAATTTCCATGATTACATTTTATGTGTAATTACTTAAGCACTAACTTTGAAAACAATTACTCATTCAAATCACTTCTAAGTACCACAAAACCTTGCACCAAGCCAGAAAAACATTGCAAGTGAAAACCAGTTGAAAGGTTGAATTTTCTTTTTATATGAGACACAAGCCATCAATTAAATAGAAACACAAATTACAAACTAACGTAAGATTTTGTCAGACTGTCATTGTCATTTCTTAGTATTTATAAGAAAATCCAGCACACAAATTATTGCTAGGTGTAAAGGAGTGAGACATGTTAACAGTCTTGCAAAGAGCGTGTTGTAATTTTGCAAAATGAGTGAATGTGCACTCAGTTTGAATACTGGAGACACTGATAGCAGAAATTGTAAAAAAAAGATAACATTTATAAACATTAACATTATATCTATTATTTGTTTTTACTGAACAGAAACTTGGTCTCAAGCCTCAGGAAGTGGCAAATCAAAATGGTTCACTTAATCAAACAGATCACATATTTATTTCTTTATTTGTTATTGAAGTGATTTCCAAAACTGTCACTCAATTTAAAGTTTATGCAAACATTTACTTACATGTAGCATCCACTCCAGTTTCACCAGTTAATATGTGACGCTCAGTTAAAGTGAGTTCACATGAGTCTAGTTAATGTGAGGAGGAGTCAATGCAAAACTTACATACCTTACACCTCTACTTATGTGACTGCAGGGAGCACGACAGAGAGCAGAAGTCACACAGTTTAACACGATGGACTGCAGGATGGGGCTGCTGCTATTAGCTATCTGCTGGGCAGGTGAAGATCTACAAGCTTTAGTCATCAATAAAATTCTTAAAAACATAAAGGACCTGATTATTATTCAATTCTGTTTTTACAGGTATTGATGGTCAGACTGTGACACAATCTGAACCAGTTGTTAAAAAACCTGGAGAGTCTCACAGGCTCACCTGTACCACCTCTGGACTCTCATTTAGTAGCTGGTGGATGGCCTGGATCAGACAGGCTCCTGGTAAAGGACTGGAGTGGATTGCAACTGAGGCTAATGGAGGCACCAACTACTACTCTGAGTCAGTACGAGGCAGGTTTACTGCCTCCAGAGACAACAGCAGAGAACAGCTGTTTTTGCAGATGAACAACTTGAAGACTGAAGATTCTGCTGTGTATTATTGTGCTCGAGACTCACAGTGACTGGAACTAGTTGAACAGCTGAACAAAATCCTCCAGTGATCCTCAGACATTTTTCACTCATATGTGCTTGTGCATGTGATTTTGTTTTGTGGTTTTTTTTTACTTACAAATCCATTTTCATTTTTTCTTTGTTCATAAGACTTTGACAGGCTGATTAAAAGATCCAGATAATCTCACAAACTGTCTACTGACTTCAAGCTTACACAAAGTACTTAAGTGTGAGCTACTGAGTTTCTGTTGATTGTATTTAATCCATGGCCCTTCAATTAAGATGTACAACAGCAAAGAAATTACCAAAGAGGTCTCTCCTGTTTATTTCTTGTCAGCAGCTGTTTATCTCATATGATACTAAAGTGAATATTACACTGAATATTACATAATACATAACATACAAAGATATATTTATTGAATAAATTATTCTACAAATTTGTGAGAAATCCTGCCATAACCCCGGAGTTCTGGTGACCTCCCACAATGCATCATTCACTTCTCTTCCTCTCTTTTTGTATTACATGCTGCTTTTACAAGTTAGTATTTTTTCCAGTATTTTTCCTTCTCTTTGTTCTTTTCTTTTTGATATTCTTTGGGCACTTTATTGAGTAGTGGAGCAGTGATGAAGTCTGCTGCACCCCGACATGAGGCATATGGTTACCTGGTCACACACCAAGGTAAATTTGCACCCTAATATTTAAAATCAATATGCAAACCAAATGACTTCCTGTGACACAGTTATAAAGAAGTCACTTAAAGTGAAACAGTGATCAGAAGGTCATACTGTCAGCTTCAATCAAAAAACATGTTTCCCCATAGCCTTAATACTGCTGTTGACAGCTGGATGCCGCAAGTCACTGTAAATTTATAACTTGTAAATGTGCAGCTTTTCTTTTAAAATAAAATTCAATCATTTGTCCTGCTTTATATCCACCTTTTTACAGATGTAACATGTGTACAGTTGACACAGCCAGCCTCTGAGACTGTGCAGCCAGGCCACAGTAACACAAACCATCAAGGAACCTGGACAGAAACCCCTCACAGTCTGTTTTAATAAAAAGCTTCCAGAACTGGAGCTCTCAGACCACTATCCTGTTCACTTCCACTTTCAGGTGACAAGTTGGCTTTTAGCATATGTATTTAGTATAGGTATTGTTGTATTCTAAGTGTTATTATTTGAAAAATTATAATTTTCCATTTTCTCTGATTTTTACTTTAAAAGAGTGGTATTCAGTTTTAGGTACTGAGGTTTTCAGTCTGAATCAGTGGTTAAAACGTCTGGAGACTCCCACAGACTGACCTGTACATACTCAGGGTTTCGTGGTGATATTAGCGCTGCTTGGATCAGACAGGCTGCTGGAATAGTCTTGCTAGACATGTACTGCTGTTGGTTGCAAGAGATACAGAAGCTTTGACCTTATGAATTTCAATATCAACATGTTCTCACTGAACATAAACGCTGAAAGCATGGACAGAGTGTTCATTTCTTTAGAACTGGACTCGATTTTTCATGTTTATCACAATCTCACAGTAACCTGTCAGGTCTCTTATTCTCTGAGTGTTGTTCATTGTGACATCTCCTGTCTTTGATTTTATTTTCATTTTATTTTAAAAGAGAGAAATGCAAAAATTGAAAATAAAACTGGACAACTTTAGTTGCTCCTTAATTAATTTTAAATTTTTTAAGTGCTTTTTGTTAATCACATAATCCTGATTCTGGATTAGAAATATCATCATAACTGCTGTTACCTATTTGTTTTGGAGTTGACAGCATTAATAATTCTTGATATTACAGTTTAATTTAGTGTGATTTGACGCTCTTGACATGTTTTTATGGTCTCTGACAAAATCTGAATCAGTGGTAAAAAGCCCTGGAAAATATCCAGAATTAACCTTTACATGCTCCGGATTCACATTCAGCAGCTACAATATGAACTGGATACACACTGGCACTGCTGATATCTGTTAGTCCCAGTTCATCCAGGGTAGGTCCATCATCATCAGAGATGACTCCAACAGTTTGTCTGCTGGAGTAAAATCAATTTTTTGTAATATTAAGCTTGATAAATGAAACAGATATTAAGTGGCATTTAGCAGAAAAACCTAACTATCATAAACACAGAAACTCTGGTGCTTAAACAAATGCTTCAACATAATGTACTTTTCTAAATGAGTATCAAGTAGGATTTTATGATTAAAGAAAAAAGAAAAGAAAAAAATGTAGAATTATAAGGATAGGACTTTCTTACCTGAACACAATTACTTAACAAATAAATACATTTCAAATAATAATGTAATAAAGTGATCAGTACTACAAGCTACAGTGTGGTTCTGTTTTTGAGGGAGGAGCTGATGCAAAACTGTTCTAGTTTATCTTTACATAAGTGTTAGAGAGTTGAAGACAGAGAGTAAATCATTGATGTACCCATTGTAGACTGAGCAGAGATAATTGGTTTTCATCATGTTCAGACTTCATATCTGGTTCACTTTTCTCACTCTCTTAATGAACTGGGCTGGTAAGGATCATAGGTTTACTTTTACTAATGAAAACACATAAAATGTCTGCATTTTGTATCTAATGAGCTGTTTGTCTGTAGGTACTGAAGGTCAAACACTGACTGAGTCTGAATCAGTGGTTAAAAGGCCTGGAGACTCCCACAGACTGACCTGTACATACTCAGGGTTCAGTGGTGATTATAGTAATGCTTGGATCAGACAGGCTGCTGGAAAAGGACTGGAATGGGTTGCTAGTATAAGTGATAGCAGTGACACCAGCCGCTACTCTCAGTCATTCAGAGGCCGGTTCACCATCTCCAGAGACAACAGCAGAAAGCAGGTGTATCTGCAGATGAGCAGCTTGACGACTGAGGATTCTGCTGTTTATTATTGTGCTCGAGAGTCACAATGACACAAGAGGAAGTAACGCTGTACAAAAACCCATGAAAGTCAAACACTGCTTTCAACTTTCAACATTACTTGTCCAGAGACTCATAGAAAAGAAACATCAGTAGAGTTGAAAAAGAACCCCTCAGTGCGTGAACAGGAAAAAAATCTAAATCATAGAGTATGAGTTGCACATAAAGGATTTAATTTGGTCACATCCAATGATTTTTGGTGGGTGAATGCTAATCTTAATGATGCTTTATACTGTGTGAACTGATGGTTTTCTTTCACAAATCCTTACAGCAGTTGGGGGGCACAGTGTGTGTGTGGACCAGGGCTCCATTCCACTCTTTGCTGGACTGATAGGCGCTATTGTTGTTCCTTACTTCCAATCACCTCAAAGCAGGTATGCTCAGATGTTCTCAAGAGGACTCAGTTGAATTTGTTAAAGTCTTAATAATTTGTAATGATAATAATAACACTGGATTGCATTTATATAGCGCTTCTCGAGACCCTCAAAGCGCCTTACAATTCCATTATTCATTCACTCTCACATTCCCACAATGGTGGAGGCAAGCTACAGTTGTTTCATTTTCTTTCTTTTTTTTTTTTGCCTGTCCCATTTGGATCTTTAGCCATTAGAATTATTGTCTGAAGACCAAGAAAGATGCCTAGCGGATTTACTTTACCAAGTGGATCATCATGGCCTTGCCATATTGGTTCATTTGATTGACCTTTATTATTGTTATGTATTTATTTTATTTTATTTTCGGTTGTTACAGATGGGACAGACATGACTGGGGGATAGTAAAGGAAGAAAGAAACCATGAAAGAAAGAGAGGGAGAGAAAGAAAAAAGAGGGGAGAAGAGATAGTGAGAAAGGGGAGAAGAAAAAAAATCACCTGGATCACCTGTCGAGAGAAGAAAAAACAGAAGAGAAAACAAACAAAAAAGAGAGCAACTTAATAAACACAAAACCATCACAATAAACTAGCTAACAGTAAATAACAGTAGATACTAAATATTAAATGTTATTGTGCAGCACGCAGGATCGAGAGCGCACAATGTGCTTTGAGGTAGCAGCCAAGAAAGGTGTAGTTTGTGTCTGTGAACACCTGTGTGTACACCTGTGTGTACACCTGTGTGTACACCTGTGTGTACACCTGTGTGGATCAGCGCGCTTGTATTCAAAAGGTCCCCCAGGGCATGAAGCAGGTATGGTGGAGATCCAGGCCCCAGACATCCAGAGGCATCAGAGTATGAGAACGCAAGTAGGACCATGAGAGGGGCAACCATGCCACCCTCCTGGGAAGAGCTGAGGAGAGCCCCAGATGAGGGGTCACCCAGGAGCCACGGAGCAGAGGCCAGAGGGGGCTGCAATGACTTGCCTGCGGGCTCTCCTGGCAGCCAGCTGTGCCAGAGAGGACCGAGCCCCAGGCCCAGAGGCCAGAGGCCTGAGGGCCCCCCACCCCCTGGAAGGGGCCCAACCAGGTCAAGGGCGCCAGCCCTGCCAAGCGGCCACCAGGAGTGAGCCAGAACAGGTCAGCGACCGTAACAATGAGCGCCCAGCCCCAGACACCAAGAACTATCAACGCACCAACGTCTGAGGGCATCAGCCTGGGTACGGTTGTTGCACAATCCGATATCACTGCAAAGTTTGAAATAGACACGCACTTGCAAGTGCTGCAGTAGAAATAAAGAATGACAGGGACTGGGTCCATACGTATAATGCACACAAACACAAACCTTGTACTACTTCTTTTAAATAGTTTGGAGTTTGAGATCTTTCCTAAAAACACAGATGGTTAGCGCATAGGACCTGTGATATGAAACAGTCTCTTGATGTATTGTAAGTTTTAACATTTGAAAATTTCTGTATTACAAAGTAAAAAAAGACTATAATAAAGCCATTGAAAAAATTATACTTCTTTATTTTTATCACCTTAACGTGGTCTTTGCGTGTCTTAGTGACCATAAAAGCTAGACCAGCAGAAGCTTAGCCTTCAGGTGGGACACCCAAGTTGGTCAGGTCTTAGGGTAGAGGTAGTGATGTGTCCTGTGTGTCGAAGCTTCGAAGCGTGTGTCGGGTAATCTCGGGGGAGTTTTTGTGAAACGCGTATCGAGGCTTGTTTTGATTACGTATGCAGTGACGTTCGAGGCCTCGCGGGCAGTCCGTACCATGTGACTGATTCAGGAACTGGCTCTCCGCTTCACGCCAGATTCGAAATAAAATGGGCAGCAAAACACAGCTGATTTCCCCCATCACATTGTGTTGTGGGATTGGATTACGTACGTGCTACATAGTTACTTGAGCATTACTTCTTCGATGGAACCAGCAAGGAAGAGATTTTTTCTCTCTCATCTCATCTCTCCTAATAAAGTATGCACACAGTAATAAATATCACGAATGATAAGTACCATAATATAAATAAACAACACTACAGATCCTATAATCTGATTTCTGTCTTTTAGTTTATTAAAAAGTGAAGTGCCACACCAGTTTGTGTCATTATCCAGATGTACATAAGCATGATTACACAGTTACGCAATCATACCAAAACTCTGTCCTGATAGTTTCCACTTTCTCTTTTGTATCAGACATACTGAGACATACTTGCAGGAGCTTTCCTCTCCTCAGGAATTCTCTCTGCAGGAGGGGGAGATATAGGAGAGGTGGAGGAAGATCTCAGCCTGGGCGTCTATTGTCTTGTGTAGTCTGGAAGATGAGTGGATGATGGGGTGGGTGCAGTTTTCTCTGTAGTGGGGTCGGGTGGGCTGTCCCGGGCTCTGTGGGGCCGGGCGGCGCTGCTGCACTGGGCCCTGGTCCGGATGGGCCTGGGCCCCCTTTCCCTGGCGGGTTGCAGAGCATGGGGGTGCCTACTGGGGTCAGCGGGGGAGCTGGCCCCAGGGAGGGGTCACTTGCCCCTCCCTTTCTTCCCTCCCCATCTCCAGCTGCCTCCCTCTTCCCGCTCCACCACAATCACCCACACATGCAGGGCCTTGGGGTAGGGGTGTGTCACCAGGGTGCAGAGGAGGCATCCCCCCCCTCTGTCCCCTTCTGGCTGCCTCTGCCTCAATTTTATCTCACAACTTAGACATTCACATTACTCACACTCTCATAACACATACATATAGGATCTTGGGGGTGGGCTCACAACACGGACTCCAAATTACCATCAGGGTGTACACCTCACCCCTGGCGTCGTTGCCCACCTCTCAATTTTAAATACACGTAGACATTGAGGGCTATCAGGAGGGGCTATGCGCTTACCTGCTGCTCTCTGGCAGGTAGCTCCATGCCCTCCTGGGTTTTAATTGCACCTTAGAACACATATACATCAACACTACATATGAGCGGGTAGAGGGAGGTTTGGAGTCTTCTCACACCCCCGGTCTCTGCGGCCTGCTGGAGCGGGGGGGCTAGGAGGAGGAGTTGGCCGTCCGACTGGGGTCTGGGGTGTGGGGCCTCCCTGCTGCTGCGGAGTCGGGGCAGTCTGCTTCTCCCCACTGCAGGGAAAAGGGTAACACCACCTGGGTCTGGGTGCAGTTTCCCCCTCCAGGGGCAAGGGTACCTTGACCCGGTTCTTAGAGTACGCTTGGGGAGTGTGATTGTGTGTACAGCGTCTCTTTATGTATGTCTCCACGTTGGTTGAGTGTGGAGTAATTGCCTATGAGAGCATGAGGGTGGGAATGGATGTTTGTATTTGAGTGTGCCTGTATGTCTGTGTCTATATGTCAGGTTGGGTATCAGACGCCACCTCTCTGGGGACATCTCAGGCCCTCCAAGGTTTGGAGGCCTATCTCCCCCCACCACTTCCCCTGCCGGTGGCAGACGCCCTCAGACATCGATGCGTTGGTTGTTCTTTGTGTCCGGGGGTGGGCGTCCGGGTACACACCGGCTCACTCCTTGGTGGCTGCTTATCGGGGCCTGGAACCTGGGGCTCGCTCGGGCCACTTCGGGGGTGGGGTGCCCTCGGCCTCTCGGCCTGGGGCTCGGTCACTCAGGCACAGCTGGCTGCCGGCGGAGCTCACGGGCACGTCACTGCAACCCCCCCTGGCTTCTGCTCCGCGGCTGCTGAGTGATCCCTCATCTGGGACTCTCCTCAGCTCTTTCTGGGACAGTGGCGCGGCTGCCCCTCTGTTGGTCTTCCTTGGTCTCTTGTGTTCTGGGGGCCTCTGGATGTCTGGAGTTTTGATCTCCTCCATACCTGCTTCATGCCCTGGAGGATGGGACTGTGGCCCCCCACACCCTCTAGCAGATCATTACATTAAGGAACCTTTTAAATACAAGCGCGCTCATCCTCACAGGTGTACACACAGGTGATCACACACACAAACTACACCCTTTTTGGCTCCTACCTCAAAGCACACTGTGCGCTGTCGATCTTACGTGCTGCACAATAATGTTTAATATTAAGTATTTAGTGTTATATTCCCATATATCATTGTGATGTTGTTTATTCTATTACTCTCGTTTTCTTCTGCTTGTTTTCTTTTTTCTTTCTCAACAGGTGATCCAGGTGATCGATATATGTATTTTTTGTCTGCTTATTTTGTTGGTTTTTGTTTTTTGCCCTTTATCCCCGTCCCTCTTCTCCGCTGTTTTTTTTTTTTTGTTTGTTTTGTTTTTTCCCCCCTCTTTCTTTCTCCCTTTTCTTTTCCCCTGTCCCGTATCTAGCAAGTAAAAAAAATAAATAAAATAAAATAAACAATAAAAGGTAAATCAAATGGACCATTACGGCAAGGCTGGGATGGTCCATTTGGTAAAGTAAATCCGTTGGGCATCTTTCTTCGCCTTTAGACAATAATTCTGATGGCAAAAGAACCAAACGGGACAGGTTTAAAAAAAAAAAAAAAAAAAAAGACATACTGAGACAATATTTGGGATAAATAACCATGAAAACAATTTATTTATTCAGATTACAGGTTTGCACATCACATCATTATAATCAAAGAGCCTGTTTCACTTGAATCGTCCACTTGATGGCGCAGTAGAGCAAATGAAGCATCACAATGCTTCGAACCATGAGTCGACCATTTTGATGGAAAGCTTCAGTTCATCACGAGGCTTCATCTCACCATCACTAGGTAGAGGCCTGACAAAGTGCAAACCAATTACATGACAAAAACAGTTATCCAGAGTAGGGCTGCCATAATTAGTCGACTAGTCACGATTACGTCGACTATCAAAATCGCCAACGACTAATTTAATAGTTGGTGCCTTGTTTGAAGCTTTGTAAGATCCTGAAAGACGCAGGAATAAGTAGCAAGTAAATCAGTAGAGCGAGTAAATCGGTTTGACTGAGATTAAAGTTATCGTTTTCACACGGCTGAATAAACGTCAAACAGAAAACTGATTAAACAGAAGTGTGAGATGGTAGAGAATTTACTCCAGTGTCCTGTTACATTTTAGATAGCAAGGAGCAGACAATGATAAATATGGTGATCTGTACTGGAGGTCAAATACCTAATCAATTTGAATGTATACCTGAATATGTTCTATGCTTTACTGTGCTGAACAGTCACAACAACACAAACAATCAGAGCTGAATAAAAAAAGCATCAGCACTTGTAAACTGAAATTACAATACCTGCAAAGACAAACTTGTAGCACATTTTCTTATTAAATATTACACATTCCATCAAATGTTTTGTCACGTTTGAGATTTTGTCTCACACTAATCACAACTGAACACAAACTGACAATTGTATCAATCAAAATAAGGCAACACTGTGCAAATTAGTCCAAATTTAATGCATATTTAAATGCAGTTCCCCCCCCCCCCCCCCCCCCCCCCCCCCCCCCCCCGTCAGGAGGAGTCATGCAAAACCTGGATGTTTCCCCCTTCTACTTATCTGACTACCAAAGAACAGTGGACACAGATCAACATAATGGAGTATTTGAAAGGACTACTAATTTTATCTATCTGCTGGACAGGTAAAAATATTCTAATATAACACATGCTGGTCTTTTTTTCACCAGCTTATTTAATTTTCTTTTCTTTTTTTAACTTCTCTTGACAGGTGTTGATGGTCAGACTCTGACAGAATCTGAACCGGTGGTTAAAAGAACTGGAGAATCCCACACACTGACATGTACAGCCTCTGGATTCACATTCAGAGACTACTATGTGGGCTGGGTCAGACAGGCTCCTGGAAAAGGACTGGTGTGGGTTGCTACTCTTGATAATGGCAGTGGTAGCAGTAAATACTACTCACAGGCAGTTCAAGGCCGGTTTACAATCTCCAGAGACAACAGCAGACAGCAGCTGTCTCTGCAGATGAACAGTCTGAAGACTGAAGATTCTGCTGTTTATTATTGTGCTCGAGAATCACAGTGACTGAAGGTGGTTCAGCAGCTGTACAAAAACCTAAAGTACCGTCACAACTGTCATGATGCAGGTATATTCAACTATAAGTTAAAGAGGGCCAGTTAGAGAAAATTTCTTGACACAAAGGTCCAGATGATTAAAATGTCTAATTATTTAGCATCTGATATATATATGAAATACTCGAGTGTCAAATCAAATGAAATCAGTACAATTCAAAAAGGTGAAAGGTGAACAGTGGGCTTGTTCAAATGAAGAGTTTCACTTCATGGAAATTAAATAAAGAGAGGAAAAGATTGTGAATTTGTTTCACATCCTGACTAAACAGTCTCAACTAACTTTACAGATAATAAATCTCGACACGTCTTGACAGTTGGTTCACTTTCTTCCCTTCTTTTAATCAACTCCCCCACTTTTGTGCTCACCGGTTTATCCTGCCAGGATTTCAAACCTGGGCACAAATGGAGTCGGGGAGATCCTCATTCTCGTATGGAGGTGCTCATTGATGAGCTGGGAACAATATTTAGTTTTGATTATGTTCACTGTTCAGAAAACTGCCTCACTTGTGTGTCTGGAGCCAAACATGGTCAAGATGCTAAGGACTACTTTCTTCATACCTGAGAAAGTTGTGTTAGGGTCCATTTGGAGCCAGAAAGCCAGGAAGGGTCAGTTCTTACAAACCGCTCTTTCAGGTGCACACCTGCTTGGAGATCAACCAGCTGCATCTGGAGAAGTCCGGCATTTACCCATTGCTCTATTTTCACTGTCCACTTCATATCACTGTTTGTTCCTTATTTTCTCCTCCGTTCTCTTCGTACTTATCTTTTTTCAACTTTTTTCTGGTTTAGTCATCTGTATTTCTCCCTTTCTTTATTATACATGTATCGCTATCTTTCTTCTTGTTTCTACTATCTTTTCATGTATAACTTACAAACTCTTAGCTTTCAGCACAATGTTTACTGCCTTGAATGGACAGAGCTGATTGGCTGACTGGCATCACGTGGGATGGCTTAACATGTGCATTTCTTCAGCCACTGAACCACTATTGTAAAGACCAGAAAATCTGCAGCAGTTAAAATAGAAGCACCCATCAGGTTTAAAATCATAACCTTCTGTTTTGACTGTAGGTCTGGGTCCGTATGAGACAGCTTCTGGGTCCGGACCCGGATAGCGGTCCACCTGTTAGTGACCTCTGTCATAAAGTATGGCAGTCTTTACTTTGTCTATATGCATTTGGTTTCTCTATAAGGATTTGTCAAGGTGTTAGCTTTGAACTCTCTTTTTCCATCATAGCCATTTCTGTTTGATTAAACACTTGTCTGTCTTATACCCATCAGTGATAGTGTGTGGAGGCATATCCATGAAGGGATGCATAGACCTCTACAGGCTAGGCAACAGCAGTCTGAGTGCCATTAAGTATCATTTTTTCACTGATTTTTTCCCACAAACTGAGCTGCACAGCCTCTGGATTCACGCTCAGCAGCTACTACATGGCCTGGATTAGACAGGCTCCTGGAAAAGCACTGGAATGGATTGCTTATATAGGCACTGCTAGTTCTCCTATGTATTACTCCTAATCAGTCCAGGGTAGATTTATAGTTTCCAGAGATGACTCCAGCAGAAAAGTCTATCTACAGATGAACAGCTTGAAAACTGAGGACACAGCAGTTTATTACTGACTGACGAAGCACAGTGAGAGACAATAATAGAAAGGTCATACAAAAATTTCCTCTATTTCCTCTATTTACTTTCACAACTGGGAAGTTTTAGCAATTTCGTGTCACTGCATTTTAATGTTTTTGAATACTGCAGCAGATTAGTGCAATTTGAACCAGAATTGTTCAAAAATGCGAATATTTCAACAACTTTTTAGATTTTTCTGTGCTCTTTCATTTAAAAACAGTACACATGATCTGAACCTAAACTCATTTAATTCATATGTACAACATGAAAAGCAGCGGCCCCAAAACTGATCCTTAGGGAACCCCACACACAATGGGTTTCAATTCTGACTTTATGGCATTCATTTGGGTGATAGTTATTATACTGCAATTAAAATAAATAAATATCTAACAATGAATGAATGAACAAAATGTGTGCAAGAATCAAAGTTTTATACACTGTAACAGATAAACACCATTCAGGTCTATGCTAATTTTATTTTTGCTGTTAGGAGGAGTCACTGCAAAACTCCCAAACTAGGTAACAGCAAGAGGCAGTTTTCTTGTTTGACAGGTACCTATAACTCTGACAGAATCTCTACCAGTGGTTTGAAAAGCCAAAGAACCCCACAGGGTGATGTGTACATCTTTGTAATCAAATTCAGCATCTACTGGATGGTCCTGGTCAGATATTCTATTCGAAAAGACTTGAGTTGGGGCTTTAAATTAGCAGTAGTGGTCACACCACTCACTACTCTCAGTCAGGTGAAGGCAGTTTTTCCCATCTCCAGAAAAACAATGGACATGTGCAGATGAACAGTGTAAAGAATGACTGACTGAAGATGTTTGTACAAAATCTTAGAGTCATCCTCTCTATATGACAGACATTTTATCAAATGTTATATTTAATTTTACCTTTAAAATAATTTTAATATATAAAACAATGTCAATTTTAACAATGTTTTAATATATCTGACATGTTAATGTATTATATTCTACACTTTTCATTACAAATGTATTGTTCCATTAATTATTATTTATTTTGAAGTAACTAAAACAGAGCCATCTTTCATCTTTTATGGAAAACAGTATTCAATTATCCATCTGCATGTTTTAATTATACCAGAATGTGAAGAATTCTAAAGTTAGTATTTGCTAAATCAATTTGTTTGTCACGATTTTATTTTTTTTGTTCATAACATGTTAAAAACAGTACAATTAGAATAATATTGGTGCTAAAATTATAACCAGTGATATCACAATACTCAGTGACATTTGTTTGTGAACAGTTTTTGATTTCTGCAGCCATATAAATGTGGATTTAAAATGTGCAAAATGATAACTGTTTAAAAACCACTCATAATAAATACTTTTGGGTAAAATGATCTACCACTGGTTTATCCCAGCAAACCAAAGCATTAGTAAGCAGTTACAAGGTTTTAAGATTTTTGAAATAATACCAAAACATGTAAAATTTATATTATTTAATATTCTTTTTAATTACTAGATGATCTAAAAAAAAGAAGAAAAAAAAATATTTTAATGTATCAATCCACTGATTTTAATACAAAATCCTTAATACTATATTATTTTCAGATATATTAAATGCAACGAAACAATCAGTTGTTTCACTGCTGTTATACTGAATTGTGAAATAAAAAATTACATTTGTAGGTCTAAGTAGGTGAATAACAGATGTAACAGGCACACCCTTTGATTGGCTCCAGTTAGACCAGCTATGATGTGTATGATCATATGCAAACTCATAGGCTTTCTCTGTTACTGGGTTATAAAAACTTTACATCAGATTTTGAAGCAGAGTTCACAACACAACAGACACCAAACAATATGTTGTCTGTAGCTCTGCTAGTGTTCTTAGCTGCTGGATGTGAGTCTCTGTAGATTTGTTATAGCCAGCATTTCTTCTTTGTGTTATAATTTTCAACAACACACGCCTTTTTTCACAGGTGTCAAGTGTGAACAGCTGACACAGCCAGACTCTTTGAGTGTGCTTTTAGGTCACCCTCTGACCATCACCTGTAAGGTGTCTTATTCTGTGCGCAGCTATTGGACTCACTGGAATAGACAGGCTCCAGGAAAAGGACTAGAGTGGATTGGAAGAGCAGCTTCTGGAAGCACGCCTCACTACAGTCCTTTACTCAGAAACAAGTTCAGCATTTCCACCGACTCTTCCAGGAACACAGTGATTCTAACTGGACAGAATGTGCAACCTGAAGACAGTGCTGTGTATTACTGTGCCAGAGACTCACAGTGACACAAAACACTAGTGGACTTGAACAAAAACCATTCAATGTCTAAACAGCTCTCTTGGACCACTGATGCTTACAAGATCTCATCAGTGTTAAAGGAAGTAGCTGTATATATGGCAGTGATAAGATGCACTACAAACAATATTAAAAAACATGCTTCAGTTAAGATGAGCATAGTACGTGATTTGACTGAAGACTTCAACCACCTTGAGACAAATATATTGTAAGGCACTTCTATGTAGAAATAACTACACTCATTCATTAATCCAGACATGACTGGAACATCTGTGTGGCTGGTTGATTTCTGTACGGTAGTTAATGCAAAACTTGGGTGATTTTAAAGAATACCCTTGTGACTGAATTTGTCCCAATTCTTAGTTAGTGTACAGATAAAATATTTAAGAACATTCAACATTGTGGACTGTTGTTGCATGAGTTATCTACTGAGGGGTGTATTTGTGTTACATCCTCTCCTTTCATAACCTGTAGAGTGACAAATTTCCAAAAACAAGAAGAGAGAGCAGCTAAATTGGGTCTTAATGGTACTGCAAACAGAGAAATGGTTAGGGCCGCAGCGATCCACTGTGTAACTCAAAAAACTTTCAGGCCGTGTTTTAAAACTCACACATGACTCAAAAAAATAAACAGTGTGTGGCATAAACGCTAATCACACTTGGCAATCTTTCTTCTATAAAAAACTTCACATCAGATTTACAGAGGAATTTATCAGATCAGATCAGACAGTGGCTGCTAGAATTACACTAAAGAAAAGAGCAACAGTGAATAATTCATATGCTTTACACAAATGCTTAAAATATAGTAAACAAAAAAAAAAGGATTAAAAGTTCTTATTATTAGATAACTACAGGCCAATCCACATACCTAGTGCCTGGGATTAGCAGGCGCTGTGTATGTGGATACCAAATATGCAAAATGGTAGCTTTTAAAACTGGTTGCATTTTAGTCTGTTGTTACAAGATTTGAGAACTAAAATCTTTGGCAAATTGATAAGAAAATATAGATGTGGTACACATGCAAACTGACATGAGAAATTTAAATGTGCACTTTGTTTCTCTTACTGGCATAAACACACCTCACACCTGCTGTTTGTGATGCTCCGTTGCTCTTTGCATTCTTTCACTTCTGTGTTTTGGTACTTTTTTGAGACCTGGTTGTTACTCAGTGCTTCCGCTTGCTGCTTGTCCTGATCACTCTGCCTTATCATGCATAACAACTGTGCAACAGACTTCCTGCCCTATTTTCACCTTACTGAACAACACTACACAATGCAAAAGTACAACTCTAACATAGCTTAATGACAACTGAAATTGAAGAGTTCTGCATTCACCAGAATCTGAAGGTATGTATAATTTAGATAGATTAATGTTTTTCTTTGTTGTGTTCACACATGATATTTATAATGAGTTATGTAAATCAAACTAATCTCTTCTTTATTTCAGTGCCATGGATTGTGTCGCCAAACATCACATTGTACCCAGTCTCGGATGGGGAATTTGGAATCTCACCAGTAAGGCTCATCTGCTAAATGGTTTCTTTCCAGACAAACTGGCTTTGGAGTGGTTTCAGGACAAATCACCACTGAGTCAAAACAAGAAGCCAAGCAGAACGAAGCTACAAAGTGAAGGGACAGAGCAGAAAACCTTTAGCCTGAGCAGCAAACTCTCAGTGTGGGGAAAAGGATCAACTTTTACCTGCAAATCTAATCACAATTATACTGAATATAAGAAGAGAATAAACATTTGTCACAGTAAGTATGTACAGCTACTGTCTCAAAGCCCATATTAAACATGAACATTTGCAGGTATATTTAAAGCAAATTAAGAGCAGTCTAAAGATAAAGTTTATAAATTAGCATGTTTTTCTTTAATTCCACAGAAATTCACCTTCCATTCATGTGAAGATTCCCAAGTTTAAGACTTAAGCGTCAGACTCTAATGTGCAAGGAACATGTTGGGTCCACACTAATTTTGATGCCATGATCTCCTGGCTGATTAATGGAGAGCCACAAATGAAAACATGCGCAGAGAGTAAAACACAACTCTTATTATCAGTAAACTTTTTCCTTGAGTTGGTGGAAGCAAGTAAAGCATTTAACATGCAGAAGAGAACAAAAGTGTGTCAGATCTGCTGAGAAGACTGTCTGGATAATTCCTTGCTAACATCATAGTGTTCTGGGAAGAAGATGGCCAGACTCTCCCATCCATGCATTACATTAACAGTCCTCCATGGAAATACTCAGGGAGCAGCTCTTACTCTGTGAGCAGCAGACTAAACATATTCAAAACTGAAGACAAAAGGTCGACGTATTCTTGTGTTGTCAAACATGAGTCATCTGAAGCACCTGTTGAAGCCACTATAACTGATGTGTTTGGTGAGCTGCTGTTTAGCATTTAACATTAATCTTTTATTTCCATTATATTCATTTGAACAAAACTGACTAAAAATTATCAACTTATTACTAAAACTGTAATGCACATCTTTCCATCTTTCCATCAGTGATCTACAGCCAACCATCAGCCAACCTCAAAAAAACAATGAGGTTTTCACCCTCATTGTTTTTTTTCATCATCACCACCTTATTGGGTATCATAGCTGCATTGATTAAGGTAAGCGCCTGTCATTTGATTGTTTAAAAGTAAGATTCCAGTCCAATTTTCAAAATTATACTGTGCATTTTTACCATTATTATTATTATTATTATTATTATTATTATTATTATTATTATTGTTTTTATTATTATTAATGTTATTTTTTTTCTTATTATTTTTTGTTGTTTTAGTTTAAATCAGACTTGGATTCATTTTGAGCCTGTGGTATTATCACAATTTGAACAGCATGTATGCTGACTAGTTTGAACATGTAATGCTTTGTGTTTCCATTGTTATTAATTGCATTGTTTATGCTTTACAAAATGTTTTTTTGTATTTTAGTTTTGTACTAAGTGTGACATATATGTAAGATGAAGAAAGAAAATAAATACAAAAAATGAATAAAGGAAATTAATGACTAAATACCTTAATTCCTTCGTGAATTTCGAAACATGCTATCTTACCTCAAAGAGTATTATGATGACATATACTAATGTAACACCATGTTTATCCTTCAGAAAATTGCTTCATGCACCAAGATATTGTAAGTCTCAGATTTTCCACAAGAGTGAGACAAAGCTCCATGTGCAGAAGCAGCAATATAGTTTCCACCTCTATGTGAAAAACTACTCATGTTGTGATTTTAAGATGCCGATAAATGTGTTGGTATGCCAGTGGTGTTATGAAGAGGTGCATTCATTTGAAAGCACAAAGACTGTTGTTGTAACTCTTCTTCTTTGCAAACATATGTAGTGTCCTTGTAAATCTGCAAACTGCCTGTCTTTGAATGAATTGCATTTGTGTACTTTGTGGGTTTAGAGGAATTCACAACTGGCAGGGAGAGCACTAAACACACTAAAGCTTACTATTGGCAACCTCTGAAGTGATCTTATGCGCATTCAGACCATCCCATATTTTCACGTTAACAAAAACACATTTATTAACATTGGAAATACCAGTATTTAATACACTACCAGGACACACCTTCTCATTTAATGTTTTTTCTTTATTTTCATGACTATTCACATTGTAGATTCTCACTGAAGGCATCAAAACTATGAATGAACACATATGAATGACCTGACATCATGGCTCGTCCTTGCCATAGCATTTGTGTTGTACCTCATCGATTGCTTTTTTGCTTCCCCCTGAGTTCGTGTGCTGCTCACTATTTCACCATGTACCAGGACACACTGATTGATGGTCAGTTAATGAACTAATCTGTTGTTATTCTGTCCTTTCATTTCATCAGGTGTTACAGGTCAGAGTATGGAGTCCATTCCTTCCAGTCCTGTAGTGAAAAGGCCTGAAGGGACTCTCAGTTTCTCCTTTAGAGGATCTGGTTTCACAGTCACCTGCTGTACTATGGATTGTATAAGACAACAACCAGGAAAAGAACTGGAATGGATAGGAGAAGGCTTTTTATCTTCCAGCAGAAACAGATACATGAGCTGTTTACATGAGTGGACATATAGAATTACCAAAGACAACAGCAACAGTATAACATATCTGAGACTTCCATCCTAAAACCAGAAAACTCTGCTGTGTATTACTGTGTGAAAGACAAACCATGGTTTAAGTAATGACATAAGCTTTACAAAAACCTTCGGCCATACAGCTTCACAAGAACCTACAGGGGGCAACAGATGATGAAAAATTTGATGTTCAACCCACTGACACAATAACACCTGCGGTTATCGTCTATGAATGCTTTTAAAATATAAAAAAACCTTTTGATTATAGTGAAAAATAATATGGAAAATATCATTCAAAAACACTGAAATACCATTTTTAAGAGGGATACAAAAATAGATAGACACAATGGCACATTCAAGAATCCTGGGGTAATTTTCCAAATTATGCATTCACACAATATGTTTGTAGGAGCATCCTCTGTGAATCAGAGCTTCTTCCTGAGTTAAATAATAGATATATATTATATTAACACAATTTTAAGTGAGAGGGCTCTTGTGAGAGGGCTCTCAGAGTCATTCTCAATATGCAAAGTGAACTTCCTGATAGTCTGCTATTAAGACTTGAAATCATGGCACCGGTTACAGAAGAAGATGAGAAGTTCTCATCAGATCACCTTCAGTACCAACATGTTCTCATTAGCTCTGCTGATGCTGGCTGCTGGATCCTGTGAGTCTCACTGAGGCACTCACACTATGATAAAAACACAAACAGACTGTTACACTGTTTCAATATTCCACATGTTTTCCTCCTCAGGTGTAAAGTGTGAACAGCTGACACAGCCAGCCTGTGTGACTGTGCATCCAGGGGATCGTCTGACCATCACCTGTCAGGCCTCTTATTCTCTTAGCAGCGCTCAAACATTTTGGATCAGACAACCTGCAGGAAAAGAACTGGAGTGCATTGGTAGTGTACATATTGGACACAGCACACAGTACAAAGATTCACTACAGAACAAGTTTAGTATCGACATAGACTCTTCCAACAGGACCGTGACTCTGATTGGACAGAATGTGCAGCCTGTAGACTCTGCTGTGTATTACTGTGCCAGAGAACCACCCACAGTAACACAAAGCATCATGAGACCTGAACAAAACCCCTCAGTGACTGAACACATGAAGTCACAAGAGGATGAGCCCTCAGACCACCAATGACTTCAGATCAGCACAATAAAAAGAAATAAGATGTCACTTAAAAATCAACAGCATGTAATTAAATGAGTGATAATAAATTGGATATAATAACCATATAAGTCTAAACGATCATTCTGTTGGTCTTGGTTTTTGTAACACAATTGAAGTGTGCAAAAAATTATGTATACTCTGTATGCATTCAAACCCTAAAGACTAAAGGACAGTGCAGAAAATAAAACACCTCGACCAATCACATAAATGTACAGGTTAATTTTGCCATGTGAAACAAATGAAATAAACTTTTAGTTGTTTTTTTCCCCAAAATTTAAATTTTAATGTTGATTCAGATGTTGTTGTTGTTGTTGTTGTTTTTTTTATCTTTAAATCTTAGGTATGTTATGCAGCATATTTATCCTTAAGACTTCACAACTAATTTTTACAGTCTGTATTCTTACCATTTATTCATGTTTATTATTCACAACAAGCCAAATAAAAATGTAAATTGACTTTCTCTTTCATTAGTACTCTTGTTGTTTTAATTTTAATGAACCCTAATAAAAAACACATTTTGTCATTACACTGCACACATGATAAACCAGCTATATTAAACATCATTAAGTACTAAAAGCTTCAATTAAACCCCTCCCTTAAATTAGCCCCTCCCTTTTTTGATATCATGATGCAAATCTTCATCCCGTGCTGGTCTTTTATATTGCATAGAGGACCAGAAATCACATCTCCACCAGGATGATGAATACTCTCACTCCTCTGCTCATTGTTCTCTCTCTGCCCTGTAAGTTTTCTTGCTTCTTATTTTTCTTATATCAAAAAACATCAAGTGATACTCATTTGTGGCCCCATTACAACTTTCCAGGTGTCTCACTTGTTCCTCTCTTCTTTCATCTCATCAGGTGTTACAGGTCAGAGCATAGAGTCCATTCCTTCCAGTCCAATAGTGAAAAAGCCTGGAGAGACTCTCAGTCTCTCCTGTAGAGGATCAGGCTTCAGTTTTGATTGCTGCGTTATGATCTGGGTCAGAGAACCTGCAGGAAAATCACTGGAACTGATTGGGAGTGGCTTTTTCAACTTCCAGCAGAAACAGTTATGCAAGCAGTTTGAGAGGACGTGTAGAAATGAGCAGAGATGACAGCAAAAGCATGGTGTATTTGATTTGATTTGATTTGATTGATTTAACCCACTGACAGCATGCTCACAGCACATTAAGTGTTACTGTGTTTACAGTGATATTCAATGTTTTTTCAAAAACATTTAAACATGAACAGTTGGCACAACTTGCCTCTTGAAATGTGCACTTACTGAATACTGAAAACAACATTTACAGAAAAAAAAATCTGAACTTTTGATGCACAGGTCTAACTGTATATCTTTGTGATGGAGAATAAGATTTGAAATGTCAGTTTTATCTTTTATTTTCTGTTTATGAACGCCCACATAAACTTGGGTTGTAAAACATATATTTGAATTAAAAAAAAAAATTAAAGAAGGTCTGAACTGATATGACAAACCCATTTTTTTACAATTCTTTATGCTACAATTAAATTATTTTATGTATATGATATAAAATGAAAGCTTAGACAGATGGATTCATCTTTTTTAGCTTTCAGTGTGTATCAAAAGTGTTTAGAAAACAAAATCTGCAAATTCAACACTTAATTAAACAAGAGACATAAGATGAAAAATTTTAAAGAAAAACTTTTTTTTTCTTTTTAGTTCATATAAACCTCCACTGTTTTAAATCATTTAAGCACTCGGGACACCTTTGTTGCACAACCCATTTTCCATAGTTCCATTTCATTGGAAAATACCTTGCTATAACCCAAATGTTTCTGCAGTCAGAAACACATATTTAACTTAAGGGTTGCATAATATGTGAGAGTTATTTTTACAGGTGGAAACTTCAGTAATCGTTCTGTTATAACATTTTTGTATCCATGTATGTAAATTGCACTTCCTCACAGTCTCCTATAAGAGTTGAGATCATGCCATCAGTGACACAAAGGAGGAAAATCATTGAGTGCAACATGTTCTCTGTAGCTGTGCTCCTGCTGCTGCTGGTTTCTGGATCCTGTGAGTCTCAATACGGAAAAGACAGAATTTGATTATAAGATTCTGCTGAAACACAGATTCAGTATTCAACATGCTTTCTCCACAGGTGTAAAATGTGAGCAGTTGACAAAGACAGCATCTTTGAATGTACAGCCAGGTCATCGTCTGACCATCATCCAGAACCATCCAGATCCAGAACTTGGCTCACTGTGAATCTTCTTCTCATTCTTGTATGCTGCAAATTGTAAATGTGCACTCTGGAAGTCAAATGGCCACTCAAATGAGTGAATTCACCTCAAATGTCTTGACATGGCTGTCTTTATTTTGTTTTGTTTTTGTGCAGGTATACTGCAAAAAACACGCAAAATAAGAATCCCCTAAAGCTCATATGATTAGGAGAGAAGCTTGCTGTCAGTGTTTTAGCTGACAGTGCACTTATGATTTCAGTTTTGGCTTTAATTATTGCTTTATACTCATAATATTATACCTGGGTCGAAACCGACCCTAACAACACAAATGTCATAATTTCAACTAGGGCATTTTATTATTTAGTGAAAAGATTTTTTTTTGTTTTATTTTGTAGAAATAGAGAAGTCAAAAAGCCTTGATACAATAAACAAATGTATGTGATTTTTTTATGCATTTGAAATGTAAAATGGGTCGGTACCGACCCTAACACGAGAGGAAGGCTAAGCAGCTGGAGGACTCATTGGATCAGACAGCCTGCAGGGAAAGGACTGGAGTGGATTGGAGGTGCACATTATGGATACAGCACATATTACAAAGATTCACTAAAGAACAAGTTCACCATCAACTTAGACACTTCAAGCAAGACAGTGACTCTAAATGAACAGAATATGCAGCCTGGAGACACTGCTGTGTATTACTGTGCCAGAGAGCCACAGTAATACAAAACATCAGTAGAGCTGAACAAAAACCTCTCACAGCTTCAACATGTGTAACATCCTTCACCAGAAGAGCAGCCCCCAGACTACAGAACACTGTTATCTGCTGCATGTCACTGTTTAGAACTGGAGATTGCCATGATAATATATATTCTTTTAAAGTTATAGTTATAGATAAAGTTTTAAATTTTATATTTCCAATTCAACCTTAATAACTTGCTCAATTTTACTTTTCTGTAATTAAGTGACACTAATATATTTTGATACTCATTTATATGATAAGTTTTAAAAAGTTCTTAAAAGTTCATTAAAAGTTCTTCCAGCTAAACCTTTGTGTAAAACCACCTGTAATAAAGGTTGGAATTGGTTGTGTTTCATTATTTGCAAAAAAAAAAAAGACAAAAAGGCAGGACTCATGCTAAAGTTCAGTGAATTTATTTAAAGTGAACTGAAATACAAACAAAAGCTTGGCACTAATGAAGGTCCTAGTAGGACAGGGCTGACTTTTCCACAAATCCACACTGATACACAGATTCTCTCCTAAAAATACCAAATAGCCAAGACTAACGGTCTGACATTACATCAAGTAGTGGCTGCAAACAGTACATAAGGAGCAGGTGTGTGCATGAATAACCTGAGATGGCTCCCACCTCCACTCAAAAGCAGCACAAAGGATAGAAAAAGAGAAAATAGAGAGAACTGAGGACAAAGCAATATTCCTGAAATATGCACATTATATAAGTCATAACAGGGGTAGATGTGAGAAGCCTACTGTTTACTGTTTAGTCAAAGTTTTACAAATATAAACATGCTTTAGATAAGCAAACAAAAAAGCAAAAAAAAACAAAAACAAAAATTATGTACTACATGCAGAGCAGGGCAGCCAGTGCAACAAACAGTTCTCAAACTAGCAGTCTGGGTAGCTCTGCTTCCTATATAAAGCTATTATAATATATCATTCTATTCATCTGTTAGTTGCTAAAAATATTTCCTAAGTTCTTGATATACTGCAGAGTTTACTTTGTAGGAGGAGTCTATGTAAAACTGATACCTTCAGTAGATTTATATATCTTAGTACTCAATCTACCAGAGACACTGCAGACTAGACAAAGACATCTGACCTTAACAATGATCAGAAAGTTTATTTTGCTATTTTACTGATTTTGTTTGTTTTTTTTTCTTGACTGGTAAGGACGTTTTTGTTTTTTTTTTGTACAAATTAATTGTTATGAAGTCTTTGGAATAATAAGCCATAAACATTTCTGTAGGTACTGAGGGTCAAACACTGACTGAGTCTGAATCAGTGGTTAAAAGGCCTGGAGACTCCCACAAACTGACCTGTACATACTCAGGGTTCAGTTATGATATTGCTGCAGCTTGGATCAGACAGGCTGCTGGAAAAGGACTGGAATGGATTGCTTGGATCAGCAGTGGCAGTAGCACCTCGTACTCTCAGTCATTCAGAGGTCGCTTTACCATCTCCAGAGACAACAGCAGAAAGCAGGTGTATCTGCAGATGAACAGCTTGACGACTGAGGATTCTGCTGTTTATTATTGTGCTCGAGAGTCACAGTGACACAAGAGGAAGAAATGCTCTACAAAAAGTCAGCACATCAAAAAATGGAACAATTTGTTGCCAGCTATTTTTTCCCCTTAAAGTTACAGAAATTAGAGTTAATTTATCAAAATGCTCAAAGATGTAATAACACTGCCTCAATGGGAAATGCTTTTATGATGTATTGTCTGTATTTAATTTTTGCTCAGTTAAAAAAACAAAAACAAAGACACATTAAAATCTAAATTTCTGTTTTAAATACTTTTCTTTTAATTATGCCCGAACCAGTAATACAGTACAACCACAAGGCCTTTCATTCTCTCTTATAATTGGTCATTGTCCTTCTGTACAGAAAGCAAAGCTCCTCACACACTGATATAAAGATTAATATCAGCCTGGTGCAGGAGAACATGAGAAGTTTCGGGTTATCACCCTCAGTACAAGTTCTCTGTAGCTCTGATGCCGCTGTTGGATCCAAAGAGTCTCACTGAGGCAATGACAGTAAGATAAAAATACATGATTTTATTGTATTGTATTATCATATTAGAGACCCTGCAGGGACAGAACTGGAGTGGATTGAAAATACAAATTATACTGCACAAGGACAAGTTCACTATCATCTTAGACACTTCAAGCAAGACGTGTATTATTGTGCCAGAGAGTCACAGTAATACAAACCATCAGTATTGTCACGGTCTGCCAGCCAGACCGTGGGGATGTGGGGAAGGAGGACCCAGTCGCGGTACTCTGCGATGTAAACAGTGCATTTATTTACAGTGATGGAAACAATAACAGTAAATCCCCGTGCTCTCCCGTGACTCCCGTGTCGTGTCTTCCCAAAAGGTCCGTGCTCCGTGTTCTCCACTCTCGTGTGTCCACACACACCCCGTGCCTGCTGCCCTCCGATGTTCCTGAGGGGAAAATAACACACTGTAAAATCTAATTAGTTCCCAGAACTCAAAAAAATTATGGAAACTCGTTGCCTCAAAAAAAATTGAGTAAAGCTTAGCTAAAAATGACTAAGTTAGGACAACGTATTTATTTTGAGTATTCTGTACAAGCTCATTTGTTCCCAGAACTCAAAAAAATTGGATCAAGTTTACGTAAGATGACCAAGTTAGGGCAACTTACTCATTTTGAGTACACCCTACTCAAAATGTACACAGCCGTGTTAGTTCCCAGAACTCAAAAAAAATTATGGAAACTCGTTGCCTCAAAAAAACTAAGTAAAGCTTACTTAAGATGACTGTTAGGACAACTTATACATTGCAAGTCTGCAGTATTAAGAATAACTTGATATTTCTGACTTTCTGACAATACTAATTTTTTACCTACTGACAAACATTTCAAGTTCAACTAAATGAAAAAACAATTTGTGGTACCATGAATATCATTAAAAATAATTAACAACACTTTTGTAATGATGTTAAAATGAGCACAACTTTTATTTTCAAACACAACAAAGTACAACAGCCAACATACTGGACACTGTTCTGCTGAATAAAAATGATATTGCCATCACTGTTATAATCTTACAACGAAACAAAGTCTTAGATGTAATTATTCTGAAAATAAGTTTAGGCCTACCACAAGTTTGTTTTGTACTTACATTATTTATATAATCAACATAAAATATTTATTGTTCTGTCACAAGTGCAGTCTCTAATTTAAACAACACATTCGTTTTTCATTCCAACACAGGAGCTGGAATGTTGTAATATTTTAAGGATGGCTTGTTTCCAGTCCAGGCATTACTGCCTGAATGACTGTCATGGATCGAGGTGATCCAAATGTAGGTGCAGAAGAAAGTCTTTAACTTCCCTTAAGTACAGTGGCAGTGGATGTGGGTTGGAGATGCAATGAGCTTGAACCTGCAGGCGACCATCTTCACTGACCACACCATCTGTGACGGGGGACTCATCTCTCCTGGTGTCCTGCAAGCAAACAATCATATTTTTTGGAACATGAACTTAATTGCTTTCTTAAAACATTTTTTCTGCATTTGGTATAAAACAGACTCCAATTTAGACAATCTCAGGCTCCCTCCCCGCCGGAGAGGTGACATTCAATGTCCCAAATTGTCAGTCTGGATAGCCGTGACCACCACGCAACACACAATATTGTCATGAAAGAATAATTTTAAAAAGGGCTATGCAAACATGGGCAATAACTTTCATTCTAATGATGTGCAAAATGATTTTGGGCACAAAACAAATTTTGCTGTTAGAAAACTTGCAGACTTCACTATATACAGTGTAGACTCTCTAAACTAAGTTTGGGGGATGTGATCTTTCAAGAAATGCAGACCAAACTGTTGTTATTTGTTTACTTACACAGCATGTCTTGTAGAATTAACTGGAGTCACAGCAACAGCACAGTGCAGTCATATCTCAAGTCTAATAACAGAAGACAGGAAAAGATCAGTAAAGAAACAACTTCCCCAAACCAAAGCACAAATAAAACAATAAGTAAAACAGGCTGATCTAAAGTATGATTAAAGTTCAGCCTGATTAATATAAATGTCACTGACAGTTGCTAATATATTGGAAAACCAAAATACTTACCACTGAGTTGATGTCTTTCTGTCCAACAGCAGGAGTGCTGGTCCCGAGCCTCAAAGACAGTAAGAAGCAAGCAGAGGGAGAAAAAACAGAACATATTTCAGAAACTGATTTGATCCTTAATGGCTGTGCAATCATTGTAACATAGAGTTCGCTTATGTTGTTAAATAAAGGCTAGATTTGACATTAATAGATGCCACAGATGTTCTAAAGCTGCCACAAAGCATGAAAAAATAGACGTCTCCGAAAACGTCGGAGCATTTTTGCAAATATGTGATGTCTTGATAAATCGAGCAGATATTTGAAATTCACACAGCTACATTCTTGCCTGAAAATATCTTAAAAGTTTATTTTGTGACCCAGAAAAAGTAATAAGTTTTTTAGCCGCGCTCCTCCGCCATTGCCGCGCTTACAAGTGCGCACAGGCTCCGACAACCGTGGCCGACAAATGCGATCCTCTTTTTCACCAGACTACCCTTTCTGGGTCACAAAATAACATTTTAAGATATTTTCAGGCGAGAATGTAGCTGTATAATGCTCAAATATCTACTTAATTTATCAAAATATCACATATTTGCAAAAGTGCTTCCACGTTTTCGGAGAGCTCTGTTATCCACCCCCCACACCCACCCCCACCCCCACCCCACCCCTAACGGCTGCACCTCCCAAAGAATTTTGTCTGGGCTCTTATCTCACTTATTTATTTCAAACAATCAACAAAAAAATTCACCGACGTAGTTTTATGTAAGGTTTTTAAGGCTGTGGTGTTAATTTTTAAGTAACATGAGCACAGCGGCAGCAGCAACGCTAGGCTAACACTAACTAGCTAGCAAGATTATAAACCTGGTGCTAAACTAAGAGAAGCCACAAAATCAGTTTGAATAAGAGTAAACATTTACTCACCAAGTCAGTAAAGATCCACAGCAATGACAACAATAATATCTCCAGGTTTGCTCAATATATTCCATAACAAATGCTGGCGCCATGAACATGCGGACTGATCCGGGAGGGAGGAGAACGGCAGTCACGTGGCATTTTCAAAACACATCTTTCATCCTTCCGCCCTGAGAAGCAAAACTTCCAGCTTACTTATTTTTTCTAAGTTAGGACAGCTCAAATTAATCGAGTTTATCAGCATTTTTGCATAAAAAGTACTGGTAACTTATTTAAATTGAGTTCTAATAACAAATTGATAAAAATTGAGTTCAGCCTATTTAATATTTTTAATTAAACACAATATTACATTTTACAGTGCAGAGGCAGCCGTCAAGACACTTAATTCCAGTAGGCATACACTCACAGACTTAACTAAGCAGAAGACTAACGTGGAGTCTCATGGAATGATCCCACGCCGGTGGGAGCTCCAAGACTCTCCTAAGTAGCTCCCCCGATGAGCCCTGATCAGCGGCAGGTGTGTAGCTTCGGGTGTGGCCAGTCCCTTAGCAGGGCCACACCCACCAGGCCTGAAGGCACCTGTAAACCAGTGTACATACACACCTGCACCCATACACACACACACACACACACACACACACACACACATGTCTGGTTTGCTATCCTCGTGGGGACATCCCATTGACATAATGCTTTCCCTAGCCCCTTACCCTAACCCTAACCATTAAAAATAAATGCCTAACCCTAACCCTTACCCTAAACCTAACCATAACCTAATTGTAACCCTGACAGTAAAACCGCATTTTGAGTGTGAAAATTGCTTTCAACCCTGAGGGGACCTGGATTTTGGTCCCCACGGTGCAGAAAGTCCCCACCAGGATAGTAAAAGTCAGATTTTGGTCCCCACCAGGATAGTACGAACCCGTACACACACACACACACACACACACACACACACACACACACACACACACACACACACACACACACACACACACACATCTACAAGCATGGAAAAGAGCAGCAGCAACACCAAAAATACATATAATATCACCAGTCCATGACTGCCCAGGGATCCTGGGTCGCTCAGACCCAGGACCCTGACAAGTATAGCTGAAAAAAAAAATCCCTCAGAGCCTCAACACTGGTAAGTGTTAATAATCAACAGGTCAGTCATGACAAAACAAGAAAATGTCCATAATTAAGTCAGAATAATTTATGACAATGACAACAACATTCAATTTCACTTCCCTAATCAAATTCCCACTCTCTCACTGTGATATCCTGATACAAATCTTCATGCAGTTTATAGCAGCACAAAACATCCAAACTCCACTTGTTGCTTGCAGGTTAATCCATATTTCTGTTTCATTCTGTCACTTGTAATCTGTATTAAAAATAAACTTCCTCACAGACACATATAATAACTTGACATGGTGCATTTTGTTGAACCAGAACAAGAGAAGATTCCAGAAGATCACTTTCAGCACCAACATGTTCTCTGTAGCTCTGCTGCTGGATCCTGTGAGTCTCACTGAAAAGAACCACTGACATCATGGATGATACGCACTGTTACTTTAAGTAATTAAAATTAAATACAGTGTGAACAGTTGACACAGCCAGCCTCTGTGACTCTGCAGCCAGGTCAGCGTCTGACCATCACCTGTCAGGTCTCTTATTTGCTGAGCTACCACACAGCTTGGATTAAAAAAAAATCCTGCAGGGAAAGGACAGGATATTCTGCAGACTGCAGATTCATACTAAGATCCACTGAAGAATAATTTCAGTATTGAATTATAAACTTCAAACAAGAAACTGAACTTAAAATTTACCAAATATGCAGACTGAATTACCAGTGAGCCAGAGAGACACAGTCCATCAGCATAGCTTAACAAACCCCCTCAGTTGTAGCATCAAACTACCAGAAGAGGAGCCCTCAGAACATGAATGAATTCAAGATTATTTTTCTCTGGAAGTCAGTTTGTTGTAAAATTCTCCAAGGTGAGCAGATAAGAGCTGTAAGCAGATCTTATAATAATAATAATGATGTTGATGATAAAATGTCAAAGAAATAAAATAATAACAATGAGAAATTTAAATATAGTGACCTTAAATTATGGTTGTTGATTTGGAGTTTTGTTTGAAATCTTAGACTGAAGCTCAGAGACTCACTCTTTACTTTTTCAAGGAATTTCTCTCTTTTGAAAGACGGATAACTTGTTTTGTTTTCATGAGATAGAAATTATTTAATGAATTAATATAATATTCTTGCAAAGAAAACCTGTGCAGATATTCAATATGCAGACCACAGTTTCTCATGAAATACTTAAACATCTTTTTTGTTCCACAAAATAATTATAATATCTATAATATATAATTGTAAAATAATCATATTAATTGTAAAACTGGAACACTGCAGTTAATATTCCCAGGACTCTTCATTTATGTTTTTTTTTTTCCAATGTTTCTATTACTGAAATGATCATGCTTGTATTTTGTAAGTATATTGGCTGACTTGAAAACAGATTTATATATTACATATCCTCACTATATGGCTAATTGTGACTGGTCTTAATAAATTGTGGGATGAATGCAAAACCATGATGTTTTTGCATGTTGCTCCTCCTCTATAAATCTGACTTCAGAGAATATGACAGGTAGCTACGGACACACAGTTTGACAGTATGGAGTACAGGACAGGACTGCTGCTGTTAACTATCTGCTGGGCAGGTATTTTCTTTACTGTTAGTACTACAGTGAGACCATAAGGTGATCCTTAAAAAAGAGACAGTGAATTTTGGAATTAATATTAGATTCTACAGTTAATGATACTTAGTGACATAAAAATCAATACAAATATATGGTATAATTTCTCTGTTACTTCCACCTAGTGGTATGGTTATGCAAATCTTCAGGCTATGCAGTTTGTATCTTCTCCCTCTGCTTGATGTAAAGATTTTTGATTCCTTTTGAAATAAATGTATGAAAGTTGGTCATCTCATGAAGGGAGGGGAAAATATCTCACATTGTTTGTGCATTTCTAATGTCAGTCTGAACTATTTAACATACAATGTGTTATGTAAAAATTTCAATGACAGAGTTTTTGTTTGCCTGTGAGGTGGAGGGATTCATGACTATGAACCCCTCCACCTCACTATGACCTATATGAAACTATGATGGTTGAATATGTGATAAAGAATATAAGGCAGGAAATACATGATTAACCGCCACTGATAAAAAACAATATTATCAAAAAAGCATACAGTCTCGGTGTTGACAAGGCAGCGTCATGGCAAATTAATCTCAACAATTTACTTAACAAATGAGATCAAAAATAAGACCTGAGTTGCAACAAAAAGAAAAGTTAATCCACAATTAATACCACCAAGGCAATGACAATGTGCCTGTTACGACCCCCTCTGCTAGGCGACAGGAGGGGAGAAACATACACAAGCCCTCTCACGAAATCTGAGTTAATAAAGGGTTTTATTACAAACATTAAACCAAAAACCAACGGGGCTGTTCAACAGACCACCGGGGAAACAATTAATACACAATGAAAAGAACAGGCAAGAATAAAAACTAAGGGTTAACTAAGGTAAGCTGGCGGCACACCAAATAAAAGCTAGGGGTTAACTAAGGTGAGCCAGCAAACACAAGACTCTTATAAAACTAAGGTCAGCTGAATATCAGAGGTTACAAACACAGTTCAAATCAAACACAAGACTCTAGTAAAACTAAGGTCAGCTGTATATCAGGTTTAACCCAGCGACCAGGTTTAACAAACAACGTTCACATACAAAGCTGACGAGGAGGATACTGCATGTTCACTTCAGAGCAGCAATTGCCCATAGTGTGAAAAATCTTCAGCCTTTTATACTCCCAGGTGCAGACAATCAGCCAGTCAATTGGTCTTGGAGTGGTCATGGGATCTCCAGGCAGCCAGTCGTCCGCGAGGTTTGGCACACTGATCTGCATAAAAGAAGGCTGGCACAGGACTCCCAGCAGCCAATCACCCACAAGTCATGGCACACTTGGATTTGCAAGAAAACCTTTTGGCTGAGTCAAGGAAAGTCACAGCCATTCAATCTGGGGCACACTTATGTCTGTGGTATGCTGTCAAATACTGTACATTTTTGTGTTCAGTAGAAATAAAGAATAACAGTGAGCAGAAAAAACTAATGAGTGTATGCAAAAAATGATGAAGTACAGGTAGAGCACAGTGGCCAGCACTAGTATCAGTATACGATGCAATGTTATGAAAGTGGTGTGTGAATGACTGTCTTAATACACTGTCAGTTTTAATACATAAATATTTTATTTTTTAAAATTACAAAAATAATATAATAAAATCATAGAACACTGGAAAATTGTACATATCTATTTTCTATTTTATTTGTTTTCTTACTTTATTAAACAGCAGTATTTTTTTACTGAGGAGGAGGAGTCAATGCAAAACTCCTATATTCAAGAACTTTATAAGTGTTCAAGATTACGAGTCAGGGACCCAACCTCATATACACACTGTAGATTGGACAAAAACAACTGACTCTTACAATGACCGGACCTGTTCATTTAGTTGTTTTCCTGATTCAGTTTTTTTTCTTGGCAGGTAAGGACTTTTTTTTAAACAACTGATATAACTGATATACATATAAAAAAACTGATTAAACCAATGAATGGTTAACATTTCTGTAGGTACTGATGGTCAAACACTGACAGAGTCTGAATCCGTGGTGAAAAGGCCTGGAGACTCCCACAGACTGACCTGTACATACTCAGGGTTCAGCAGTGATATTTATGCTAATTGGATCAGACAGGCTGCTGGAAAAAGACCGGAATGGATTGCTTATATCAACCCTGGCAGTAGCTACATCTACTACTCTCAGTCAGTCAGAGGCCGGTTTACCATCTCCAGAGACAACAGCAGACAGCAGGTGTATCTGCAGATGAACAGCTTGACGACTGAGGATTCTGCTGTTTATTATTGTGCCAAAGACCCACAGTGACACAAGAGGAAGAAACTCTGTACAAAAACTCAGCACATTAAGCCAAGTCATAATTTGCTTTCTGCCATTAACAATTTCATCATGAAACAATAAAAAAGCTTCTTTAATCAAACATTTAAAAAATGCTATAAATATTTTGGGTTCATATTTTTTATTGTTTATTTATTCATTTTACACACTCATATAAAAATCCGGTAGGACTGGTTGGCACTAAACAGCAGTGTGATCTGGTGCCTTCCCTTGCTAAGCCCCTCCCACACACTTCAGAGGAGATGTTAGTTGGCATTTCTGTAATACAGTAGTCACTGGATTAGTTTTGTTCAAACTTGAATTAAATTGTTTCATTTTAATTTATTTTTCATTTGTTCCCTTTTCTCTTAATCCTGTGAAGTCTCTCACTGTTACAGTCATTAAACCTGTAGTTTACTCAGTGCTCAGGTGCCATATTTGCAACTTATCTCAAGTTATTATGGACAACAAGCCTTTCCTTCACTGTTTCACCACCTGCTGCTTTCAGGTTTAACTTTTGTTCAAAAATACTAAGGGGGCAACAGAAAATCTCACTTCAAACAAATCCCACCTGAGTGGGATTTATTAGAAGTGAAAGCATCTAATACAAGGCACTGCTTTCACTTCATATTTGTTTGAACGATGTGGTTTTTAGAGACTTTTGTAACAGGAATCTACAAATACACACAAATATTTTAAATATCACATTTTTATTTGTTTATTCACAGGGGATATCAAATGATAAAAAAAAACTGTACATGGACATACATAACTGTAACAATCATGATTAATAACTGAGCTTTAATAGTTACTTTGCTGAATAAAAATGGGTATTAACTCAATCAAACCTGCAACAGTTATATTGTTTTATTTTTAAAAAGCTGTAAAAAAAATAAAAATAAAAAAACAGTGCCAACTTATGATCTACTAATTTGTTATGAAACATGTCATTTTTTTATTTACAACACATGAAATCTCAGTAATACACTTTCAAATATTATTAAACTTCTACTTAAAAGTCATGTAATGAACTTTAGAAATGGTTTTGTTTTCTTACTTTCAAAGAATCAATGCAATGTTCCTGAAATGAGCACACTATCAGCAAAACACTATATGTGTAAGCAGCCTACTGTTTAGTTGAAGGCATAAATATTACATATGAAATAATATATCATGATTTTGATTTATTTATTTTTGATTTATATTAGTTTTTACAGCAAATATCAGCATGAACTGTAAAATAAACTTACAGCAATTATATTTTTGCAATAAAACATTGAAAAGGATTAACATACCAGAAAGAATCATATTTAATTAGTAACTTAAATGTCCAGCATTAACACATTTAACATTTAGCATTTAAAGTTGCGTATTTGGCTTTCTAAAAATAGGTTATGCCCCTCTGGCTTTACCAGCATGTAAACAACAAACCGCACTGCTGTGCCTGCAAACCTATTACTTCCAATTGCTTCTGTGTGTCCTGTAGAAATGATCAGTAGCAGTAAGCAGGTGTATATATTAAATGGCATTGAGCAGGTGCAAAAAATGTACAAAAAAAGTACAGAAAGAAGTGGCCAGCACTAATTCAATATAAGACATTATGGTATGAAAATAGAGTGTGTCAGTTTTAATATTTGAAAATTCTAATTTGCTTTAAAATTATAGACAAAATATAATAAAATCATAGAAAAGTGTCAAACTGTACATGTTCATTTTCCAGTTTATCACTTTGTTAAACAGCAGTATTTTTGCTAGGGAGGAGGACTCAATGCAAACACCATTTATTCTGTAACTTTATAAGTGTTCAAAAGTAAGAACCAGGGACCAAACCTCATATAGACACTGCAAACTGGCAAAGACAACTGACTTTAACAATGATCAGATCAGTTATTTTACAGATTCTGTTTTGTTTCTTGGCTGGTAAGGACATACATTTCTGTTAACAAATTAAATGATATGAAGTAATGTGATAACTAATGAGCTATTAACATTTCTGTAGGTACTGAGGGTCAAACACTGACTGAGTCTGAATCAGTGGTTAAAAGGCCTGGAGACTCCCACAGACTGACCTGCACATCCTCAGGGTTCAGTTATGATATTGCTGTAGCTTGGATCAGACAGGCTGCTGGAAAAGGACTGGAGTGGATTGCTTTAATCGATAGTGCCAGTAGCAAGTACTACTCTCAGTCAGTCCAAGGCCGGTTTACCATCTCCAGAGACAACAGCAGAAAGCAGGTGTTTCTGCAGATGAACAGCTTGACGACTGAGGATTCTGCTGTTTATTATTGTGCTCGAGAGTCACAGTGACACAAGAGGAAGAATCTTTGTACAAAAACTTAATGCATCAAACTAAATCTAAATTTCAATCATCAGCAAAAGAAAGTGATACATTAGGGTTAGTGTTATCAGCCCCAGTGTATGTTCTCTGTGAATCTCACTGAGGCAGACACACTCACAATATTGCCACTACACATTAACTGTTACTGTAATTTATTTGACCAGGACATCTTTTCCTCAAAGGGTCTAAACTGTGAACAATGACCACAGCCAGCCTCTATGACGTGCAGCCAGGTCTTCTGTCCATCACCTGCAGTGTCAGACACCTGAAGTGTGTCTTCTTCTGTGTCTTCTTCTACCACCTGTCTGTCACGGTCCTGGGTCGGTGACCCAGTGTTTTGAGTTTCTTGTGTCTCTGAGTTTTTGTATTATGATCTTAGTTCTCTTTGTTGCCCCAGTTTATTCTTTAGTCTAGTTTCTTAGTTTGGCTTTCTTGTATTCTCTTTAGTTTTCTGAGTATTTACTAGCTGCCCTCTGTGTCTCCTTGTTATTGTTCTCTGTGTTTCTTAGTTGCTCTGTCTCCCCTAGTCAAGTCCGCGTCTGTGTTACATTTCCTGTTTTACTTTGAAGGTCTGTGTCCTACGTGAATGTATTGAGTTTCGCGTCCCTTGGGTCTCGTTATGTCCGATTTCTCCCAGCTGTGTTCCCCTTCTGTGTCTCATTCCCCTCGTCATTTCCCAGTGTATTTAAGCCCTGTGGTTCTGTGTCAGTGTCGTGATCTCCCTCATGCTGTGTGTTTCTCCCTGTGGCTCCTTGTGTGTGTTTTGTTAGATTCTTCCCAGTTTAGGTTTTATAGGGTTTTGTGTTCAGCAATTAAAAGCTGCCATTTTGAGTTCAGTCCTGTTTCCAGTGAGTTTGTGTTTGGGTCCAATTCCTGCCTGCACACAGCCGAAACATGACACTGTCTCTAATTGCTAAACAATTTAGGAACGACTTTTATTAAACACCTTGAATTAAAGCTGAAGGTCTGCATGCCAATCACATCTTGCTTGACTGATTTAACATCACTGGTGTATATGTAGCTTGACGACTGAGGATTCTGCCGTTTGGTTCTACGCTCAGGACTTCCAGTGACACATAAAGGACAAATGATGTACAGAAACCCAGTGCATGAAACTAAGTCAATATCTGCTTTCTGCATTTCAGTTTTCAGTAATTAAGTAAATTTCATCATCACTGATTATTAATCTGTTTCTGAATTAAGGCAAAATAAAACAGAGAAAACAATATGTTGTTTATCAAACTGTCCAACTTTAAACCAGAGGACTCTTCTCTGCACAGTATTACTGTGTCTGATACACACATTGGTACGAGGAAATGTTGAAGCGATACAAAAACTCGATCAGTTACATTGTTGTGTAAATACCACCAAGTGGTAGTATGGCTCTAAATATGAATGTACAAATGCAGACTAAGAGGGAGCAGCTACTGTTGTGGTTTGTGGTCTTCTGTTCCTTATTGTCAATAAAATGTTATTTTCTTTTAATACGCGTACACGTGCACACATCAACAGCTCATCATGTAGTTTATGAATTCTTGTTTCCATCACTGTGAGCTTTAAAAGTTTCATAATGCTCCTGTTACTGATGTTCAACAGCAGGTTTTAAATGATAAATGTTTGTTTATGCACTCAATGCTTAATACCATTGTCTTGCAGGAGTTCAGGGTTCAGGAGTCTCTGATTCTCTGCTTTGAATCTCATGAGTTTCTTTTCCTGGTTAAATATCAGTAAAAAATATTTCTGAGGAGAATAAGCAGACAAGTCACCACCACCCAGTGTAAGGTGAATGTCACAGCTACCCTAAAGTAAAAATAATGGTACTTACAATAATATACATATTTTTGTTGTTGTTAATTACTGATCTTATCCATGCATTTTTTAAAATTATTTTTTATTTAAAGTTAAGTAAAAAAAAGGAAATCACATTATTATGTTTTATTAAGATTAATTATCTGTAAAAAATTACAGATATTTATTTCCTGAAATGAAAAAAAAGTACTTTTATTGGTTGACAGTTAAGCTTGATTAATTTCTGACTTTTCTGACACAGAAGTCATGTGTACCAGCTACTTCCAAAAAAACTTTTTTGAAAGATTTATAACATTTTTATGACAAGTGGTGTAATAAATCTTTTAAGCACTATAGTATTGATTTCTTTTATAATGATAGCCTGAATACTTGCTGAATGCTAAATTTCTGTCACCTGGAGTGTGGTTCTCTTTGAGGAGGAACACATGCAAAATTATATCCTCCATCTTTGAATATGTGTCACAGGATAAAAAACATGGACTATATGATTGAATCACACCAATGTGGACTGGGCAGAGACAAATGGCTCCTACAATGAACCATCCAGCGCTGATGGCTGTTTTTCTTGTCCTGTCAGTTTACTGGGTTGGTAAGGACAGAAGTATTTCTTTTACAAACATTATGACTGGATGACAAATTATATGCTTCAAATACAAAGGCTAATTATGTTTTTATCTGCAGGTACTGAGGGTCAAACATTGACTGAGTCTGAATCAGTTGTTAAACAGCCTGGACAATCCCACAGACTGACCTGTACATACTCAGGGTTCGGTGGTGATATTGGTGCTGCTTGGATCAGACAGGCTGCTGGAAAAGGACTGGAGTGGATTGCTTGGATCTACTATACTGGTAGTGACATCTCCTACTCTCAGTCAGTCAGAGGCCGGTTTACCATCTCCAGAGACAACAGCAGAAAGCAGGTGTATCTGCAGATGAGCAGCTTGACGACTGAGGATTCAGCTGTTTATTATTGTGCTCGAGAGTCACAGTGACACAAGAGGAAGAATCTTTGTACAAAAACTCAGCACATCACCAAAGGAACAATTTACTTTCTGCTGTTCACATTTATAGTAATGAACTGCAGTTCAACATCATTAACACAACACGAAACAACAAAGGCACAAGGATCTCCAAAATAATTAACAATATCTGTTGGGATTAGTCATCAATTTGATAATCTATTTCAAATGTTTACTATAAATTGCACTCAGCATCTTGTTTAGTTTTCAGACCACATGCATTCATCTTTAATAGTATCTTTTTTAAAGATATCATTACTTATTGCAGCCTGCAGGGAAAGGACTGGTATGGATCTGAATATAATCCTAGTGATTCATTCAGCAAAGATTTAGTAAAGAATATGTTTAGCATCAAGCATTTAGCACTGACTGCAAGTGGACAGATTGTGCAGGCAGAAGACACTGCTGTGTATTACTGTGGAAGAGAACCACAGCATCAAAACATCCATAGAGTTGAACAAAAACCCCTCAGTGCCTAAACAGTTATAACATGAAGCCACCAGAGGAGGAGCCCTCAGACCACTGATGAATTTAAGATATTACATAATTCAAAAAAGTGATTTTACAATGTGAGTTAAAATGCTGGAAGAAAACATTAAAATATGTGAGTCACTAAATATTCCTTTATTGTATTTCACTTTGACATCTACAAACCAAAACTCTGCACAGATTCTTTGGGGCTACTGTGTTTACCTCAGATTGTTATTAAATAAGCAAACATCAGAATTTGTCTGAGGGTGTTTTTATTATTGTTTTTTGTTTTTTAGTAGCTGTCAGAAGGCCCAGTTAACAAAGAAAAAAACTCTTTTAACTGACTTGGCACTGTATAAAAAACAGGTTAAATAATATAGCAAATAATATAATTTCTTTTTTTACTCAGTCAGAAGCTAACTTCCACCTAGGCTAATATAAATAAAATATATTTATATTATGATATTTTATTAATATAAATAAAATATATACATTTACAGAAGAAGAGAAACTTCCAGAACATTTTTTTTCCATAATGCTTAGTTTTAGTTTAGATTCATTGGTTTTATTTATTTTTGTTTTTTTCTTATTACTGTATGGAGGATATATGTCAGAGGCAGATGAATATCAGTGTAGGAATTTTTACTACTTGGCTAAAATTATTGACATTTAGATATTTTTATTGTAATTTTACTGTTACGCCCTGTCTTGGTTGTGATGATCCATTTATAAGCAGTATGTTTCTCACTGTTATATTGTCATGTTCTATTACACTTCAAACAAGTGTGTATCACATGCCTGTTGTGTGAAGTGGAAGTCTAGTTGTGTAATTGTGCTATATTGAGATAATATAGATGTTTGTTTAAAGAACTGTTTCTTGCGTTTGTGCTTTTAACATTTTAGATATTTTTAGTTAAATTTTACAGATTTACAAAATGCATGTATCATTGACAGTCATTGAGAGCAGGTTAACTAGCGAATATTTATAAGACTAATTTGATTAAATGACAAAAAAACCTAATATGCAAACATGTTCAAAAGCAGTTTAGCAGATATAATTGAATATACAATTATCAAACTGAAATAATTATGTCAGTTTAACATGAGGTGACTAAAAGCATTTATATAAAACAGTTTAAATGTAAACATAAACACTGTGTGTTAAATTAAGATGAAATAAATGTAAAGATTTCAGGAAATAAAAATATTAAAATATTTTTAACATCAAAATGTACAGTTTTAACACAGAATATATAACATAAATTTATTGCATGTAACAAATGTACAGATTTTTTCATGTTCTTGATAACTTTATAACATAGGATTTTATTGTTTATAACTGTTACAGAGATTACATTTAATTCATCAACATACTCAAAGATTCAATAAAGGTGCTTCATTGGGAAACTGTTTTGGTAAAATTTTTTGAATGAAAAACACACCAAACTTTATATTTGTGTTTTAAATAATATTTTTATTTTAATTATCTCAGTTTTTTTATTGTTAATATTGATTGCCACAGTGTGATCTCTCATAATCTGTCAGCATCCATCTATATGCAAAGCAAACTTCCTGACAGTCGACTATAAAGACTTGAAATCATGGTGCCAGTTAAAGCAGAAGAAAAGTTCTCATCAGATTATCTTGAATACCAAAATGTTCTCTGTGGCTCTGCTGCTCCTCCTGGCTGCTGGATCCTGTGAGTCTCACTGGAAAAAAAAACACTGACAGAATGATCACAGCATACTGACTGTTACTGTCGCATAAAACATGTTTTCTCCACAGGTGTGAAGTGTGAACAGCTGACACAGCCAGCCTCTGTGATTGTGCAGCCAGGTCAGAGTCTGACAATCACCTGTCAGGTCTCTTATTCTCTGGGCAGCTATCGGACAGCTTGGATCAGACAGCCTGCAGGGAAAGGACTGGAGTGGATTGGAAGTGCATGTGGTGGATACAAAACATACTACAAAGATTCCCTAAAGAACAAGTTCACCATCAACTTGGACACTTCAAGCAAGACAGTGACTCTAAATGGAGAAAATATGCAGTCTATTACTGTGCCAGAGGGTCACAGTAACAGAAACCATCAGCAGACCTGAACAAAAACTCTTCAGTGTCTGAATAGTTGTAACATGAAGCCACCAGAGGAGGAGCCCTTAGACCATTTATGGTTTTGGAGTGGTTAAATAAGAAAAGGCTTGTATACTTTCTATAACAATGAAAATAAAAATAAAGAAAAAAGAAAAAGAAAAAGAAAAAGAAAAAAAAGGAAAAAATATATAGTCAAAATATAGACATAACATAAAAAACTATAAAGCAAGTTTTTAATGAAATGTCTCCAAATTAGAACTTAAGATTTAGGTTAGTTATTATAACTTCAATGAAGTTTGAGGTTATAAAGCTCCATAGATGTCATAGAAAGAAAAAAGTGTGCATGCTTCAAAGCCTCTTATTCTATATTTTTCTACTTTTTGAAATTAACAAACTAAAAAGTGTGCTGCTTAATATTAGCAGTGTAAGAGCACATATTCAAGTATTCAGAAATAATAGCAAAAGATTACAGCAGAAGAATAAGATCCGTGGTTAAAAGGCCTGGAGACTCCCACAGACTGACCTGTACATACTCAGGGTTCAGCAGTGATATTTATGCTGCTTGGATCAGACAGGCTGCTGGAAAGAGCCCGGAGTGGATTGCTTATATCAGCCCTAGCAGTGGCACTGCACACTCTGAGTCATTCAGAGGCCGGTTTACCATCTCCAGAGACAACAGCAGAAAGCAGGTGTATCTGCAGATGAACAGCTTGACAACTGAGGATTCTGCTGTTTATTATTGTGCTCGAGAGCCACAGTGACACAAGAGGAAGAAACTCTGTACAAAAACTCAGCACATCAAACAAAGTCATGAAACAATGAAACAGCTTTTTTTATTAAACATTTTAAAAATGCCATAAATACTTTGGGTTCATGTTTTTCTTTATTATTTATATATTTTTCACACACTAGTATAAAAATTGGATGGGACTGGCTGGTGCTGACCAGTAGTGTGATCTGGTGGCTTCAATTGCTAAGCCCCTCCCACTCTCCTCAGAGGAGATGTTTAGCTGGTGTTTCTGCAACACAGTACCAGCTAAATTAGTTTTGTTTCAATTTTAATTAAATTGTTTCATTTTAAATGGTTATTTTTCAGCTGTTCCCCTTTCTCTTAAACCTCTAAAGTATCTCACTGTTACAGCCATTAAATCTGTAGTTTCCTCAGTGCTCAGGTGCCATTGTTGCAACTTATTGCAAGTTATTATGGACATAAGCCTTTCCTTCAGCATTTCACCACTTTAGCAAGAAAATGCACCATGTGAGTTCTCCTGCTTCTTTCAGGATTAACTTTTGTTCAAAAACACTCAGGAGGTAACAGAAAAGCATCTGATACAAGAGACTGCTTTCCCTTCATATCGTGGCTTTTAGAGACGCAAAAACCGTTTAATTACAAATCTTTATTTATTTATTAAAAGGGGATATAGAATAATAAAAGCAAAAACTGTACATGGACATAAATTAATATGACAATCATAATTAATAACTGAACTTTAATAGTTGTTTTGCAGGATTACTCAATTAGGCGTCCAACAATTATATTTTGTTATTTAAAAAAGCTTCAAAAACTAAAACTAAAACAATCAGTGCCAACTTATGATCTATTAAATTGTTAGGAAACATGCTATTTGTTTTATTTATATAAACATTTGGCAGTTAGTTAGCCAGTGACTGATTTGAAGCTTTGTTTCTGGCTCCCTGTTCCATTGGCTTTACCAGATTACTAAAAGGAAATTATGGACTCTTCATATACAACATGGACAATGGTACTGCTGTGCCCAGAAACCTGTGATTTCCAATTGCTTGTGACACACATGAATGGTGTTACGACTGTTGTCGTAATTATAATATGTAAATTTGAGTGTGCAGGTGCATCCAGGGTGGATGGATGTACCGATTGGCTAACGACCGGGAGGCAGCGCATAAGAAGACACCGCCAGGGACTGCCAGGTCATTCATCCTCCGCCCAACCCAGCCGGCAGACTGTTCACTGTGTCACTATGTTGGTTTGATGTAAGAGCATGTAGGGGTGGACCGCCGTTTTGTTTGATTAGTTTTCCCCTGTTTTTGTTAGGTAGGGAGGAAAGTAATTGTCGTTTGGTTTGGTTCTTTTGAATAGGTAAGTTATGTACTCCTGAGATAGGCTACCTTTTTGTTTGTTGTTTTGGCCTTGGGTTCACCCTGAAGTTATAATTTGCTCCCTTCCTTTGTTTAAATGCACTCATTGTAAATAAATCACTGTCACAAAGTATTAAGTGTGTGACGTGCTGCTTGGGGTTGGACGGGGATGGATCACCCTTTATGTTGTGGTCTGGCCGCGCCTAGACGGGCCATAACAATGGTTTGCTCCTATTTGAGAAAACTGCTCAGTGAATGGTGCACTTGTGAGTGCTGCAGTAGAAATTGATAATGAGAGCGAGGAATGAATGACAAGGCGCATGTAAGGATCATAAGCTGACACAAAAAATTATGTACTACAGGCAGAGCAGAGATGCGCGTGCAACACACATTTTGGGTCGTTCCCTGAACCTACCAGTCAGCACAGCACAAGCTGCTTTCTATTTAACCCTTTAAAACCGGTCGGAGCGGGCACGCTCTGTTTTGCATAACTATTTTTAAGCAACAAAAACATAATATTCCAGAAACACGCTTTGCCGATCCGATCAGCTGTTCATAACACTTCTTAGGTTGTAATAGACGTCAGCACGAATTTTCACATGTCCGCCATGACCTGCCCGAAACCGGAAGTGACGTCATTGTCGCGGAAATGTAGTTTTTTCTACCATCAGGGCCTCATGAGCCTATACTGGTGTTTTTAAAAGTTATCTTTGACTTTATGGCTTTCTGTGTCGTTTCTGGGATGCTTAGAACTCATATTGCACTGCTGGAAATAGTTTATTTTGATGCACATGCTGCTTTTTTGCAAATTTGCACTATAATATTTATTTTCGTTTTTCCTGCAGTATATAAAAATTGGTGTATTTCAAAAATAAAACTATGAAGACACTCAAAATAAATTTCCTGTGGTGGGAAACTATTTTGTGCAACTTTTTTGTATTTACAGTTTTGAGGGATAAGCCTCTTAAATTTCTCTAACTAGAAATATATGTTAAACAAACAAAAACGATTTTTAATTTTTTTGTAGTTTATTGCACTTTTTTGCAATTTATGTAATTACTATGCACTTAATGCATACATATTATTAAAATTTGGGCTATAATGGTTGTATTGATGTATAGCAACTTGAAATGCTCCCAAAAATGGCACCACAGCATGTACAAATATAATATAAGCTCTGGCGGACTTGGTTCTATGGTAGGTCTTAAAGGGTTAAAGGGGATGCTGCTAAATACATCAGTCCAATGATCAGCTACTTACTAAAACTCTTGTGCTAGGCTCTTTATATACTGCTGGGTTGTAGATCAGAAAAATAACTGACTGTATGGCATATAGTACAAAATAGTGTGTGTGACTGAGTGCTGATCAGTTTTAGTTTTAATTGTTTGAAATTCTCATCTGAGTTAGAATTATAAATAAAATCTAATCAAGTCATAGAATAATGATACACGTTCTCTTTGGTTTTTTTGCTTTGTCATCTTTTCATTTACTTGTTTACTACTTTCTCTCATGGATGACACAGTATAATTTCAGAATGATTATCACACCTGAATAACTTCTAACTCAATTTCTGACACAACGACAATTAATTTGATTTGTAATTAAGTGTAATTAACATATGAAATCTCAGTAATACACTTTCAAATATTATTAAACTTCTACTTAAAAGTCATATAATGAACTTTAGAAATGGTTTTGATTTCTCGCTTTCAAAGAATCAATGCAATGTTCCTTAAGTGAGCACATTATCAGCAAAACACTATATGTGTAAGCAGTCTACTATTTAGTCAAAGGCATAAATATTACATATGAAATAATATATCATGCTTTTGATTTATTTCATTTTGATTTATATTAGTTTTACAGCAAATATCAGCGTCACTGTAAAATAAACTTGCAGCAATTATATTTTTGCAATAAAAATATTGAGAAGGATTAACATATCAGAAAGAATCATATTCAGTTCATTACTTAAATGTCCAGCATTAACATATTTAACATTTAGCATTTTAACGTTGCGTATTTGGCTTTCTGATAATAGGTTATGCCCCTCTGGCTTTACCAGCATGTAAACAACCAACCGCACTGCTTTGCCTGCAAACCTATTACTTCTATTGCTTCTGTGTGTCCAGTAGAAATGAGCAATAGCAGTAAGCAGGTGTAAATACTAAATGACATTGATCGGGTGCAAAAAATGTACAAAAAAAGTACAGAAAGAAGTGGCCAGCACTACTTCAGTATAAGACATAATGTTATGAAAATAGTGTGTCAGTTTTAATATTCGAAAATTCTAATTTGGTTTAAAATTATAGACAAAATATAATAAAATCATAGAAAACTGCCAAACTATAGAAATTCATTTTCTAGTTTTCTATGATTTTATTAAACAGCAGTATTTTTTGCTAGGGAGAAGGAGTCAATACAAACCTCATTTATTCTCTAACTTTATAAGTGTTCAAAGGTAAGAATCAGGGACACAACCTCATATAGACACTGCAAACTGGCAAAGACAACTGACTTTAACAATGATCAGATCAGTTATTTTACAGATTCTGTTTTGTTTCTTGGCTGGTAAGGACATACATTTTTGTTAAGGGTTCAGTGGTCATTCTACTACTGTTTGGATCAGACAAGCTGCTGGAAAAGGACGGGGGTGGGTTGCCTTCATCTGGGGTGAGAGTAGTGGCAGCTTCTACTCTCAGTCATTCAGAGGCCAGTTTACCATCTCCAGAGACAACAGCAGACAGCAGGTGTATCTGCAGATGAACAGCTTGACAGTTGAGGATTCAGCTGTTTATTACTGTGCTTGAGAGCCACAGTGACACAAGAGGAAGAAACGCTGTACAAAAACTCAGCACGTCAAACTAAATCTAAATTTCAATCATCAGCAGAAGAAATGACAAATTATATGCTTGAAACAAAAAGGCTAATTATGTTTTTATCTGCAGGTACTGAGGGTAAAACACTGACTGAGTCTGAATCAGTGGTTAAACAGCCTGGACAATCCCACAGACTGACCTGTACATACTCAGGGTTTAGTAGTGATATTCATACTGCTTGGATCAGACAGGCTGCTGGAAAAGGACTGGAATGGATTGCTTGGATCCACTATGATAGTAGTAGCACCGATTACTCTCAGTCATTCAGAGGTCGGTTTACCATCTCCAGAGACAACAGCAGAAAGCAGGTGTATCTGGAGATGAACAGCTTGACGACTGAGGATTCAGCTGTTTATTATTGTGCTCGAGAGTCACAGTGACACAAGAGGAAGAAATGCTGTACAAAAAGTTAATACATCACAAAAGGAACAATTTTACTTTCTGCTGTTCACATTGACAGTAATAAATCAGACACTGATTTTAGTTTATTTTCCCCCAAATTAAAGAAAAATACCTTTCACTTGCTCACACAGTCAGAACTACAATAAAGTTGATTTTCTGAAGTCTTTGTGTTGTACAGTTTTACATTAAATAGTTTTTTGGTGGATGTTTAAATGTAAATATTTTTATCTGCCATGTCTGAGTTGACAGGATTTTTTTTTGTTTTTTCAGAAAAACAAATCCAAGACTATATTGTTTTTTAAATAAACTTTCCTTTCTATTGTACTAAATTGTTTCTTACTTATACTAAATGCAACAGTGTGATCTGTTTTCTCTCATAATCTGTCAGCATCCATTTGTATGCAAATCAAACTTCCTCACAGGCTGATATAAAGTCTGATATCATGCTGTCAGTCACAGAAGAAGATGAGAAGCTCCCATAAGATCATCTTGAGCACCAACATGTTCTCTGTAGCTCTGCTGCTGCTGCTGCTGCTGGATCTTGTGAGTCTCACTGAACAGAAACACTATGATCACAGCACTCTGATTCTTACTGTTATTACATTCAACATGTTTTCCCCACAGGTGTAAACCGTGAACAGCTGACACAGTCACCCTCTGTTATACTGCAGCCAGGTCAGCGTCTGACCATCACCTGTCAGGTCTCTTATTCTCTGAGCTACTGGACAGCTTGGATCAGCATTGACTTAGACACTTCAAGCAAGACAGTGACTTTAAATGGACAGAATATGCAGCCTGAAGACTCTGCTGTGTATTACTGTGCCAGAGAGTCACAGTAACACAAAACATTAGCAGAGCTGAACAAAATCCCCTCACTACATGTACACATTTGTAACATGAAGCCACCAGAGGAGGAGCTCCAAGACCAATAATGAATTGAAGGGTCTATTTACTCAAAACAAAAATAGAAAAAAATGTGGAAATTCCTTATTGTGTTGCTATTCTTGATCGAGGTAGTCGTAGCAACAAATTATGCTCACAGCAGTTAAGCACCAGCGGACCAACGGAAACAACAGAAAGCAGCTGTATCTGTAGATGAGCAGCTTGACATCAGAGGACTCTGCTGTTTATTAATGTCCTCAAGAGACATAAAGCAAAGACCCTATCCTTTCATAACTTGTTAGAACGGTTTTATTATTATTTTATTAATTTTGTTTTATTATTTGTTATGAAAAACAAATTTCACAATCTCATGATGCTGTAATTTTTTCCCTTCAGATTCAATGCAATACAAAAACAGAATAGAAAAATGATTCAAAAGAATCTTTGCTATTTTATATAAATGCAAACTGTGTTCTGTTATGTTGTGTTATTATGGAGTCTGCAGCAGAGAGACCCTACAGTAAATGGACAGAATATTCAGCCCGAATACACTGCTGTGTATTACAGGGCCACAGTCACATTCACAGAAAAAAAATCTCTAAGACTCTAATAAATTCCTGTTGTTTCTGTTTATTTTTTTAAACTCCTTAGTGAGAACCTTTTTGTGAGTTTGTAAGTATTGATAAAGCTCTAAAATAAAAGGCCAGTACATGAAACTGAATTCACTGATCAATGACGTTATAAACTGATTAATTTATGACATAAAATACTTTTGTTAAAAAAATATTTTGGTTTGCGAGCTTGTATTTATTTATTATATTATACACTTTAATCTATAAACCAATAAGTTGTGCAAAGTACTTGTTTATATACAGAGATATAGAACATAACATTTACATGTACAGTAAATGTTATAACATTTTTTTAGATGACAAAAAGGGTTTTTTTCTTTCAGTTTTATTAGAAATCAAATCAAACTTTGTCATGTTGTATGGATTCAACATACAGAGTCAAGCAAGGTCGTAACTACTGAAGTTCTCCTCTTCCTCTAATGTTGATGTCTGCACTGTAGACTGGGCAGAGACAAACGGCTTAAACAATGATCAGAAATTATATTTGGCTTGCTTTTCTCATTCTTATTCCAGCAGCCAAAAGCCAAAGAGGCAGGGTTCACCCTGGAGAGGTCAATAATCTGTCACGGGGCAAGTTTTAATTTTCCTTTTAAAATTCAGGTTTTGATGAATGAAATACCCTTCAACCTCAGAGTTATTTTTAAGATTGTTTTTGTTTTTCATCTTATAAAAATGTTAAAAACACAGTCTCTATTACTGCTTGAACAATCAGTGTATCTCTAATAATGTATCCGCGTCCGTCTGTATGCAAAGTAAGCTCCCCCACAGTCTTGATATATTGCTGCTGGTTGCAAAAGAAAAATAGAGGCTGGGAGATCACTTTCAGCACCAACATGTTCTCTGTAGCTCTGCTGCTGCTGCTGGCTGCTGGATCCTGTGAGTCTCACTGAACACAAACACTGACAGCATGAAAACTACACACTTTTAATTTGACTGCATTCAACGTGTTTTTTCCACAGGTGTAAACTGTGAGCAGCTGACACAGCCACCCTCTGTTATACTGCAGCCAGGTCAGCGTCTGACCATCACCTGTCAGGTCTCTTATTCTCTTAGCTGGTGGACAGCTTGGATCAGACAGCCTGCAGGGAAAGGACTGGAGTGGATTGGGGTGAAAGATACTGGGAGCTCTTACTATAAAGATTCACTAAAGAGCAAGTTAAGCATTGACTTGGACACTTCAAGCAAGACAGTGACTCTAAATGGACAGAACATGCAGCCTGAAGACTCTGCTGTGTATTACTGTGCCAGAGTCTCACAGTAACACAAACTGTTAGGACCCCTGAACAAAAACCTCTCAGGGCCTGAACAACTGTAGCATGAAGCCACCAGAGGAGGAGCCCTTAGACCATGAATGAATTTAAGATGTTTTTCTAAGAAACTTACTCTTGTTGTAGTCGCATAACTGTTTAAATATGGTGGGTTTAAATGATAAGTAACAAACACTTGAATAAAATAATTGGGTGAACAAAACTTAAAGACTCCTTGTCTTTACTTCTGTTATTCAAGGTAATCAATAATTAATCAATGCTCAGATATAATGTGAGATTATAGCAACAGCTACTGTATAGTCCAATAACATCACATAAAGTGCATTAAGCAGCCATTTTATTAGGTGTTTTAGAAACTGCTGATCTGCCATGAATGGTCTGAAAAAGAGAAAATATTCAGTGAGTGGCAGGAGAAAAGGCCTCGCTGATGTCAGAGGTCACAGGAAAATTTCCAGACAGCTTTGAGCCGAAATCAACAGTAACTCAAATAACCACTCAGTACAACCAAGATATGCAGAAGAACATCTGAACCTTTCAGCAGATGAGCAACAGCAGAAGATTTGTTGCAGTTAAACTTGTTCTGAGAGCTGTGTTCATATTTGCTTTCAACTGAAGAGCAATTTCACTGCTGCTGTTGACCATGTGTTATTGTATATACTCTCTCATACATATTTGAAAATAGTTTGAAGTAATTTGACTGAAACATTAAAAATGCTGTACAGGAAAGTGAGAGCTCTAAAGTTCTAACTGATAAAAGTACAGCTGTTTTGATGAGTTGTGCGAGCAGTGAAGTATGAACAGAAACAAAAGGCAGGCTGATGTTACTTCTACTAATAAAGAGTATTGAGAATTTTTTTGTTCTTTTCTGGGTCAAATGTGACTGTTATCTGTTCAGATGGATTTAAGATCTATGATTTTGGGTCAAACAAAGGAAAACTGCATTTGTAAGGAATATTAAGCAGTGACACTATGTGTGTCATGTCTGAGTGTGCGTACACAAACATTTGTGTACATAGCTTAAAGTCAAAATTATAAATAAAAAAGCAACCAAAAATAAGATAATGTGGTTTTATTTCATATTTAAAAAAATGTTTAAGGAGACGTAGCCACATAAAAAAAAAAAACCTAAAAAAAAAAACTGGTATTCTGTGTTTGTCTGATATCAGAAAAACACTGACAAACAATCTCTCAGAAGAGATCCTTGATCTTAAGGTTTTTAATTCCTCATTACGCCAACATATTAAAAATCGTATGAATGGGTGACCTGAGGAAAAAAAAAGTCAGTACATATAGTTTCTGCATTCATAAGGCTGGCCTGAATAATTAAAAAATGTGGAGTGTTAACTTGAAGAAGAGGATGTGTGTTTGTCTTTGAGGAGGAGGAGCTGATGCAAACTATGATCTCTACCATGTTTGAAGACATGATGCAGAATATAAGACAGAGAATACATGATTAACCACCACTGTACACAGAGCAGAGACAAATGGCCTTGGCAATGAATCATCCTGATTTCGTGGTTGTTTTTCTTATCATTTCAATTTACTGGGCTGGTAAGGAAAGTGCAGTCGTTTTACTAACATTGTTGTGAAAGTGAAATGATATTCTTGGAAAACAGTCACTAATTATTCTTGTTTGTCTGCAGGTACTGACAGTCAAACACTGACTGAGTCTGAATCAGTGGTTAAAAGGCCTGGAGACTCCCACACACTGACCTGTACATATACTGGTGATATTCATGCTGCTTGGATCAGACAGGCTGCTGGAAAAGGACTGGAATGGATTGCTTGGATCTACTATGATGGTAGTGACATCCACTACTCTCAGTCATTCAGAGGCCGGTTTACCATCTCCAGAGACAACAGCAGAAAGCAGGTGTATCTGCAGATGAACAGCCTGACAACTGAGGATTCAGCTGTTTATTATTGTGCTCGAGAGTCACAGTGACACAAGAGGAAGAAACTCTGTACAAAAACTCAGCACATCAAATCAAGTCAGAAAAACAAAACAATGCTCAGTTTGCTTTCTGCAGTTTACTTTGAAAAATTATTAAAGATCAGCGCACCGAAGGAAAGAAATAATACGGGATTATCAGGACCTCATATCATTAAATATTGTATCTTGTGTGTGCTCATTTGCTCTATGTTATATAATAACAATCTCTCAAGTAATGTTGTGAATTATAATTTTCTTTTGCATAGACCAAAACATTTTTACAACTTCCAGTTTTAAAATTTAAAATTTGAAATTGGTCAGTGTTAGTATGTAAGCAAAGATTTCTCACTGACTGTTATATTTATCCTAAACAAGTGCTATTAAATCTAAATAGATTCTCCCTGTTCTCTGAAACATTTATTAATGATGTCTTGATGAATGCTCAATCATCCAGGTAAGGAAATCCCTAAAAGTTGTTTCTGTTCATCTGGACGTAACGTTTTCAGTGGGAGAAACTCATCAGAGTGACGTCTTCAGTCTCAGCTGACTGCAACCTTATAAACAGTACATGTGCACAATGACTGAAACTAGCACCACTGATAAACAATGAGCTCTGAGATCAGTTTCTTCATCATTAATATGGAAATTGTCATTCACTTTGACCAACAACCACTGACCAAAGACCATGGATGAGTGACGAAACATTTGTCATCCATGGTCCACTGAAAACGCTATGTCCAGATGAACAGAATAAACTTTTTGGGATTTATTAATGATTAATGATTATTTATTAATGTCAGAGGTCAGACTATTTACACCATTTTAACAGATATGTAGATCAAAATCAGGTAGACATTTTGTAATAACAGAAACTTATTATGGGGAACTTGGTCAAACGGTATGAACAGTTTATAAGGGTTTAAACTAATATTTAATTGTACATTTTTATAGCATATTAGAATAATTCATTTTTGTTTCCTGACTTCAGTAAAGTTGACAGCAAGTTAAGGACATGGAGTTTAACAGTATGGACTACAGGACAGGACTGCTGCTGTTAACTATCTGCTGGGCTGGTGGTTAAGAATACGTAGCCACATAAATATCAATAATGTTAAAGATCCATGCTACATATTTTCTGAAATCAAAAGTGTTTTTTTATTTTAAAAAATCAAACTCAGTCATACTGTGTGAGTTTAATTACAGGACTTTGTTTTATCACATCCAGTGATTCTTTTCCTTCTCCCTTTTAGGAGAAAGTGAATGCTAATCTTAATGATATTTTATACTGGGACTGTCAAGCAGTGTGTCTGTAGTGCTGTAAGGTTTTCCTTACAAATCATTACAGTACTTGGGTGATACAGTGTGTGTACTAATACCCTGCTCCAGTCCTGCTGCTGGTGAGTCCGATGGTTGGTCCTTACTCACACTCACCTCAGAGGAGGCTCATAGGTCTACATGTTTCCAATAGGATAGTAACTCAGTTGGATTTGTTTAAGTTTTGATACATTTCTGTTTTAACACTCAAAATCCTAACCCCTTAATCCCCAGTGTATCATATTTGATACACGCAGTTTTTGTGTTTTTGAGACATCATCAGTGTGTTCCCTCCCCCAAACAAAAATGTAAATAAATTTCACATTTTCAAGCAAAAACTGCACAAAACAACGCTGGATGTAGCAAATATGATACAAAATAAAATTCATTTGTTTTATTTTTTAATATATTTATTTTTTTATTGCAAATTCTGTAGTCAATGCAAAGTTTCTTTTTGTGTTGAAACTATGACGTCTCTTACTGTGATGCCCAGGTGCCACTGTTGCAACAAAGGTTCACAGTTCTCCTGCTTCTTTCAGTTTCAACTTTGGGCCAAATCACTCGGAGGTAACAGAAAACGTTCAACTAACTTCTCAGTGTGGGATTTGGAGGCGAAAGTAATTGATCATCATGCACAAGCCACAGAGAGCTTTCACTTCATATATATTTTAAACTTTTGCATCTGAAATCCAAATGATCTTACTTAGCTAATGTACTTTAAGATTTTGTTTATTTATTTACAGGACAATGAAAAAATGAAAATACTGCAAATGGACTTAAATATATGATATTCAGTAACTGAACTTAACTAGTTGCTTTTGTCATGGATTTTTGTGTTAATAAAGTCTGCAACTAGGTCAGCTGTGGTCAAGCTATTTTATTACTGCATGCAGCAGAGCAAACGCACACATCAAAACATCACGGTTATACAGTCATAAGAGCTCTAACCTTGGGGCGTCGCAGTGTCCCTTTTATAACATCGCACAAACTCTCTGTATGTCTCACCCAGGCTGCTGCTGGACAGGGAAGACTCCCACTATCATTTCCCAGATGCTGGCCTTCCTGAGAGTTCATCATTCTGAGCGATAGTGAAACATCCTTAGGCTTTGCTAAGCAGTTTTTCAGCAGGTCATACTGACACATACACAAACTTTATCTGTAAGCAAACAAAGGTTATACAAGAATCCTACAGTGAAGTTATAAACACCTAAATGTAAATGTGAGGGTTAACTAGAATTTTCACAATTACACTTTCCAGAGCAAATTTAAGTATTGAAATGAGTTGTGAAAAAACATATTATGACCTTTTAATTAGTAATTAAAACCAAGATTTCCAGTAGCTTCTGCTGTACATAACTGGTTTACAGCTGAGTCAAGTAAAGTGCTCCTCATATTACACACAAGTGCTGCGGTAGAAATAATGAATTACAGGGACTGGATCCATAAAACGCACACAAATACCATCAGCATGTTGCCAGTGGAAGATAAATTTTGGGTCATATACTTATTATAGCAGTCAACACAGCACATACTGCTTTCTATGTAAAGGAGTGGATTGGCTGCTAAATGCTTAAATCCTATCATTAGTAGTCACACAAAAACTTGGGCAACTTCCTTTGAATACTTCTGAGTTTGAGATCTTAAAAAAAGACCTTTGGTATGAAATAAGTCTTTTGATCTAATGTAAGTTTTAATATTTGAAAATGTATGTATTATAAAGTAAAAATAAACTATAACCAAAAACAAGAAAATGATACTTTTCTGTTTTTTCAAGTTTTTACTTTGAGAAAACTGGTATTTGTCAGTGAGGAGGAGGAGTCGATGCAAATCTCATTCTTTCAGTTCATTTATATATGTTGAAGAGTAAGTGTTGTGACTCAATGTAATAGACAAGCTTTTGACTGGACAACAACTTTAACAACTTTAACAATGATCACATCTGTTTATTTAGTTATTTTACACATACTATTTTGTTTCTTGGCTGGTAAGGACACATTTTGTTGAACATTTAAACTGACATAACAAAAAGTGATTGTACTAAAAAGTTAACATTTCTGTAGGTACTGAGGGTCAAACACTGACTGAGTCTGAATCAGTGGTTAAAAGGCCTGGAGACTCCCACAGACTGACCTGCACATACTCAGGGTTCAGCAGTGATATTCATGCTCACTGGGTCAGACAGGCTGCTGGAAAAGGACTGGAGTGGATTGCTTTGATCTACAGTGATAGCAGCATCTACTACTCTGAGTCATTCAGAGGCCGGTTTACCATCTCCAGAGACAACAGCAGAAAGCAGGTGTATCTGCAGATGAGCAGTTTAACAACTGAGGATTCAGCTGTTTATTATTGTGCCAAAGAGCCACAGTGACACAAGAGGAAGAAACTCTGTACAAAAACCCATCGAACTACGTCAAACACTGATTTCAGGTTTTTTTCCCCAAAATTACAGAAAATACATTTAACTCAATCCTCACACTCAGAAATGCAATAAAGCTGGTTTTGTGAAGCCTTTGTGTTGTATAGTTGTTAGTTTTTTTGGTGGATGTTTACATATAAATATGGTTATCTGCCGTGTCTGAATTGGCAGTTGAAGGACTTTTTGTTTTTAAGAAAAAGAAATCCAACACTATATTTGTTGTTAAATAATATTTCCTTTTAATTGTACTAAAATTGTTTCTTACTACTTATAGTAAATGTCACAGTGTGATCTGTTTTCTCTTATAATCTGTCAGCATCCATCTGTATGCAAATCAAACTTCCTCACAGGCTGATATGAAGTCTGATATCATGCTGTCAGTCACAGAAGAAGATGAGAAGCTCCCATCAGAGCACCACTGAGCACCAACATGTTCTCTGTAGCTCTGCTGCCGCTGCTGGATCCTGTGAGTCTCACTGAACAGAAACACCATGACCACTATGAACAGAAAGACTATTGTTACAGTCTGCAATGTTTTTTTCACAGGTGTGAAGTGTGAACAGCTGACACAGCCAGCCTCTGTGATCGTGCAGCCAGGTCAGCGTCTGACCATCACCTGTCAGGTCTCTTATTGTCTTAGCAGCTACTGGACAGCTTGGATTGGATTGGGATGAAATACACTGGGGAGTCTCGCTATAAAGATTCACTAAAGAGCAAGTTCAGCACTGACTTGGACACTTCAATCAAGACAGTGACTCTAAATGGACAGAATATGCAGCCTGAAGACTCTGCTGTGTATTACTGTGCCCGATACCACAGTAACACAAAACATCAGCAAACCTGAACAAATTGAAGAGTCTTTACTCAAAAAAATTAATAAATGGTGAAATTCCTTAGTGGATCACAATTCTTGATCGAGGTAGTCGTAGCAAGAAATTATGCTCACAGCAGTTCAGCACCAGTTTACCATGTCCAAAGGAAACAACAGAAAGCAGCTGTATCTGCAGATGAGCAGCTTGACATCAGAGGACTCTGCTGTTTATTATTGTCCTCAAGAGACTTTTTAAAAATTATCTTTTAATATTTTTTAGGGCTCTCAAAATTAACATGTTCATCATGATTAATGCGATTAAAATTTTTTAAATTAAAAATATTAATGCAATCAACCCATCTGGAGCACAGAAAGGACAAATTTTGGACAAACTGCTCGAAATGTGTTGACAGAGACATTTCAGGAATTTTGAGTCATGCGTGATGAACAGCCCTAACAATAATGTTGACAGCCCTAATATTTTTATTTTATTATTATTATTAAAAAAAAAAATCACACTCTGATGATACAGTAATTTGTTCCTTCAGAACCCCTTCAGAAGAAAGTTTGGCTGGAGGCAATGGCTGCTGGATGCTCTGAGCCTCACTAACGCAGAGACCCTGATATAATGACCACATTTGCTAAGAATTTAAACCTTGGATGCATTAGTTGATTAAAATGACCTGATGAGATTGTTTTCTAGCAATATGTAATTAAAGAAAAAATGTTATCATTTCATGTTCCAGCTGTTCCTCAAAGAACATGTTTTTGATACCATGCCATTTAAAATTTGAACTTATCTTTTATACATTTTACAAAATTGCCATTTTTGTATTACTACTCCAAACTTCCATAAGTGGGTCAAAAACAATCTGCATTCATTTCCTGTGGAATTTCATGGAATATTTTGATTCCTAGTAACTGTTAACGTCAGGAATACATATTTTGTGGGTCACAAAGAGTATCACCCCTTAAGAACAGTACATGCGTATGGCCTGAAGATCTTCTGTATTTGTGATGCCCACATCCACTATGTAATTTTTGGAGTATTTTACACAGGGTGATAAATAGGGGAATTAGTTTAGAAGAATTTGTGGGAAACCACTGTCAAACAGTTGTGTAGTAGACTCAGAATGACAAGACACAACATCATCACAGATAACTTTTTCTCCTCTTGCCCAGTGTGTCCTGGAGACACTATTATTGGGAGTCTACAATAGGACAAGGCAGACATCCTTGCTCTGATGAAGGCTTCTGAGGTTTACAGCATAGAGTTTAAATTGAATGGCAGCCTTACTATCAGGAAGAAAGGACTGGCTATTGTACTTCTGAAAACAATGTATCACAGCAAAATGGTGGATGAAAACACCAGAAAGAAAAAAACACAGTTGATCACTTTCTACAACAAGACCAAGGAGGTATAGACACCATGGAGAAGATGGTTGGCACCTCAACCTGCCAGTGTAAAAGACTGGCCCTTAACATTGACACTCTGAAAGCCTACACCTTTTTCTGCGTAGCATCCAGATGTTTAAGAATGGTATCATCAGTGCATGACACGTCTTTCTCACTGAGCTCTCAGAGGAGCTTTCCACAACATAAATGAGGAGTTGACTGGAAGGTTTTCCCCAACTGCAAATCCCAACCAGTGATGCAATGGGAAGGTGTGGCGGTAACAAAAGCCACAACTTGGGCAAAGGAAAAAAGCAGACAAGGTCAACCAAAGACAACAAGATTTCAGATGCAAGTGACGAAGATCTTAATGTCAGCAGCTGGTATAGGAAATGTAATCGACCTGTGTGCAGGGATTCCAGCCAGACTTTGTCACAACTCCATACAGTGAGGGGACAAGATAAAAAAAGAGAGAGAAACTGTTTACACACACACACACACCTACACACAAAAAAATGGATGTTGATATTGTTCATTTGCTGTTGTGTTTTTTTCTTTTCCAATTTTCAAAATGTTTTCAAAATGTTTAAAAAAGTGAAAAACAATATTTTAACAATTAAATTATTTTTGTTTGGACCAAAATATAGTACACAATATAATAAAAATGATTATTCTTAACCAAAATGAATCAGAAATGAATCGGTGACTACAAGGTCAGAGCAAATTATTATTTATTATCTAATAAATCATAAACAAAATTTGCGCATTTAGAAGTGGTGTGCAGAAATTTGTATGAGGTGAAGTGTATTCCTCTTTGAGGAGGAGTTGATACAGATTCTGAAATTTTCATATGTGTTGCCAAATATACCACAAGAACTACATCAATGGTTTACACAACTATAGACCAGGCAGAGAGACATGACTCTTATAATGACCTGACCTGATTTTATGTTTTATTTTCTTATATTCTCAGTTCACTGGGTTGGTAAGGAAAGAACATTTCTTTTGCAAACACTTTGGCAGACAAATTATAGGCTTGAAATACAAATGCTAACCATGTGTTTGTAGGTACTGAGGGTCAAACTCTGACAGAGTCTGAATCAGTGGTTAAAAGGCCTGGAGACTCTCACAGACTGACCTTTACATACTCAGGGTTCAGTAGTGATTATGACACTGCTTGAATCAGACAGGCTGCTGGAAAAGGACTGGAATGGGATGCTTGGATCAACAGTGGTGGTGGCCCCTCTTACTCTCAGTCAGTCCAGGGCCGGTTTACCATCTCCAGAGACAACAGCAGAAATCAGGTGTATCTGCAGATGAACAGCTTGATGCCTGAGGATTCAGCTGTTTATTATTGTGTTCAAGAAGCAATGCACCACAAAAACTCAGCTCACTAAAAATGACAAAAGAAAAAAATGGGCACTTTTTTGTCTGCAGTTCACCTTTATAAATTATCATAAATCAACACATGCAACATGCATTATGTCTAATGGTGTGTAAGTGTAAATGTTTTCTACTTTGCTAAATGAAATAAAACAGGGCAAACAATCTCTGAGTTGTTTGCAACACAACTTTCATTTATAACAATTAGTGGAAGAAGAATTCATATTGGTTTTATAGTTTGTCATTGCCAATCTGTATCCAAAGCAAACTTCTTTGCAAACTCACACTGATGTTAATGCTGTGCTGACTTGAATGTGCTGTTAATTTCAACGGCGTAAGCTCCCATCAGTCCTATCATATACAAAGATGTATTCTAAACTTTTGACTCATCAAAGTGGCCACCTTTGGCAGATATAACAGCTGAACATACCCGTGGCATTCTTTCTACAACAGAAATCAAATATTCTTCAGAAAGTTCTTCCATATCTGTTGCAGAAGTTCCCATAAATGTTTGGCACTTGTAGGTTGCCTTGCTTTCACTCTTCTGTCTAGTTCATCCCAAACCAGCTTAATGGGGTTTAAGTCTGGAGACTGTGCTGGCCTCTCCATGTTTTCAAGCTTACTATCTTGTTCTTTTTTCCTGAGGTAGTTCTAAAACTTTTAACTGTTAGTGTATGTGAAATGTCAGATGTTGACAAAGCCAGCCTCTGTGAATGTGCAGCAGGTCAGCCTCTGACCATCACCAGTTGGTCTCTTAGTCTGTGAGCAGCTGGAGAACTTATTGGATCAGAGAGCCTGTAGGTAAAGGACTGGAGTGTATTGGAAGTTCACATTATGGATACAGCACAAGATTCACTAAAAAACAAGTTCACCATCAACTTAAACACCTCCAGCAACACAGCTACTCTAAATGGACAGAATATGCAGCCTGAAGACACTGCTGTGTATTACTGTGCCAGAGTCCACAGTAAAAGCTATTAAAGTTATAAAAACTTGTAATATGTAAATCATGTGTAAATCATGTTCAAATTAAATTAAATTTGTTATTTTTATAATAAATGTCAATATAATTTTTAAATAAGTTTTTGCCAGATTTTAAAATATTGTACTAAATAAATACATAAATGCTGCAGTATTTATTTATTTATTTATAGCCTGAATAATGTGAAATTTGTTGCACAGAAATTTGTATGAGACAGAATATGTTTGAGGAGTAGTCGATGCAAAATGATATTTTGTCCATTTACTGCTTGTGAAGAAAAAAGGTATTTCTTTTACAAACATTATGCTTCGACAACAAATTATATGCTATATACAGAAGCTTACACTTAATTACTTTAAGCATATTTGCACTGCACAAGATACCTACAATGTGGTTTGCACAACACTGGACATTATATTTCTTCATTTCCATTTAATACTTGTAAAATGCTGCTGTTATTGTATATATATTTATATTTCTTCATACATTCTTATATATTTCTATACTGTGTATTGTGTATTTTGCTGTACAGTTATTTTATTTTAAACTTTAATTCATATATATATTATCCTATTCTTTCCCAGTTAAATTTGCCCTTCATTCTAATTTGTGTTGTACAGTTATTTTATTTTCAACAAACTCATATATATATTTTATTTTATTCCTTCCTAGTTAAATTTACCCTTTTTAATTTTTTATATTTATTTCCTATCTTATTCATAGTCTTTTCTTTTTTCTTTAGGTCACGAGCAGTTGTATAAGCATTTCACTGCATATCGTACTGTGTATGACTGTGTATGTGACAAATAAAATTTGAATTTGATTTGAATTTGAATTTCATTATTGACTCACGGTCAAACTCAACAGTGGTAAAAAGTCCTGGATATTCCCACAGACTGACCTGTACATATTCAGGGTTGAGTGGTGATACTCATGCCAGTTTATCATGTAAAGAGACGGCATCAGAAAGCAGGTGTATCTGCAGATGAACAGTTTGATGACTGAGTATTCAGCTGTTTATTATTGTATCAGTGAGGCATAGTGGCAGAAGAGGAAGCAACACTGTACATAAGCTCACAAAAAGAACATTTACTTTCAGCAGTTCACATTTTAGTAAAATAAACTGCACTTGAATATTATCAGCACACTGAAAGAAACAATAAAAGTGCAAAGGCATTCAGAGTATTTAGCATCAGTTGAGCTTAGTGTTTTGATGACACTGTTCATAGTGGCATAATAAAATGTAAAATTACCTCAGAATCTTATTTACCTTTCAGACCATATTACCCCATGTTTTAACCCTTAGATGCACAACCTACCAATACCTACACTCTTCCACGAGTGGGGTCAAAAATGACCCCAAATAGAAACAATGTATTTTGCTATAAACTCGGTTGTTATTCTTCAAAATCTTTAAAACGAAGGGTTGTAATAATTTCATATTTGAGGTATTCCTCATAAAACATGTTTGTGACATGCGGCCCTTTGCATTTTTATTTATTTTTTCATTAATTTTAAGAAATTGCAGTTTTTGTATCACTTGTACCACTTGTATCACTTTTGTATGCTTGCTCTGCATATACTGCAGAAGCTGGGTCTTCCCTCTGAAAGGCACAAGTTGTTCATCCACTGTAACACAATCACTGAGGATGGATTTCTGCCTGCAGTTGACCAGGAACAGGCCCCATATGTAGCGGAAAGCTGCCATGTGGTTTGTTTTCAGTCGGTAGGCTCTGGTCATCTTGTCATCAAAGTGCAAGAAATGACGAATATCTTTAAATCTTTGAATTGACATAGTGGCCTTGGACAATGGGTTATGCAGAGGACTCCCAAAAAACACACCGACTGGTATCCCAGTTCTTCTCACTTCCTGCAAGAATGGTCAATCAAATGAAGGCCAGGAGCTTATGTTTGATTACTTTTTCCACTCTTTTCCCATGTCTGTGGCTACTCTTCATGCCTCCGTGTTTGTGCATGTCAGCACCTCTTCTATTATATTATCAGACATGAACGTCTTCCATGCATTATTGGGGAGACAGTACTAAACCCAGGTGTAAGCCCTGGCCGACTAATTCAGAATATTGTGGCTAGAGCAGTAAGAGGGGCTCATTCTGTTAGACTCAATATCCATTTCCTCTTCAGAGGACTCATCAGAGGACTCCTCTGTATCTGATTGCCCTTGTTCAGTGGGGATGACAATAGTCTGGGTCTTCTATATCTAAATGTCAGATTCTGAGTCAATGCCTCCGATGGGCTCTTCATCCCATCCGTCTTGGATCATTTGTAGGGCCACAGGGATCCTAGCTGGCCTCATGGCAGCCATGTTACTTTAAATATTAAAAAAAAAAAACATCAGAAAGGACAATGTTTGAAATGCTCAGGAAACTATAAACAGGGCTTCACATAAATGGTCCGCAGGTTCGCATTTGCTGTCAAAATAAAAGACCATACCAGATAAGAAGTTGGAACGCTCATTTGCGTACATTAGATGTTCTGGAGGAGGCCAGACATTTGTTCAGAACTCTTAAAGATGTTGAAGAAGCAAGCTCCGTAAGCAATTACTTTGGTGTTCCTCCACCACAAAATAAGTGCGTATTCTCTGAATTTCCGGGAATAGTTTTATTTTGACAGGGAATGCACACCTGCGGACCACTTATGTGCAGCCCTGACTATAAATCATGTATGTTATTGCGTAAAAATTAATTCTTAATCCATCAGAGGTGTAAGTGGGTCAGTCAGAGTTGCTAAGAATGAAAGTTTCATAGAAGATTCCATAGGAACTGCTTGGGGTCATTTTTGACCCCACTTGTGGAAGAGTGGGGTAGTGATACAAAAACTGCATTTTTTTAAAATTAATGAAAAAATAAATAAAAATACAAATGGCCTCATGTTACAAACATATTTTATGGGGAATACCTGGAATATGAATATATTACAACTTTGCATTTTAAAGATTTTGAAGAAAAACAACCCTTGGGGTCATTTTTGACCCCACGTGTGCATCTAAGGGTTAAACTTGTTATCACGTGTTACAGTCTGCAGGAAAAGGGCTCACAGGGATTGGATTTATTCCTTGAAATTCATACTGCAAAGATTCAGTAAGCAGCAAATTAAGCATCAACTTCAACTCTTTCAGCAATGCAGTGACTGGTTGTGCAGCCTGAAGACACAACTGTTTATTACAATGCCAGAAAATCACAGCAATGTAACATAGACCATAGAGAACATAGCTGCTCAGAACCCCTCAGTGCTTGTTTATAACATGGAGCCAACAGAGGAGGAGCCCTCAGACCACTGATCAATTCAAGATCATTTTCTGAGAAAAAACTGCCTTTCACTGCTTAAAATATGCATATTATGTACACCTTTTTAAATTTCGTCTCTAATCATTTTTTTTAATCACAACAGGAAAATTCATTTTTCTCTTGAATCTGTGACGTGTCTCACTGTTATAGTCATCAAACCTGTAGTTTCCTGGGTATTACGGTGCTGTTGTTGCAGCCAAAATGTTTTCAACATCAACACTTCCCTTCATCATTTACTACATTAGCAAGAAAATGTACCATGTGAGTTCTCCTGCTTTAGGTTTAACTTTGGTCCAAAAACAGAAAACGTCCATCTAACATCTCAGTGTGGGATTTTGAATTGTGGGATTCAAGATTTAGGATGCACAATATTAATTATGTGATTATTATGGAAAATTAACAACCTTTCAATTTCTTTTTTAAACAAATTACAAAACCCCAAAATGTGAAAAAAAAGATTGTGTTTAAGAGGAAAAACATTTTTAAGCTCAATTTGCGTTAGTTTGGAGTATTAGCAAGTACTTCACTAAAAACAACAGGTGTTAAAATGCTTTTCCGCTTTTCTGTGCATAGCCTGGTCTATTATATAGGTAACTGGTCAGACATATTGCATGATCTTGATGGTAATGATTGTTGAGCTTCTGGTTATCAGAGACTGGTTAAATAATGCCCTATTGCTGTTGAAAAATTCATAAAGGTCATATCTAGTGTTATCTATTTCTGTTTATCATGTCTTTTGAGGCGACACAGGTCTGACCACAGGACAAGAGGTGGTTGCCATGGTAACAGGAGTGTTGCTAGCAGATGGGTGAAGTGGTGTCTCCAAATAAGGAGATGTCCAGACAGTTGCAGAAGAAGACATTTCAAACCAGAAGATCCTGTTGAACTCATCAATGAAAAGACACTCAAAGTATGATCATAACACTCGGTTAAAACAGTCTTTCAGTATTCAGCATTTTTTTCTCCACAGATGTGGAATGTCAGCAGTTAGATAAGATCCCCTTATTTGTGAGCAACTGGACAGTTCATTGTATCAGCAAGCCTGTGGGTAAAGATCTGGAGTGGACTGGAAGTGCACATTATGGATACAGCACATCCTATGAAGATTCCCTAAAGGACAAGTTCACCATCAACTTAGACACCCTTAGTTACTTAGTTGCTCTAAATCAGGGGTCTCAAACTTAAATGAGCTGTGGGCCACTGCTGGCACTGTCATCTCATTGAAGGGCCACTTTAAGGTTCAAGTAATACAAACAAACAAACAAACAAACAAGGAAAAACCCTCAAATATTTCTGAAAATGTCGTGTTTTGTTTGTTTCTTTACATTTTAAATATTGTGTAACAAGACAAAACCGCAAACGTGAACACAAATTTTTTTTCTCACTCTTAACTAACTGAAGACACGTGGCAGCACTTCTGCTATAACTTTGTTTGTATTTAACAAAATAAAAATGCAGACATAAGTGTACACATTAGTTTTTGACTGCCAGTGAAAATTGATGTCTTTACAATTAACTCTCTCAGTGAAATAACACAGCCAATCCCTCAACATGTTTTTACTCTCTGCTCATATATCTCTGACTCATTCTGACGGTCAAATTCTGACTGAGTCTGAACCTGTGGTTAAAAGGCCTGAAGATTCCCACAGACTGGCCTGTACATACTCTGGGTTTGGGGTGATATTAGTGCTGCTTGGATCAGACAGGCTGCTGGAAAAGGACTGGAGTGGATTGCTTGAACTAGCAATGGCTAGCTAAAACATAGCTATAGCTATGGGAAGAGGAAGAAACAATGTAGAAAAGCTCACATCAAACCAACTCTTTTCTTTCTGTCATTCACAGGATCAACAGCACAATTAAAGAAACAATCAAACAACTTCATCAACAACTTCGAACATCAAGCATTCTGTTGTCTTATTTTTAATTTAAATGTTTAGATTTGCCTTGAATATTTGTGTTAAAAATGTATTATGAATATATTACATTCTTCTTTTTTTATACATCCCTCCACATGCAAAATGAACTTCCTGCCAAACAAATACAAAGACTTAATATACATGTACTGTTGGCTGCAAGAGAGAGAAGTTTTGACCCAGTGGCCTTCAACATCAACATGTTCTATGAGTTTGACTGAAACACTGAAAGCATGGACAGAATATGCAGCTTAAAGACAACACTGTGTATTATTGTGCCAGAGAGTCACAGTATCATGAACCGTTAGGAGACCTGAACAAATACCCTTTATTGGCCGAACAGCTGTTTCTTCAGATCACCAGAGGAGGCGCTCCAAGACCATGAATGAATTATGAAACTCTGTGAGATTTTTCCTAAGATGAATCTTAAAGCTGATCCTCAATAAAATGTCACAAAACAAAACTGAAATCACTCATCATATGTTTAAATTATGCCCAATGTTTTAAAACAAGAATAAAGGAAGAGTTTGCCTGCTGGAGTAAAATCTATTTTTTGTAATATTAGGCTTGATGAATGAAACAGATGTTAAGTTGCACTGGTGAAAACTTAAATATCCTTTTATAGATATTTAACAGAATACTTACATAAGATGTTTACATATGTTAGAAAAAATCCTCTTGGAAAAAAAACTCAGCGGATCAAAAAGCTATTTGCATAAATCTGCTGCAGTTCAGTGTCTTTGACAGATGTTTGGAAACAGACTAATAGAAAGATTTATACTTCTGTTAAACAGAACTCATTTTGATTTACTTTGTACATACTTTACAGTAAAATGAACCATTATCATAAACACAGAAACTCTGATGCTTCACAAAAACCTGACAAAACCTAAAGGTGCCAGATATTGTAGTTTTGAATTCCTGATTTCCTGGCTTCCAAAAACAAATGCTTAAACATGATGTACTTTTTGAAAGGAGTAACAAGTATGATTTTGATACTAAAAAATAAATAAATAGATTGTGGAGTCTTACCTGAAAACATTTGCTTAACAAGTAAAAACATGTCAAATAATACTGTAATGAAATGATCAGTGCTACAAGTTACAGTGTGGTTCTGTATTTGAGGGAGGAGCTGATGCAAAACTGTTCTAGTTTATCTTTACATAAAACAGAGAGTAAATCACTGATGTACCCACAGTAGACTGAACAGAGATAAATGGTTTTCATCATGTTCAGACTTCATATTAGGTTCACTTTTCTCATTCTTTTAATGAACTGGGCTGGTAAGGTTTACTTTTACTAATGAAAACACATGAAATGTCTGGATCATTGTATCTAATGAGCTGTTTGTTTGTAGGTACTGAAGGTCAAACACTGACTGAGTCTGAATCAGTCATTAAAAGGCCTGGAGACTCCCACAGACTGACCTGTACATACTCAGGGTTCAGTAGCGATCACTGGAACGCTTGGATCAGACAGGCTCCTGGAAAAGGACTGGAATGGATATCTACTATCAGTGATAGCAGTACCTACATCTACTACTCTCAGTCAGTCCAAGGCAGATTTACCATCTCCAGAGACAACAGCAGAAAGCAGGTGTATCTGCAGATGAACAGCTTGACAACTGAGGATTCTGCTGTTTATTATTGTGCTCGATACTCACAGTGACAGAAGAGGAAGAAACTCTGTACAAAAACTCAGAAAACCAAAAATGAATAAATGAAAAAGCTAAATTTTATTTTCTGCAATTCATTTACAAATTGTTAAACATACATGTATTCATGTGTTTGTGTAAATGTTATCATTTGCTTTTTCTTTATCTTACATAACATAACAGCTTATGTTGTGTATTAAAGTGCATACACCAGTGAATTGTTGCAACACGACTGCCATCTGTAGCTACAGTGGCTTGCAAAAGTATTCGCAGTTATTTATTTGTAAAAAATGTTTGGAATCATGTATGATTTTCATTCCACTTCTCATGTGTACACCACTTTGTATTGGTCTTTCAAGTGGAATTCCAATAGAATTGATTCATGTTTGTCGCTGTAATGTGACAAAATATAGGAAAGTTCAAGGGGGCTGAATACTTTTGCAAGCCACTGTATTAGTGACAAGATAATTAACATCACCTTTAAATTGTATCATTGCTAATCTAGAAACAAAGCAGAAAGATGATTTATAAATTGTGATGCTGTCAGTTGTAACAGAAGTAGAGAAGCTCCCATCAGATCACCTTCAATAATCACATGTTGTCTGTAGTGCTGCTGCTGCCATACAACACTGAATCCTGTGAGTTTTATAATATATGGATATTATAGCAATATAATATCCAAACTCACACTGTTGATATTACATTTATCCAAAACAAGTGTTGTAAAACCTAAATACTTTGTCTTTATTGTTTGAAACATTTATTAATGATAAATTGTCAATTTATTATTGTCAGATGTCAGATGTTAGGACATTCATATAATAACAGACATATTTATGGGGGAATTACTGACATTGGTGAAGTTAGCCAGAGCCAGGATATCAGGTATCAACACATACCATATGTGGGGCTGAACAAACACATACTAAATTGTCTTTAACTCCTTGCTTGGTTTTAATTTGTCAAACCAAGGCACAGATTGAGAACCCATCTCAGAGCAACAATCAGGATATTGATATTTGGTATGTCCATGATGCACATTGGTAAGTGAGTCTCTAACACTTTACTGCTCTGTTGCCCTTGAGGTAGCCAATGACTGAAGGTTTAAATGCGAGCAGAGCTCAATCAGCAGTCCTCCCTCACCAGTGAAGAAACAAATCAGACATAAGTCTTTTCTCTAAGACCTGGTGTTTGATGGAGCTGGGCACTTTATTTTTGGGTTACAGAGGTGGATGGAAAAGAACTAGAGTAGCTTGCTACTATTAGTGACACTACAGGTTGCATCTGCTACTCTGTAAGTCTAAAGCCAGCTGACACAAGAGGAAGAAATACTGTACAAAAATTTCAAGATCAAACAGTCACAGTCACATAACTTCAATCAACATCTCAAAACTATACTCGAGGAATATAATAAAACTCTTTTGTGAAGCACTGGTAATCTGCAATGTGAATTTGTTTGTGTGAACACAAAATATTCAGTTGGCGTATATGTGTGTGTAAATCTAAAAGTTTGTGCAGCAGCTGTATCTACAGGTGAACTGACTGTAGATTCAGCTATTTGTTTTGCTTGAGGACCACAGTGATACAAGATGAGAAACTGTACAAAAACTCAAGTCAAGTCAAGTAAAAATCTGAAATTCTCATTTACAGAGGATACCCAAGCCATAGAAATATAACCATTACTTTACCACCCAAACCAATAAAGGGTGGTGGTATAAAACATGAAAGGGGATTAAATATCCAATATTCAGTCATAATTCAGTACATTGAATTCAACCTTTTTTATTGGTATGGTGAATGTTATTGCCTCAGTTTGTTGTTTGAAAGACACTTAAAGGCAAAAAAGAAAAGAAGAAACAAGCCAAAACTATATTTTATATTCAGCCATTATCTGAATTTACATATGTAACTATTAAATGAACATAAATCTTTTATTAATATAGTTAATCTTTAGCCTTTTTCAACATTTTTATATGTTCCACAATTTTTTTTTTTTTTTGTTTGCCTTGACAGGTGTTGATGGTCAGACTCTGACAGAATCTGAACCAGCAGTTAAAAGGCCTGCAGAGTCCCACAGACTGACATGTACAGCTTCTGGATTCTCATTCAGCAGCTTTGAAATGAACTGGGTCAGACATGCTCCTGGAAAAGGACTGGAGTGGGTTGCTTATATCAATAGTGGTGGTAGTGGCAAATACTACTCTCAGTCAGTACAAGGCCGGTTTACTATCTCCAGAGACAACAGCAGACTGCAGCTGTATCTGCAGATGAACAGCCTAAGGACTGAAGATTCTGCTGTTTATTACTGTGTTAGAGAAGCACAGTAACAGAAAAGAGAGAAACGCTGTACAAAAACCCATCACGACAAACTAAATCAAAATTTGCTTTTCGGTGACAGAAATTAAATTTAACCTATGAACAAACTCAAAGATAAAATCAATTTGCATTATTGGTGTTTAATAAATATTTGCATTTGTTTTTGTGAACATTATCACCTTTCTTGTTTGAAATGTGTTTTTAAGGAATGGAAAAACAAACAAACAAACAAACAAACAAAACCCAAAATGCTATGTTTCTTTTTATGGTTGCAAAATATTTTGTCTTTGCTAATAATATTCTATGTCCCAGGAAATTCCACATTTCAGTTCCATTAAATGCAGTTCAATTTTATTTCTATAGCCACAAATCATAACAACAGGTACCTCAAGGCACTTTATATTGTAAGGTAAAGAATCTACAAAGGAGGAAAGCATGACAAAGGCACACTATGAAAGAGAGCCAGAGATTAATAATAACTAATTATTAAATGCAGAGTGATGTTTAAACACATACAGTATAAAGAAGCAATGGAAGAAGAAACACTCAGTGCATCATGGGAAGCCAGTTGCAGCATAACTAAGGGAGGATTCAGGGTCACCTGAGAGGGGCCTGCAAGGTGAATGCTGTGCCTCCTATTCTACTTTTAAATAAACTATGAACCAAAAATAAACCAGCAGTCTGAGCATGAAGTCAGGAGAATCCCACACACTGACATGTACAACCTCTGGATTCACATTTAGTAGCTACTATATGGGCTGGGTCAGACAAGCTGCTGGAAAAGGGCTGGAGTGGGTTTCCACTATTGATAGTGGCAGTGGTAGCAGTAAATTCTACTCTCAGTCACTTCAAGACCGGTTCACCATCTCCAGAGACAACAACAGGCAGCAGCTGTATCTGCAGATGAACAGTCTGAAGACTGAAGATTCTGCTGTTTATTATTGTGCTCGACACTCACATTGACTAAAGGTGGTACAGCAGCTTTACAAAAACCTTCACAATTTTCATAAATTATGGCAATCTTTACTTTGTCATTATGGACTTGTTCAAGGTGTTAGCTTTTGAGAGCTACAAACTATTCAATGAGGAATAAATCTGATATTTAAAAAAAAGATAAAAAGATTTCTGTTTCCCTGATTAAACTCAATTTGTCTGTCTTGTTTAAATGCCCATATTCATCGACAAGCTCACGTCTAAAAACACAAGATGTTTAGACTTAAAGATAATTTCATTGATGGATCCAGATCAGGCAGATTTAAAGGATACCAGTCAGGTTTTGTTTATTGATGGCAAAATTTACCAAATAAAGCTCACAGTCAGTGACTAGGACAATGTCATATTTACTGTGTGAAGAAATATTTATTGGAGCAATAACAGAAGGCTGTTGTGCCTGACCATTGTTGTGGGTTGTTGTGCTCATCCCTGACCCCGAGTCTCTGCACCAAGTGGAAGATTAACTATTCTCTATTCTCTGGGTCTTTTTCATGAGTGAGGGTAGCGGGAGATCGACAGACGAATTGGTGCTGTGGCTGTAGTGATGCAGACACTGCACTAGTGCATCATGGTGAAGAGGGAGCTGAATGTAAAAGAAAAGCTCTCGATTTACTGGTCTTGACATGATCACCTATGGGGTTGGGAAGCTTTTCATGACTGAAAAGACCGAGGACGCGAATATAAGTGGCAGAAATTAGCTTTCTGCTGAGAGTGGCTGGGACTCAGGGTAGATCTGCTACTCCTCCACACTGAAAGGAGCCAGTTGAGGTGGTTCAGGCATTTGGCAAGGATGCCTCCTAGGTGCCTCCTAGGTGAAGTGTTCCAGGCATGTCCCATGGGAGGAGGCCCCAGGGCAGACCCAGGACATGCTGGAGAGATTATATCTGGCCTGGGAATGCTGGGAAAGCTACAGTTGTAGCCACAGCTGCCCTGGGGCAGACTGACAGAAGCGAGGCTGCCATATCGCACCATCGGCCCCTCTGGCCATCACCAGTAGACGGTAGGTGAAGTGTCATGCCCAAGGACACAACGACCAAGACAGACAGAGCTGGGGATCGAACTGGCAACCTTCCGGTTACACGATGAGCTTCCCAACCACCCGAACAACAGTCACCCTTAAAGCAATTTAATTCAGATTTCTAAAAGCTGATCCTCATAATGTGGAGAGTTTAAAAATATGCCTGATGATTTTGAAATGCGTAGAAAAAAATGTTTTTTTGTTTTAATTTTTCAATTTTAAACTCAGAGACTCATTCTTTTCACTCTCAATTCAATGTAACATTCATTTAAAGATTCACCATGGTCATCTACAAAAATCACAGTTTAATTTAGTGTGAGCTGATCCTCTTGATATGTTTTGATGGTCTCTGACAGAATCTGAATTGATGGTAACAAAAAAAAAAAAAAAAGGTCTGGAAAATAACACAAAATGAACCTGTATATGCTCTTACTCTAAGTCTATCATCTCTAGAGATGACTCTGACAGGAGTTTGCCTGCTGGAGTAAAATCTATTTTTTGTAATATTCAGCTTGATAATTGAAACAGAGGTTAAGTGGCCTTTGGTAGAAACTTCAATATTCTTCAGTGAATATTTAAAAGAATTTACATAAAATGTTTGCATATGATAGAAAAAATAATCTTTCAAGAAACTGGAAATTTCAAGAAACTGAGTAAAAAAAACTCAGCCAATCAAAATTTGCATAAATTACTTGCAGTTCAGTGTCATTGACAGAATTTTGGAAACAGACCACTAAAAGAAAACAGACTTGAGATGAAGACTGAGTCTTTGCCATTTACTATAATTAGGCCAAAACGGAGAGAAAAAGATGCGTTTTCAAACGAAACTGTATTAGTGTGGACATGGCCTAAAGATGAAAAGCACAGCACTTGTTAAAATACAGTCAGAACAAAGAACATTCCACAGCTCATCCCTGAACCACTCAGAGAGAGAGAGTTTACAACCTTTATGTCTGTGAAGGTTCTCAGTCATTCAGGTAGACGTAGTCTAGGGAGCTTGGAAAGAAAAGCATCTGGACTTCTTTAAGTTTCCTTGAAAATTGGTGGAGAGTCCCAGATTCTAAGCCCTATGGGAGTGTCCCCAAGAGGGTCATGGGCCCCCTATTGATCCTCTACCTAATCACACAAGCCAAGGTGTGAAAACAGGTGTGGGTTAGAATCAGCCAAGGTTTCGGGTGAACCCATTGTGAAACCTTGCCCTACCCTATCATGTGTGAGTGGGTGTTAAGGCGTCTGGGAAGGACTCTCAAAACTGGATTATATAGATGGCAGACAGTTGGTGCCGTAAACCACCAACTTTCTGCCATCAAAGATGGTCGTTCACAGTGGACATACATCACTTCTTTCACTCCTCTTTCAAACCATCTGTCTTCTATGTCCAAAAATGAGAACAGAGAAGACAGATGATAATCACATGATGGGGTGATTATCAAAAATTCCAAAGCAGGTGTATTCTGTATTCTGTATTCTGCTGTTTATCACTGTGCCTGTGACCCAAAGTGACACAAGAGGAAAAAACTCTTTACAAATTTGATTCAGAGAAATTAATTGCCATTGAACATCAGCAACACTATGAAAGAAACAATACATGTGCAAGGATCTGCAACACATTTAACAGAATTCATTAAGCTCAGACGAATTGGAATTATTTTTCATACATAATTTGCTCTTTGTTCCACCAAAGTATGCACTAGAAATTGTGCAGATACAGTTAAGTCCTAAAGTATTTGGATTAACTTTTGGATCAGACAGGCTGCTGGAATGGACGGTTAAAGTTGTTGTTGTAGGCAACAAAATTTTATCACAGTTTTTATACAATTTGCTATTAGTATTTATTTATAATATTTTTTTTACATGTTTCTGTGACACATTGAAGATTCAACACTCTCATTTTTTGGTTAAACAAAGGTATTGGGGGAAAAAAAAGATGCACTGTACAGGTGGCGAAATGAATAAAACCAGCACCTGTTTATTTATAAGTTTAGTATCAATAAGCAGAAATGCAAAAGTGTATTCCTCTTTGAGGAGGAGGAGCTGATGCAAACTGATCTACCATATTTGAATATTTTTGTAGACTATAACACAGAGACTATATGACTGACATACACCACTATAGGTTTGTCATAGAAATGGCTTTTATCATGGATCGACATGAGTTCATGGCTGTTGTTCTCATCCTGTCAATTAACTGGGCTGGTAAGGATATGACAGTGCTTTTAGAAATATTTTAATACAAAGAAAAATGACATGTTTTAAATACAGAAGGTAATAATGTGATTGTCTGTAGGTACTGAGGGTCAAACACTGACTGAATCTGGACCAGTAGTCAAAAGGCCAGGAGACTCCCACAGACTGACCTGTACATACTCAGGGTTCAGTGGTGATATTTATGCAGTTTGGGTCAGACAGGCTGCTGGAAAAGGACTGGAGTGGCTTGTTAGAATCAGTGATGATAGCTACTATATCCGCTACTCTCAGTCAGTCAGAGGCCGGTTTACTATCTCCAGAGACAACAGCAGAAAGCAGGTGTATCTGCAGATGAACAGCTTGACGACTGAGGATTCAGCTGTTTATTATTGTGCTCGAGAGCCACAGTGACACAAGAGGAAGAAACTCTGTACAAAAACTCAGCCCAAGTTAAAATGTGAAATTCACATTCACAGAAAGGAGCTGTAATTTAACATGATCAGTAAATTCATAAAAACAAAAAAATGTGTATGAATGATGGACACACTTATTCTCTCCTTGTTGCTCTCTTTATGCCATGCGAGCGATTTTGTAGCTGTTTATAGTGATGCCAGTGGAAGTGTGAGGACATATAGAGGTCACCAAAGGTAACAGACCCAGTATGATCTATCACACTCATGGCCAGAGGAGCCTGTATTTTCCAAACTGTGAACCCTGCATATCTCTCTCTTTGACATCACATTTTAACACAATGGGAGCTCCTTCAGTGTCTTTTTTCAACATTGCATGTAGTCCAATAAAAATGTGCATCTTAACCCAAACCAAGATCTATTCCAAACATAACCATCATCACCTGTCAGAGAGTGGCTGCCAAAAACTCACCAGCAGGAATCAGTACAGTCAGTTCAGCCCTTTTTATTGTTACAGTGAATTTTGCCTCACAGTACCTTTGTTGGTTGGTAGAACATAAAAACATAAAATCAGAAACAGGTTTCATTTATCAGGAACCATAACTGCTCAGTGAACACAAAATAACAAATATTCAACATAGAAAGAAGTGTTTAAAGCTGTGATTTAAGCTCCACCTTCTCTTTCTAATCAGCTGAGTGACTTTGATAATGTATATAAGTATGGATTAGAAAGAGTGCACAAAAGACTTTCATAAATACACATTGAACATGAAACACAGCCACCAACACGTTTCATAACAGGGGCTGATCCATGAATTTAAATGTCTTAACTCTCTAATTATAAAGTAAATAAATAAATAAATGATTAAAAT